>NC_061102.1:46951678-47004178 GCF_015104395.2 Macrobrachium nipponense | reverse complement strand
GGATAATTGTTAAAGAGTACTTGTCATTCCTTATAATAGATAAACATAATTGTACAATTGTATAATAGTATAAGTGTGCACAGATTAATACATAGGGCTCAATTCTTTTATTTTGATTATTTATCTTAAGGCGATTTGAAATTCCTAAGCCCAGACTCGCAACAGATCCCAAGATGTTTAGTCCAGCAAAAATAAGCGGGTTGCGACATTCGAGAGTATTGTGCCGCACAGACCACATCAGCAAGTCCCGAGCAAGTTCCTCTGCCTCAGCGGTTTTATTTTGCACGTCGTAAGATAACATTTCCGCGACGCTTAGGGTTTGAGCTAGCGAAATCTCTGAGTTAGCATGAAAATGACGTTGGTGCATGTCCCTCAACGAAACAGCAAACCTCAACAGGTCATTCTTTAGGTTAAGGACGTCATCTTCAGGCAAAAAGATAGCTTGCATGTCCACTTCTATGACTATATTACTCGATACAATAAAAATGTCCTGGGTTCTTTCGATAATCGAGCCATGATTAAATTCTATTTCTTTCGTCTTAGCGCTCTTTCCATACAACAAAGATGTCTGAACAAACAGTATCACTCCCAACAATAACAGATTCACTTTGGAAACCTGCAATGAGTAAAATATATGTAATAACTCATGTTAAAGAATATGTTTACATACAAAGATATATATATATTATATATATATATATATATATATATATATATATATATATATATATATATAATATTATTATACAAGTTTCATAAATACAACCAATTTTCCCTCACTCCATCTACCTTTCTTTAGATTCTGATATGAGCCACTGGAACTATTCTCATATCAGTGAGTTGGGATACATTTTGAACCCTAAATCTATTGAGCGTTAATGTTTCTAAAATGTTAAACGGGCCTTCAAACTTAGGTGTCAGTTTGTAATTTAGTCCTTTACGTACGTATACTTGTATGTATACCTTATCGCCCACGGCATATGTTCTAGTTGGCTTAGCTATTTTATCATGATTTCTTTTCATTATAATTTGTGCTTCTTCTAGATTCTTACGAAGTATATTATATCGACTTATGCTTGCATCCATAACATCCTTTAGAGGATTTGATAAATTGGTTGTTGGCGTTAATACATGGAAAGGTGTTCTAGCTGGGATACCGTACAGTGCCTCGTGCGGTGTCATTTTAATAGACACATGATATGAGTGATTAAGTGTGCTTAGTACCGCAGGTATGGCAATGTCCCAGTTGGGGTCTGCCCCCCTAAGGTGACCCTTAAAATGTTTAAAACCTTACGATTTGCCCTTTCCACTAGCCCATTAGACTCTGGGTGATAGATCATGGTATTGATTTTCTTTATGCAAAGGAATTCGCACAAGGAGTTAAGGAAATGATTATTGAACTCCCCGCCAGAGTCAGATATGATTGTATGTGGAATTCCATGTTTACAAATGTAGCACTCGTAAAACTTTCTAGCGCACTCGACTGCGGTTTTTGTTTTAAGCGCTATCAGTTCTGTATATCGAGTCAAGGCATCTATGATTACTAGGAAGTGCTTATTTCCTCTGTCTGACTCGTAAAATCCTGTTAATAAATCTAAGTGTACTCTTTCAAAGGGTTGATTTGGCACGGGGTAAGCCCCTAGGCTGACAGGTGTCTTCATGTGCCCTTTGTATTCTTGACAAGTGCGACAATTTGCTATGTGCTTTTTTATATCTGTAAGCATCGTATGCCAATAAAATAAAGATTTGGCTTTCTGTGACATTATGGAAAAACCCGGGTGTCCATGCAGTGGATTTTCATGCAACCATTTTAAGACAGTGGGTATGAGTGAGATAGGTACCACCACCTGGTTGTTATTCAACTGTGGTGTGTTGCGGGTTTTCCTCGTCACGAATCTACACAAGATATTATCTTTGATTATATAATTCTGCTGCTTATACTTTATATATTCCTTTTCCTTCGGATTTCCATTTAACGCATTTATGATTTTTTCTATTTGCTGATCTTTTCTTTGTTCCGTCTGTAATAGTTCAGCACTCCAACCCAGATCTTCCTGTTCAGATATAGTTTTAACAATGGGCGTGGAGGTTGAGATATCTATTAATTCAGCTAATGGCTCTGTACAAGATGAAGAGGGGTTGCGTGATAATGCGTCAGCAATGATATTTGCTTTCCCAGGTAAATACCCGATCCTCGCGCCAAAGTCTTGGATGATCATGTGCCACCGAGTTCGCTTAGGGCTGTGACTAAAGCCTTTAAAGAAGTCGGTTAGGGGCTTATGATCAGTGAGAACCTTGACGGGATAACCGTATATTATGAACTTAAAATGCACTAGTGAATTAACAATAGCGAGCCCTTCCTTGTCTATTACTGCATATTTACTTTCGGAAGGTCTCAGTTTACGTGAATAAAAAGCTATAGGGAAAAACTGTTTATCATATTGTTGAAGCAATACACCACCTACTCCTAGGTCTGAGGCGTCTGTTGCAATAAAGAATTCCTTACCGAAGTCAGGAAATTTCAAGATAGGAGAACTACACAGTTCAGCTTTCAATTTATCGAACGCCTGTTGATGTTTTTCAGACCATATGAAATCTACGCCCTTCTTTATAAGATCGGTTAGGGGAGCGGCTATGATGGAGTAGTTCCTAATGAACCTCCTATAATACCCGCTACACTCTAGAAATTGCTGTATTCCCTTGACGTTTGTAGGTATCGGGAAGTTACGGATAGCCGATAACTTATCATGGACTACTTTAAGACCTTGACTAGACACCGTGAAACCTAAATAGACTAGTTCTGTTTTAAAAAATTCACACTTACTTATCTTTACCCTTAGGTTATGCTGCCTTAGTCTTTGTAGCACTAACTCTAATTTGTGTAGATGTTCTTCTAAGGTATTGAAAAAGATTACTAGGTCGTCCATATAGGCATGTAGGATATCTCCTAACAAGTCTCCAAACACAATGTTTATCATTCTAGTAAAAGTTATAGGAGCACAACGTAAACCAAAAGGCATACGCAAAAATTCATAATGTCCCCTGGCTGTGCTGAAGGCAGTGTATGGGATACTCTCTTCTTCCAACGGAATCTGATGGAAGCCTTTTAGTAAGTCCAAACTGGTAAAATATTTGTTCTGACCTAGTAGAGATAGAATATCATCAGTACATGGCACTGGGAATCGGTCAGGGATTGTTTCCTCATTTAAGCGACGAAAATCGACGCATATCCGCCAAGTTCGATCTTTTTTCGGTACTACTATTAACGGAAAATTATAAGGGCTGTTTGATTTCCTAATGACTCCTTCTTTTAGCATTTTACCTACTTCCTCAGTTATCTCATTCTGAAATTTCATAGGAAGTCTGTACGAAGGTACATAGATTACTTTCTGTTTGTCCTTTAGCCTTATTTGATGCTCGATGACATCCGTTTTTCCTAAGGTTCCATCCGTAGTGGAAAAAACGTCATGATATTCAGTTAAAAGATTCAAAAATTTCTGCTGAATTTCTTCTTCTTGAATGTCCTTATTAATTTTATTTTTTATAGATTGCAAAAGGGATTCATCCGCAATTGATTGAGCGTGATTGATCTCAGCTACGGTAAGAATGCGATGTTTATAAACTTCCACATCCAAGATATGTTGATTTTTGTGGATTACTAAAGTGGTATTCAAATGATTACAGACTTCGATGTTACATTGTTGTTGTGAGCCGACTGTATAAATGGCTTGTGTGACGGATAATCCGTGTGTTTTCAAAGTGTCGGAAAGGATTAATATTTCAGATCCCAGCAAGGTTTTCTTTACACGCACTAATATGTTTGAAGTTACGTTCGGCTCGAGAGTTTGCGTGCAAGCTGATATTACGGGTGAGCGAGAATTCTGTTGGGTCGCATGTATTATTTCTTGGTTTATGCGACAAGTGATTGGTTCTTCGATATATGTTACTACTCTGTCTGTCTCCTTATTATCTAAAACTGATTTTAGGGTATTAGAAGACTTACAGAATTTTCCTTTGATATACACGCCATGTTTTGCAGGGGCTAACGTAATGTTTTGATTGGCCATAGACGGGTATCCGATAATTACTGCGGGATACATATTAATGTTTTGTACAACGATAAAGGTATCGGAAAACGTGCGCTTACCGAACTTGTACTGAACATGAGTTACTCCTACCACATTTAATTCATTATTTCCTATACCCGAGAGTCTTACTCCGGACTTCTCCATAGGGAAGTTTGAAAAGAGTAAATGATGAGTCCTCAAATCCATGATATTACGTGGACTACCAGAATCAAAGAACAAAGTAAATGACTTGTGGTCCAAATTTACTGCATGTAAGGTTGGTCGTAACTCGTCTTGACTTATAATTGCGTGAATTTGTTGCAAATCTACGGGAACCTGCACAGATTTTTTGGATTCGGCCGTGTGTTTCATATGAAAATCGATTACCTCACAATGATCTGATAAATGATTAAACTGATTATTTGATACAAAAGATGTTGATATGGATGACCCAACATCGTCCTCTCCCCCCTTGGAGCTAACTACGTGGTATTTGCTTTGTTTAGCACTCCTTGAAAATTCGCTTGACCTTGCAAGTTCTGGCTAGATGGCCCAGGAACAGAGGTACCTGAAGCACGATTTGTTTGTTTCTGCTGTTGAGCAGCATTTCCATTTGCTTGTTTCTTTTTATAGTACTGAGGACCCTTCTTTTTGTTTTCATTGGCAACTGTTTGCGTGTTTTTAGGATTCTGCTGTTGATTCCGCGAGAAGCAACGATTATATGAATGAGTGGAACTATTATGTATTGAACAAAAACGCGTCCGACAGTCTGAAATCATGTGACCTGGTCGTTTACAGTTATAACAAACCATCCCTGCAGCTTGATTATTATTATGTACCACGTTTACTTGTTGTGGCTTATTCTCATTTTTTGCAAAAACTTGAGTAAGCGAGGGATCAAGGTCAGTACATTTAGACATGTGTTTTTTTATTTGTTTATACACATCTAATTCCGTACTGTCGGGCAGCAGCATTTTGTCAAAACACCGCACTAAAGCTTCAGGCAACATGGCTGTAATGGTTGTGAGGTATATGAGATGGATAAAATCTTTCACGGCGATTCGGGCACTTGTAACCCACCCGGAGTTACTTAAACTATCTTGATATTCATTTAGCCGATCGGCAATTAGCGCCGTCCGCTCGACAACATTAAGCTGAGTAATAGAGGCTTGGTTACGGATATTTCTTAAAGCCAATACTACATCTAAAGCCTCTTCACCGCCATACACGGCACGCAACCTAATTTTGAACTCGTCCCATGTAGCCGCCTCTTGGAAAGAAACACCTCTTAGATATGCACTTGAGTCTCCTTTAGCAAAGTCTATGAAGCTTTTGGCTTCCTGTAATTGTACAGCTGGGTCTGTGATGCTTTTTGCATTTAAATGAGCGTCTACAGATGAGATCCATGCCTCAACATTTTGAGGCAGGAACCCATTGACCCGACCTTGAAAAGGGACAATTGCTGACCTTGCGCTTACGAGCGTCACAACATTCGGGTTGCCAGCCGCAGTAGTTGCCATGTTCACTTTTACTTTTTTCTTATCACTCCTATTCCTTTCGGTCCTATCAAAATATCTATAAGAATACACTCGACCACTATGTAAACGCATATGCAATATACTGTATAAATGTGTTGCAAGTAATAGGAAAATCCCCCAAAAAAGATACTATTAATACAGGTAATTTGATAAAGATATTATACGGAGAACTCCTGGAAGAAAAGCGATTAGCAACAATGAGAAAAAAAAGTCTGCGGGCGAGAACTCGTAGTTGAAGATTGATTCCTGTAATGAATGAAGATTAAGACTATATAACTCACCCCCAGAATACTGGACGATCGACTCCTGATGAACAACACTTCACTGAGAAAAAACCTGAATAGATAAAATTCTACTTAGCTCTGGTTTATATGGGGAAGGATTGTTGACATCCGATGACGTCAAAGTTTCTCTCTCTCTCGCGTCGGAAGTCGTGTCTTGGTCACGTAGGACGCTCCTAATTCGCCAATGACCCCTCAGGTCATGGATTCTATTTACAGATATGTAATTATCTGTTCCTAAACATGTATTTATTACATATATATTAATATATATGATATATATATATATATATATATAGTATATAGATAATATATATAATATAATTGTTTATGCTGTTTTCTTTTGTGTGAGATGATCAGACTGGAGGCTCATTGAAATGAGAAAAAAATTTATTGCATATCTGAGCACCCAAACAAGATCTGAAATAAATATCCCTATTTTACTTGAAGAATTATTATATAAGAATCACAAAAAACGGTTATTGTATTATAGGAATACATGTTTATTTATTTATTTATTTTGATTACCTAAATCATTCCAAGAAAAGTCTATGAAGAAAAATTGGTTGGCATTTGCACGACGATTGGCGAATGAAAACATGAGAAAAATATTATGTCAAAATTAACAAACCTTGACGTCACCTGCCTGACCAGAAACCTCCGCCGAAACCGTTCAATAATTCAGCATTCATTTTCGAGGTAAGACCACAGTAAACAGCATGCTCATTATTCAAAATGGGTTCAAGTGACTGGAATATTTACGATTCAAACGTCATAAGTCTTTCATGCGAATACACGATTCATGCAGCTCTAATTACACCATCGTGTCTTCGAACTTGGATGATGAAATTATTATATAGCTAGCTAGCTATATAGATAGATAGATAGATAGATAGAGAGAGAGAGTAATGGGGGGGGGGGGGAATAATATGAAGAAAGCTGTCTTTATAAGAATAAGTATTGAAAGCTGCTGACTAGCAATTTTTTCTCTTATCTTCTAGTCAAGGTATGATGCTCTGTCTCATAAAGCTATTTATATTAACTGCAAACTCGGATCACAAAACACCCAAACGGATGACCTTATGCTATTAACATTAGGATGGTTTGCTTTTTAAAAAAATATTGAGTTTTTTGAGACTAACTGCAGCCTTGCTGGGAAAAGTATGTTTGTATTAGAGGTTTCAAAACAACTTGGCAGAAGCAGTTTAGTTGCCAAGTGCGAGGCACATTTGATTTGCTAACTATACCTCATCATGGAAAAGATACAATTGAAGCATTAATTTCCACAGCAAAGGAGAGACATGCTTGTCTCGGCCGTAATCTCGAGGCTAAGACCCGAGAAATGGTGGAGAGAAGCACGAGAAATCATTAGATGTTGAATTTGCTATTGGAAATAACGTATTCCTAAAAATCCATGCGAGAAATGAACTAAATTACAAGTTAGGTCCAAAGTTTGAGGGTCCTTTTAGAGTTATTGAAGAAAAGACAGGAGACAGATTTGTAGTCTTAGATGAAAAGGTAGGTCGGTCGAAATTAACTCATATATCAAAGATGAAAAAGGCGGGAAAATGATATGAAGAGAACACTGCATTTTTTTTCTTACCAGAATTTGTAAATGGATGACGAAATGTGATTAATCAATCTTATGTAACACACACACACACACTCATATATATATATATATATATATATATATATATATATATATATATATATATATATATATATATACACTTTCACAAATAATGAAGACATTGCATCGTGGATTGAATCTTCCGTGACCAAGTTAAGTATTTGCTATGATTTTAAAAGAGCCCCAACTACTGAACAATATCATCACGACGGTATAAACTATACTGACCGGAGATTGTTGAGCATATGAAATCAATATTCATAAAATCTATATTTGGTAGACAATTATATATAATAAATAAACCTTTAAATTGCCCAATAACTACTGATTTTTCGTTTTAAGATTGACTTTTCGTTTTTGTTTAATATTTACTTTAATATTGAAGTATGTTTTAAAACATACGAAAGCTCATGTTATAATTACATTTGCATATGTATAATATATAGCTATGGAGCTTGTAATCACCATAAATTCTTTACTATTTTACTAATGCATATCACTATAGCCTTCTGAATAAACATACTGTGACAAAAGCCGAGCGAGAAATGCCAGTGAGGCTTCTGTCCCTGGTAGGTGAACTTACATTAAATGAGGTACTGATTTATTCCCGAATTCGGAAACATGTCCAAATGTCCCAAGTTGGATAGTACATTTTTTAATGGGGACCGGTTCAAGAAATACAACACAAAGAGATTCAAATTTTCCTTCTCCCCATTTGTGTGTAAAAGGGGAACGTAAGAGAGGATCTATAGATCAAGGGCAACAGCAGTTGTATTGTTTCAATTGTAATAAACCAGGGCACACAAAGAAAGTATGTAGACTTAAATATTTCGGTATATGCAAAAGTGAAGATCACTTTTGGTAGTCTTGTCCGTCTAAGAAACAGAAGGGTGCAAGACCCACACCTCAGAAATCTGGAAGTTATAATATGAGAACTTACCAGTCAGGTCACTCAAAAAGGCAAAGAGATCAGCAAAATTTTTGAAAAGCCGATCAACAAAAAGGGTACAGATGATTTGTACGTGCCATTGCGGTGTCGTGGGGGACGCCCCAAAGCCCAGGCCGATAGTAAAAGGAACAATGGGGGATGTAAAGATCCCAATTTTCATTGACACTAGGTCCTCCGTGAATTTGATGGACCATGATCTTGTCCTCCCAATACCCTTTGAAACCCTCAACAGAGGTGGTGTGTGATGTGAGAGAATATGGTTTAGTCTGGGTGATAGTATTAAGAGAACCATTTTTGGTGATAAAAGGGGTTGTGTTGGGCAACAGACTTTTGCTGGGCCATCCTGCATGTAGGAGACACAGGATATTGGTCCATATAGGTATTAGTGGCATAACAGTAGGGATACTCGGTGTTATTATTCCATATGTGAGGGTACATCATAGCGAGGATACAGGGTTTAATATGGGGAATACTAACGGGGATGTTGGTGATCACGGCAGTGTTAATGGGGATATTTGGGATAATGGCAGTGACAATGGTGGTCATGATTGGGATATCAGTGATAATGGTGCTTATAATAGGGGTACTGGTGACAATTATGTGGATATGTAACATGAGGATACTATGTATAATGACCAGAAATGTAAAAGTATTTTTCAGAGGATGTTATTTTAAATCCAGGTACAAGGATTATGGTCAAAGTCAAACTGAGGGAAGTGGAAAGACCCAAAGAGGTGTGCATAAATGAGGGTAGTGAGAAAACTAAGAGGGGTCATTAGCGCTGTATCAGTGAACAAAGTATCAAATACTGTGGTTAAATGCGTGGAATTGCTGAATTGTAATGATGCAGTTAGAAAGTATCAGAAGAACACTTGTGTGGTAGATCTCCAAGATTGGAGTAGTGATAGTGGTTCAGTGGCTATTGTAGAGGAAAAAATTTAGTTTTCAGAGGCAGAAATGCAAATAAGGAAGAAAATCTTTAAAGAGCACTTGGCTAATTCAGACTACAAAGAGCATATAGAAGTGGCAAGCAAAGTTTTGTCTGAATTTGGTATACTGTGGCTTTATAAGGAGATAAGTTAGGACTGAGTAATGTGTTAGAACGTAAGGTGAATCTAGAAGGGAGAAAACCCATTTTTATTCCTGCATAGTGCATACTCTTCACAATCAGAGAACAGGCCGAGAAAGAGGTCAGTAAATGGGAAGAGAAAGGAATTATTAGACCTAGTGCTTCTTCGTACAACTTTCCCATTGGCAGTGCCTAAAAAGGACGGATCTGTCCGGGTATGTGTCAATTTTAGACACTTGAATGAGAAAACAATCCCTGTCTGTTATCTAGCCACGTGCCTACCAGACCTTTTAGCAGAAACTGCCAGATGTAGAATATATACATTGACTGAATTTACGCGGATGCCTTTTGGTTTGTCAGGTAGTCTTATGATTTTTATGAGGTTAGTGAACACAGTTTTGCACAGGCTATTAGGCAAAAATGTTTTTGTGTACATGGATGATATATTGATTGTAACAGACTCAATCGAGCATCACATAGAAGTGCTTAAGGAAGTACTTAGGAGACTTAGGTTAACAGGATTGAAAATTAAGCTAGCTAAGTATTCCTTCTTGAAGAAGCAAATTGCATATTTAGGTCGTATCATATCTAAAGAGGGGGTTAGAGCAAATGTCGATTTAGTCGAAGCCATTGCAGGTTTCCTGTCCCTAGGACAAAGAAGCAAATTAAGTCTTTCCTAGGAACGGCGGGGTTCTTTCGGCACTTTGTAAAAGGGTTTTCTCACATAGCAGCTCCTTTAACAAATGTGTTGCGGGAAGATATTCAATCTTATTGGGGAGAAATGCAACAAGTAGCTTTTCAGAAAGTTAAGGACACCTCAATGAATCTTCCAGTTTTGAAATTTCCAGATTTCAGAGAACCTTTCCCATTAATGACTGATGCCAGTCAGGAGGATAAAGGTGCTTGCCTTATGCAAAGTTTTGAAGGAAAATTCCATCCATTAGCTTATTATAGCAGGGAATTTAGGACAAAGGGCAGCAATGAAAGATTAACAGCTACCATAGATAAGGAAAACTTTACAATAGTATTATGTTTGGTTCATTTTAAAATGCTACTGATGGGGAATAAAGTAGAAGTTCTTACAGACCACAAGCCATTATTGGATCATTTTAATAAGCCAGATCTGTCGCCCAAAAGAGGTCGATAGTACCGAACCATCAGAGATTTTGATGCATAGCTCAAATATATAGACAGCAAATTAAACATGGTTGTAGATGCCCTTAGTAGGAGTTTTTATGATATGGAAGGATTTTAATACAATGGGATATCAGTCTCATAGAGCATAGGCAAGATGAGGATGAAATTTTGGCAGATGCTAAAGTGTTCCTCAGAGGAGAATCAGTTTTAGGGCTGTTGCCTTGTTTAATAAGGCGCCCTGTGAGGCTATGTTTGTTAGACTTGCGATAATCTTATGCTAAGTCGGTTGGTTCTGACTTCCATACTCATTGGAGTGTCTTGGGGTTTGATGATAACTTACGAAGTCAATATCTTCTTTGGTTATGACGACGGAGATGTGTTAAACTCATGACGATAGTTATAAGTTTCATTCAATCTCTTTCTGATGTGAGGTTCTAGTAGAAAACACTGAGCACAAAAATACATCTATTCTTCTGAGATTACAAGATGAAATTGTACAAGTCTGCTAATGATGAAGGCTGATTGAATTCTACATGATGAAGCTCAGATAAAAATGGACAGGTTTAAAATCAGAAGGTAATCTGTTGGTCAGGAAAATTAAATATAAATTAAGGACAAGTGAAAATAAAGGGGAGACGACACAGATCGTGATTCTGAAAGTCCTAATTCCAGTGATTTTTGGTGGCGATTCCTGGTGGTGTTGATTTTTGGTAATGATTTTTGGCAGTGATTTCTGGTGGTGATGATTTTTGGTGGTGATGATTTTGGTGGTAATTTCTGGTGGTGTTGAATTTGGTGATGATTTTTGGTGGTAATCTGTGGTTCTTTGTGGTATTATGGCTCTTGGGGGTGGTACTGGTGCATTGTGGTATTACAGTTTCCTTGGTGAAGTGGTGCGTTCTATGAGGTTATATTCACCAGTGGTAATATGGCAGTCTATGATTGATAATTTGTGGATTGTGGTTTTCTGAGGCTTATATCCCACCAAGGTCGTTTCTTGGGTGTTAAATATATGTGTGTGTTGGTATCACATATGGTTTAATTTGAGGCATATTTGGTGGTGTTTAAATGGCTTAGTATTCAGCCTATCGTGGTGTATTCTATATTGGTGGTTATATAATGAGGGTGGACAATTTTTGGGTACCTGTGTGGTAACAATGAGGATTTCTTGAGGATATTTTTTGAGGATTAATGTGGTTATGTGGTATCAGTGAAGATTTATTGAGGATTCCCCAGCGAGGATATATGAAGATTTGGGGGTAATTTAAGGTTAATGGTGATTTCGGATTTATGAGGCTAACTAGACAGGGAAATGTCGCTGTTTGGGGATGCGTTGAATAAACAGATTATCTGATGCTGATAATGTTGTGGTTTCTCGGATGAGATCAATTATTGATATCATCTTTTGGAGTCCATTACTCAGAGGTTTATACTGCTTTCAGGAATTCTAGATGGTGATGTCCCATTGTGAGGAATTTTAAGGGGTCATTCGGGAAATGCTACTGATTTGTTCTGGCGGGAATTTATGTGGCTGATACAAACTGCACTTGGTAATGTGATAAAAGAGTTGAATTATCAATTTTTTATAAGGGGAAACCAGTAATCAGGATTAAGTGGTTTTAATGGTATTTTTATGTAAGGTTTCTTCTGGATGAAATGTTGTAGAGAGGGGGTAGAATTCATCTTGAGATACATATCAGAAATGAGGGTCAAACATTATAGCTTGATGGAGGTTAATTGTATAAACATTACGGGGTTTTGTTGGTGTACTTGTCAGATAAGGGATTAATTGTGAATGGTCAGTTAGTAATAAAAGTTCCAGTAAGTTTTAAAAAGGTGTCAGTGGATAAAACCCAAATTTGTGTGTTAAAGTAGGAATTTATTTCTAGTAACACATAGACTTGTAAAGGGGTCAGTTAGAACCTTTTAATGGACACGGACCACGATGACTTTAGAGAATTCTCAGCTCATGTCGAGTGGTGACAACTAAAACAACTTAGGATCTACCGCCAGAGATTTGGTCTTCAACATGGGCCACGAGGTCACACATCGCTACGACTACAGGGACAAGAAATCGTCGATGGCTCGTGTTGAGTCGTCTCAGGATAATTTCTGGGACAAACCAGGGATGTACGATACTTCTACAAGGCGGGTGCAGGAAGCACTTGCATGAAAGTTGCGGAATATTTAAAGTTCAGCAATGAGGAGGGGGCTACGGTTCTTTCATTGGAAGATGGCGAATGTAATGTTTATCAATGAGGGTGTTAGGATACACCTACAGGGGTACTATGAGGCAGGAAAAGTTCCTGCTACACTGGAGACAATTACGGTTCCGCAACTAGAGGATACTGGAGAGAACAAATTTTTCTTTGCAGAACGCTACACAGTTCCAGTAATCGCCATTGTGGTAGCGATAATAATGGTGACAATGTGCGTTCCAGTGGCCATCAAATGTTTGATGCAACCAACGGGGCAGGAGGACCCCAGCAGCAGAATTGGCCCGGAATCATGTGGCAAGTTAAAAGACATTATGAACTAGCATATACCAGTAGCCAATGTAGTCTGTGACAGGAGTGCATACGAGTTTGGTGGCTGAGACATATTATGGCACTGGCAGGAAATAAATTAAAATAAATGAGGTCGATAACCTTGGTGTTTGAGAGAAGTACAAAAAAGTGAATTCCTCAAGGTGCTGATATGAGACAAAAGTTAAAACACTTTGATCGTACCAGGGAGACCACGGGCGCGCAAATGACCTGAATAGCGGAAAGATCAGGTGACTGTGACATCAGACATTAGCGTGCGTACATTCGTATGTCCATTAATAGGTGTAAGTGCATATGTCCGTGAGGGCAAAAAGAGACAAGATATAACCCCAGTATGGGACCTTATCGATTCATTAGACAAGAATCTGTCAGTGGTGACCCAAAAACTGGAAGGCGCTAGAAGGTCCATCAGAAGGTAATGTGAAAGAAACACCGAAAACTTTCTACAAAGGAACACTTAGAAAGATTTAAAGGACATTTATCCATTTCATTTCTTGGGTCTTTTCAGTCTCTGATAATTGTGGTTTCTTTTCTTTCAGGATGGATTCGGTTGTCGCTACTGAACAATGAACTCTAGACTTTTATCTGACGTTTATTTGATAGATTCATTGAGTTATTTGACAGTGAGGATAAGTGGGGATAGTTCTATCCAATATGATTACGTAGAACAGTAATGGTGTTTTAATGATTTTTTTGGATTTCTTTAATTAATTTTATTTCATTTTTATATTATCCATTTTGGGGAAATAAAGATTCTATCTTTGTATAGCGAGAGTTTGAATTCACCTAAGATTTAATGATTGACTCTCAGGGAAGGCGATGGGAACAAACGAATGTAGGTCACGTTACCATAGTTAGGAGTTCTCTCATTTTAGTTAGGTGGGGTCCTTTTGTCCCCATAACATATATATATATATATATATATATATATATATATATATATGTATATATATATATATATATATATATATATATATATATATATATATATATATATATAATTATATAACAATACGATTATAAAATAATGGAGAGTGAAAAATTCATATATAAAAAAACACGAATCATTTGCGCATTGTCAGTCCCCTATATTTGGATCAAGAAATTGAATACATAAGAAAAATGTGGACAGATTTTCATTATCCTTCACTTTTTTTTTAGATATTTGCTATAATAAAGCCCACAAAAAGTTTTATAGTGTAAGTAGCATGGAGAAAGAAACTTAAGAACATTCTCATCTTGCCTTATTTTAACGGTTTTGCAACCATAAAATCACTGTTAATATCTTTTAAGGTCAAGCTGTTTTTTTTTATATAATAATACACTAAAAGAATTGTTATAAAAAAATGGCTCCAGGGAAAGCAGCAACATAATATATAAAATTCCATGTATAGACTGCCCCTCTTTTTATGTCGGTCAATTTAGCAAGGGCTTAGAAATAAGAATCAAACAGCATAAATATTCTGTCAAAACTGGTCAAACATCCAATGCAATATTAATTTATTTAAGTGAAAACAACCACCAGATAAACTGGATTGGCAGTCCAGTAATTGCAAAATCAAAAGAAGTCTTATCACGAAATCTTTTAGAATCTGTCATTATGCAACTTACTTCCCATTGCAATTTCAATGTCAGTCGTGGCTTGTTTCGTTTGGATCCTTGTAGATGTAACATGTATAAGAATGACTTCAAAGATACAAGTACAGACTTAAATGCAAATTAGTTGCCCTATAGATATTTTCTTTTTATATGTATGTTTAGTAATTGCACAGATAAGGCACCGGACGCTTCATATGTAAGTTATTTTCAGGAAAAATTAACGAAAAAAAAAATTCGTTAATCATAGAAAACGTAGTCGACGGCATTTGGTCGACAGATGGTGAATCTTGAAGAAAACGCAAACCTGACGCCGCTAGCTTACTTAGATACGATACAAAATGTCAACATAAGTAGGTGGAAAATCAGAAAATTTCACTCTGTAAAAAATTAGCATTTTCATTCAATTACAGCTCATTAGCAAACACATTTATAGCAAAATTATTGTTTCCATGTAAAAGATCAAACATTTCTACACAATTTAGGAATACAAAAAAATCCCCAAACCTAATCTTTATATTTTTTATGATTATTTCCAAAAACTATCTACGATTTTTCTTTAAAATTTAACGTTCATCACATCGTTTTTATTATTTCTAAGCCTCGTAAAATGTTTTTGTTGCTTTTGATTGCTAAGAGGTGACTGATCTGCCCAGTTCTGTAGACTGTCACCCAATAATTTGAGACACTAAATAATATGTTAATAGTGTAACCCACCATCATTATATTAATGCACTGATGCACATATTCACTGCATTTCATTTCACATAATTTGTTTTCACCAGGAGTTTCGAAAACAATATAATAAATATGATATTATATAAGAAACATAGCAAATTAAAATACTTGCTATAGGTAGCCTAGATGGTTGCGAGGGGGCGGAGCCAAGTGGCCCATCATACTTAAAATACTGGTAACTAAGTTATGCCATAAATACAAATCTTGTAGTACTAGATTATCATACCCAGTAATGTGTTCTTAGCATAGATTAATTAATAAAATGGTATCCTTGCAAAATTGATGCTTTCATGACTCATTCAAACCACGGCTACATAACCTGGTGTGTAACATATTTGTGACTATATTCGTGTATTATTGGTAATACAGGTAATTATAGTCCAGTCAATCTAAACAAAAGTAGCTGCAGCCAAGCACAAGTTGGTAGAATAGCCATTTACAAAATATATACGATAGTACATTTCTTAAAGCAGAAGATCTCGAATATATCCATCAGATTAATAATTAACAGGAATAAAAGCTCTCTCTCTCTCTCTAGTCTTCTATTTTCTCTGTCTGTCTGTCTTTTGTCCATATATATTTCATTCATTATTGCAATTCTTTGCCTGATTACAGTAATTTCCTTCCTCCCATTCGAACCATTCTAACTATGCATTGTTGTTTAAACGAAGGCCACCTTTCAGGGCAAGAAGGGCATGAGCTCTCCGAGACAGGTTTGACGGGGCGACGCCGGATTTGTTGCTGGCTGTACGTTCAGATTTGTAAACCGTGTAATGTTCCTTTTGCTACCTATATTTTTATTATCTAAACCCACACTTTTTAAGAATTATTTCCCATTTTCCTCGCATGAAATCACTAATAACCAGATATTCATAATACCAAAGTTATATATTCTTTAGGGTTCTATATTTTTCTTAAATATCATTGTTGGGAAGGACAGGTAAAGTGATTGCTGTAACTTTACCTTTCCTACCCCGCATTTGATCAAGCTGACTATAGTATTATTGTTCTAGATTATCTTCCTCGGGGCCTTTAATACTTTTCAGTTAAATTGCATTCTTCCAATGTGCAAGTTTAAAAGTTCTGATATTGCTCCATTATAGCGGAACTTCGGCCAGAAAAATTCAGCGGAAAACACAAAACTAAATTCAACTGTCGCACTTCAGGCCTTAATGGTTGCCACCTCTGCTTTGCAGTACGAGATAATTGTATAAGAGGGAAACTGCCCTAAAAACACGAACATACTCATGGGAAAACACATGAACACAAACATTTCCTCAGACAGACGGACCGACAGACAGACAGACACACAAACACAGACACACCCATATATATAAATGTATGTATATATATATATATATATATATATATATATATATATATATATATATGTATATATATATATGTAAGTATATATATATATATATATATATATATATATATATATATATATATATATATATACACCTTTTACTGTAATGCAACATTATAATTTGAAGATAGAAGGGCCCATAAAACACTATTTTTTTTTTTTATTAAAGACTTACAAGCTCGAGCTGCATAAGAGTAGATTTACATAGTAAAAGTTGTACATAAACCAAAAGGAAATTATTCACAATTAGAAACTTTTACAACCTATTAATAATTTCTCAGAAAAAAAGATTAAAAAATTTTTCTCATCTTTCAAAAATCTAATTTTTCTAAAAAGGAAACGTAATTATTCTTTGTTCTATTGCTATGAATTATATGTAAATCTCTCCCTTTATTATTGATATTATTAATAAGTAACCCCATGATATCATTTACATCTATATTCAAATCATCCCTAGTACACCATATCGTATATATATATAAGAACACAATAAAAATATACACACATTCTGCCTACAATTATCTTTGGTATTGAAGTCAAAATATAAAAATTTCATATTGTTCTCAGGCTCAAAATTACAAATGTTTTTAAGTATATTTCTCAGCCATTTGAAAACTGATTCCTTTCTTTAAACTTAAATAAAAAAGATGAATAGAACTTTCCTCGATATTACATATTTCACATAAAGAATTGCTTCATAAATTTCAAAAGTGAAGACGTTTTTTCACAGGTAGCCTCAGTGGCGTGGTTGGTTTGGTGTTTGCTTCTTACCTCGGTGGTCGCGGGTTCGATTCTCGGCCATTCCATTGAGGAGTGAGAGATGTGTATTTCTTGTGATAGAAGTTCACTCTCGACGTGGTTCGGAGGTCACGTAAAGCCGTTGGTCCCGTTGCTGAATAACCACTGGTTCCATGCAACGTAAAAGCACAATACAAACAAACATCACGAAGATGCTGCTTAAAGATAATCTCCTTTCCCATGAAACTGTCAATATCACAAAATTCTTCCATATTACTTTCCAGTTAAATTTAAGGATATTTATATACGACAGAGATGTCATTTTTTTAATTACTTCGGTAAACACTTATTAGATAACATTGGAAATTATGAACCTCCTTTAATTTAACTATGAAGCCAACAGTATAACTGTAATATGGTGTGGGATAGCGAAATATTTGTGGAGCTTTTAAAGTCTAAGTCAAAGAACTTACACAACCTAAAATAACAATAATGCAAAATTAAGCTCTGAGGACCCTTATTCAACATGACAATTTTTATAAAGAAAAACAGCCAAACCACCTTCAGTCCTACCTCTAGTCATATCTAAAAACTAGTCTCTCAATTCTTGTGCCATAATTATGAGTTAAGGGATACACATGTTCAATATACCATACTTTTGCCTGAATGCACTCATTTGCATATGGCGTCCTCTGAAAAAGGTTCAATCTCCTTGCATGGAGCACTTTCAAATGGTGATCTATTTTACTTATGACGTGTTCCAAATTATTCTTTAAACTTTCCTTATAATCATGACAATGATGGATACCTAGGGTGAACAAAGAAGTAACATTCTGCCTTATCCATGTAAGGGGCCAGTCCCTTTTATTCTTCCAACCACCCATACTGAATAGTCTCGATTTTTCATTCCTATTAATTTGGCTATTTGTAGCTAACTCAAATTCTAGCGCAATTTTATCAACTTCTCTTAAACTATCTTCTGTTGTGATTATTATATTATTATCATCATCATAACCAACTGCTTTGAGAGTAGTGTGATCAGGTGAGACTAAGGGTTTCACATTAATATTTTCATTAATTGCTATAAAGAACGATTCTTGATAGATTGCATATAACATCATGCTAAGTAGACAAAGGAAAAAGGAAGTTATATTATTATTTACACGCACCCACTGATCCCAACTCCTTGAGGAGGTGGGGGGCTTAGGGATCCACTGCAGAGAGAGTATGCCCCTTTATGCCTACTCTCTCTGCTGTGGATCCAACTGAACATTGGGACCTTTAACTCCTTTACTCCTCCTCTAAATTTTCCCTCTTCCCTCCTTCTTCTTTCGTTGTCAACCAAAGCGTGGATTTGGAGTATTGAATTGACCGCTCTTTTAACTTGATGGAGGGTGGAGTTGGACGGCATGCCACTCCACCCGTAAAACTAGAGCAACCTGACGTGGTCGAGCGAGGGGAAATTTTTATGTCAAGCCATGCCCACAGTGCTGGGTCCGATCTCATGGGACTGATGACCCTTAAGGCGCTGTGGGTATGGCGTATATCCAGGTGAGTGTCCCAGGGCAGTTACCACAGCGTAACAGTATTGCTCCTCCCTCAGTTGGGCCTCCTTGGTGAGAGGGATCTCATCCTGGACGAAATATTTAAACTTTATATATGGAAGCTAAAACAAAAACCCATACGACTTCTGGCATGGCAATGGACTATTCTAAGGAAAACCCAGGTAATGAAGAACAGGCTGGTATTAAAACTTTAATACCATACAAGCCACAAAGAAAAAGCAAATTTAGAATTGACCCAACCTTGACTCACTTCGACTCCCTCTTTGGGAGTGGAAGTTGGTCAAGGTTCTTGACCTTGGAAACTGACAGAAAAATATCAGCATTAAGATTGGAAAATTATTTGTTAAGTAGGCACCCAACCTCAGAAATGTCATTTAGACAAATAAAAGAACAGGAGTGGTTAATAGAAACCTCTACAAAAAATCAATCTGAAAATTATTTTACCATAAAGAACATAGACAATATAAAAGTAACGATAAGAAAGCACGACAATATGAACAGTGTACAGGGTACTATAGTACTTCCTAATAGTGAAGAGCCAATAGAGAAAAATATTTTGCTGGATTCCCTTAAAAAAAGGTATAACAATGTGCAAGATTGTGAAGTATACAGTATAACCAGTAGACAAAGTAATGAAAAGACATTGAAAATAGCAAAAATAAAATTTGAAGGCCAAGAATTGCCTTTCAAAAATAAAATCATGGGCCAAAATAGAGAACTGAGACATTATATTCCAAAACCACTACAGTGCCAAAACTGCAGTAAATATGGGCATACATGAAAAAATTGCAGAAATATATCGATTTGTGCGTATGTGGATCTGACAAACATACCACACAGTGGAAGTGTGGTGAACCAAAATGTGTAAACTGTGGCCAAAATCACCATGCTAGGTCTAAGGAGTGTATGTGCTATATATACAATACAGAACTGAAATTACATCAGGAGAGATCAGGAATGCCAATAAGAGAAGCCAAACTAGAGTTGAGAGTTAGAGGAATGCATGATCCTGTTAGGAAGCAAATGTTCTTTGCTGCAATGAGCTCAAAGAATGAAACAAAAATGGAAGCAAATAACAAACCCCTAATAGATAAATCAGAAGAAAAAATAACTTTACAAGAAACTAATATAGCAAGAAATCAAGATACTTGTGCAACTGTGTGTTCAAATTCATTTGAGATATTGGAGGAAATGGAAATACAAGAGAATAATACATGTATAACTGAAATATTACAAGATAATTATAAAGAGCTGGAAGCTAAAGATAAAAAGAGGCCTTTAGAGAGAACTCCACCCAAAACCAAAAAGCCAACAATTATTAGAGAGGTATCTGTTGAAGCAAAGACCAAGGATCCACAAAAAGTGCAGAGACAAGAAAATGATAAGAACATACCCTTGTCTCCTAAAGTAATAATAAAAGAAATGGATGGAAATGCCCAGAACAATAAAGAAATAATAGAGGAGAACACCATAGACAAAAATGAGTATGTGAAGGGAGAAGAGATTACTCCCTCACCAGTAATGGGTGCACTAAAAGTAAATGAAAAAAGAAAAACACATAAGAACACATGCGGATGTAATGAATGTTTCAACGAATTATGCAACAAAAACAGAAATATAACAAAAGACAGTTTAACAAACACTATACGAAATTTTATAAAATATAGAAGTAAAGAAACCACTAGTCTAGAGACTCACAAAAAATGCTGTATGTGCATTGGACATCTAATGCCTTATAAGGAAAAGCAAATAAATGTCGTAACTAAAATTTTAGAAAAAATACAACTAGATAAACCACAACAAAAAAGTAATGCTTGAACACTCTTAACATAATATTTTCAATAATTATATAATGCAATGGAACATAAATGGTCTTCAGACCAGATTACATTTGGGAGAATTACAACGCTTACTGAAAGAAAACGAACCAATGATATTACGTTGACAACATGTCCATAAAACAGTATCAACAATTGGTAAATATACCTTAGTATCTACATCTAGAGAAGAAGGAAATTTAGGTACTGCTATATATGTACATAACAAAGTATGTTATGACAGGGTACCTGTAAACTTTGCTGACTTGCAAATATCAAGCATCAAAATACGAATAAAAAACTATAATTATATAATTTTATGTAATTTATAACATATACAACCAACCTAACAAAAATTACGACATAGAAAAACTTAAGGATTTGTTTGGCAATGCCAGAGAACCTACATTGATAGTAGGGGATTTTAATGCTCCCAACCCGATATGGGACTGTAACTGTACAATCTCAAATAGAGCAGGGAGTAAAATTGAAGAGTTCATGGAGTCAAACGACATTTGCTGTATAAATGATAACGAAATTAGTACACATTTTTCAAAAACACATGGAACATTTTCTTCAGTAGACCTAACTCTTTGTACAACAAATATAATTGACAGAATAGATTGGAATATAGTTGATGATTTGCACACCAGTGATCATTTCCCAATATTAATATCATTATTACATAATAATCCTGCAAAACATGGTCCTCACTATAACATTAATAAAGCAGATTAGGAAAAATATGAAATGCACACAAGAAATATCCAACCATTTGAATATTTAAAAGACCATAATGAAACTAACAAAATTCTTGTTGACTTCATTAAAAAGGCTGCTGATCAAGCTATACCAAAGTCAAAGGCCCATCCAACAAAGCACAAAGTCCCATGGTGGTCTGATAAACTGACAGACTTAATTAAAATAAAACACTCAATAGGGAGACGACTAGATAATTTAAATAGAACGTTCAGTAAAATAAATAAAACATTACCAATATTAGAAGGAACTTTACAAAAAAATGACTATATTATTACTAGAAATGGATACATTAAAGCCTAGATACAACAAAATATCTGCAAAATTTAAAAAGGAAGTAATTCAAGGAAGAATAATTTCATGGAGGAAATATGTATCAGATCTCTCTAATAATACTCCCATACAAAAAATATGGGAAAAATTCAGAAAAATAAATGGTACCCAAGTTAAACCACCTAGACATGCCATATTGAAAGATGGAAAAAGAATACTTGATCCAAAAGAAATAAGTAATATAATAGGAGAAAACTTAGCGAATGTAAGTAGCGATAAAAATTTAGATGAACACTTCCGTGCAAAGAAAAATAATGAAGAACTAATAACAATAAATTTTGAAACACAAGAAGATATATATTATAATGGAAAATTTAATATGGAAGAGTTGGAATATGCTCTCTTGAATAGCAATAAATCTGCTCCTGGAAGTGACAATATTTGCTTTGAGATGATCGACCACTTAGCACCTCTGGCAAAGTCATACTTATTACAATTTTATAATCATTTATGGCGTCAGAATCTATTTCCTGATGAATGGCATAAAGCTATAATAATTCCTATCCCCAAACCTGGAAAGGATCCAAGCCATGTTAATGATTACAGACCAATATCTCTAACAAGTTGCTTATGCAAATTACTTGAAAAAATGGTAAATGCTAGACTAACATGGCACATTCGAGAAAACAAAATTTTAACTTCCACTCAGTTTGGGTCACAGTGTAACAGGTCTACATTAGATTCTCTCTCTATCCTAGAAGACCATATACGCAGAGGATTTGAAGGAAAACAGATAACTGTAGCAGTTTTTTTTGACATAGAAAAGGCTTATGACACTACATGGAGGTAACCTATATTGAAGACATTACAAAACAACAACGTCCGTGGACATTTACCCATGTTCATCCAAAGTTTTCTAACATCGAAGTTTTCAGGTGAAAATTGATGATGCTTTGTCCAGAACATTCCCACTTGAAAATGGTGTTCCACAAGGAAGTGTCCTTAGTGGCACACTATTTACCCTAGCAATTAATGAAATTAGTAAAAACCTACCCACCGGAATTAAAAGCAACCTTTATATGGATGATTTTGCCATATATTAGTCAGCATCTCGCGTTAAACATACAGAGCGCGTCATTAACAAATCTATAATAAAAATAGATGAATGGACCTCATCTGTAGGATTTAGATTGTCCATCAATAAGACTCAAGCAATTATATTTTATAAAGATAAAAGATGGAAGAAAGGTGAAGAAATAGATTTGAAAATCAGAAATCAAAGTATACAAATTGGCCAAACTGCAAAATTTTTAGGATTAGTATTTGATACTCACTTGAACTGGAACGCCCACATAACATACGTGAAATCAAAATGTAAAAGAGCATTGAATCTAATTAGAAAATTATCAAACACTAATTGGGGAGCTGATAGACAAACCCTTACATTACTATATAAAGCAACAGTGCTGTCTATCATTGACTACGGAAGTGAAATATACGGCTCAGCTTCAAACGCAGTACTGAAAATGTTGGACCCAGTTCATAATGAAGGACTTAGAATATGTACAGGAGCTTTTAAATCGTCACCAACCTCCTCTTTACAGGTTGAATGTGGTGAGCTACCTCTCTCTCTCCATAGAGAGTTAGTAACGATGAAAAGTGCCGTAAGAATTGAGTCAAGTGATTCACCAACCAAAAAATTATTTGAACTAAGGGATGTATTTATTAACAATCATTCACCACCTTTTCTAATTAGATCAAGAAGATTGTTTGAGTCACTGAATATAAATATCCAACTACCTCCAATAGTAAAATTACCTCCTTGGATTATGAATAAAATAAAAGTTTGCACAAAATTAAAATATCTATCAAAAAAGCATTCATATACCCCAGAACATCAGAGACAACATACAATAGAGCACATGAGCCGAAAAGGTCCACATTATGCAATTTATACAGATGGATCCAAATCAGAATATGGAGTGGGATATGCTGCAGTGTCCCAGGATAAAACATGCCAGTTCTCGCTTCCCAATAATGCCTCAGTATTTACAGCAGAGTTATGTGCAATAACATTGGCCATAAAAAATAATCAAAGAACACTACTTTAACAATTTCGTGATTTATAGCGACTCTAGAAGTGCTATAGAAGCCATCATCTCATCAAACTCATTTGAAGCTGTCTACTTGCCGTGAGAAAAAAGAAAAGAAAAAGGGCAGCAAGCATCCCCAGCAGGCGACATATTGGATGAAGGGCAGTGCAACTTTACTCATAGGGTTAATCATATTGTCCATAAAACCTTAATCGAGCTGGAACCTATTTGCTGTTACGACACGTTAACTGCATCAAGCTTTCGAGGGAACAAAACCAGAAAATCAACCATTAGGCCATTTCCCGTGACCAATTTTGATACATTGTCTCATTTTATCATCATCAATATATCACAGTCTGGAAACAAGGCCAATTTCCTCCAAATACAAGATAATGAAACCAAAAACATGCTGTTGTGTTCATGAAATATACGCTTTTGCCGTTCATCTTCAAACTGCTTCTGATTTTGTGGCTGGAAATTACAAAAGCTTTCTTGGTCGCATGCAATCAGTTTAACATAATCACACGCCTTCATGGGACCTGCAAATGTGTGTTTAGAGACAAACAGTAAGACATGAATAATTCACGTGAGCAGCCGCTACAGCAGTCTGTTCACATGCAAATGAAATATGAATTTCCCGCCAAATCTATATATTTTACTTGAAAGTAATTGGCATAATATATTGTGTTTCTTATTGTTACAGTCTACGTTACTTCCACATTAAATGAAGAACAGTTAATGATAAATGACTACTTAATTTATGGTAAAACATTAGCCACACAAATACTAAAGGACATTCTCAAAGAAGATCTTTTGAAACTTTGCTGGAATGCATCACTATTCGGTGATTTACTGCTCATATTTTTTTGCAATAGAATTGATAGCATTTGATGATGGATTCTCGTAATCTCTTATTATCTTCTTCTAATATCACTCCCAGTACCAAAACAGTCGCATCCGTAATCAGCGTCAACCTCTGAGCCAGCTGATATCAGATTTTCCCATTACTCTATTGTATAGATACTTACATTGTCCATACCTAAAATAAGTTTTCCGGTCATCCATTTCCTTTGTTTTCGCTTCGTCAGGGAGTAAGACTCTGAACTAATTTTTCGTTGTTGTTGTTATTCTTGTTGATCTTGTTGGGGGGGGGGGGGTGGTTAGGAAAGGTCAATGGAAGATCCTAAAAAGGTCTGAAAAAGGTGTTTCGCGTTGAGTTAAAGATACAGGAATGTTAGGATACGATATATATGATTTATTTATTAGAGAGAAAATGTAGAAATATATAAATGATGTATATTTTAATAAGTATTACAGAAATATTTTTAACAAAATATATCGTATTTATTTTATTGTTCGATGTTGAAACAAGGCTCTATTTGACCGAAGATTTTAGCCCTTTTTAATTTACATTAAAAGTTGGGAATGTAATGTTTACAACTTATGCGTGAGGGGAAAATCCTGCGCACATTCCGAGTAAGCTGGAGGTTGGATCACACCTTGTTAATTAGCATTTCACTCTTCTTCCGTCTCCTTTCGATCAGGTATAAACCTGATCGAAAGGAGACGATTCTAATTTCCCATTGTTTGAAATTTAAATCTTTGTTTCTTCACCTTACTCAGAATTTCTTATTTTCTTTTTATGATCTCTAAAATAAATACACCAAACATAATAATTTAATGTTGAAGGAACTGTTGCCTTATCCGGTATATAACAGACCAAATTAGACAAGTCATATTAGGTATGAATTATTTTCGGAACCACTTCTTCCACTGATGATACAATGGAAGTCTCCAATTATTCCTAAGTTGCTGTGTTACCTCTAAGGTCACACAATTATTATTATTATTATTATTATTATTATTATTATTATTATTATTTTTTTTTTTTTTTTACTCTATCACAGTCCTCCAATTCGACTGGGTGGTATTTATAGTGTGGGGTTCCGGGTTGCATCCTGCCTCCTTAGGAGTCCATCACTTTCCTTACTATGTGTGCCGTTTCTAGATCACACTCTTCTGCATGAGTCCTGGAGCTACTTCAGCCTCTAGTTTTTCTAGATTCCTTTTCAGGGATCTTGGGATCGTGCCTAGTGCTCCTATGATTATGGGTACGATTTCCACTGGCATATCCCATATCCTTCTTATTTCTATTTTCAGATCTTGATACTTATCCATTTTTTCCCTCTCTTTCTCTTCAACTCTGGTGTCCCATGGTATTGCGACATCAATGAGTGATACTTTCTTCTTGACTTTGTCAATCAACGTCACGTCTGGTCTGTTTGCACGTATCACCCTATCCGTTCTGATACCATAGTCCCAGAGGATCTTTGCGTGATCGTTTTCTATCACTCCCTCAGGTTGGTGCTCGTACCACTTATTACTGCAAGGTAGCTGATGTTTCTTGCACAAGCTCCAGTGGAGGGCTTTTGCCACTGAATCATGTCTCTTTTTGTACTGGTTCTGTGCAAGTGCCGAGCATTCACTTGCTATGTGGTTTATGGTTTCATTTTTCATATTGCACTTCCTACATATGGGAGAGATGTTATTTCCGTCTATCGTTCTTTGAACATATCTGGTTCTTAGGGCCTGATCTTGTGCCTCTGTTATCATTCCTTCAGTTTCCTTCTTTAGCTCTCCCCTCTGTAGCCATTGCCAATTGTCATCGCTGGCTAGTTCTTTAGTCTGTCTCATGTATTGTCCGTGCATTGGTTTGTTGTGCCAGTCCTCTGTTCTGTCTGTCATTGTCCTGTCTCTGTATATTTCTGGGTCTTCGTCTACTTTTATTAGTCCTTCTTCCCATGCACTCTTTAGCCACTCGTCTTCACTGGTTTTCAGATACTGCCCCAGTGCTCTGTTCTCAATGTTGACGCAGTCCTCTATACTTAGTAGTCCTCTCCCTCCTTCCTTTCGTGTTAAGTATAGTCTGTCCGTATTTGCTCTTGGGTGTAGTGCTTTGTGTATTGTCATATGTTTTATTATTATTATTATATATTATTATTATTATTATTATTATTATTATTATTATTATTATTATTATTAGAACAACCCCACAAAGAATTTAAGCCTCTAAAGTATAAGGTGTTCATTAGAAGGAGAATAGGAGGTAAAGGGAAAAACAAAATAAAGAGGTCCCCTTTATAAAAAAATAAATAATGATAATCAATACATAAAAATTAGAGAAATTCCAACTACGAGACATCTTCTGGGAGGCTGTTCCACAGTTCAACGGTGTGAAGAATAAAGGCCTGTGGATAAAACGGTACGGAAATAGATATGGATTAAACTTATATTTCCTTTTATGTCAGTTTCCAATTGGTTTCCTTGTCTTATAGGTGTAGTATACTGTGCAGCATTTACGTCATAAAGCAATGATGACTGAACAGTTAAAGAGTTTATAAAAATTCCTGTAGGTTCTAGTTTACGTCTACCAGGACTTCCTCTTTGGACCCTCGACAACTCAGGAAGTAGTTAGTTGCCACAGTGTGTTGACTGATGTTAGAACTTCTGACACAATATGCATTACTTCAATAGATAAGTAGTTATATTGTACTTTTGCAACCTTTTATACATATTATCTTTGAATCATTCTTGTTTCAGCTGAAAATTATATTTATAGGTTGCGTATGCGTGGTAACTGGACTCTGATAGAAATAGCAGGGATAGAGTAAAAAGCCAGTCAGTTTGGTGAAATCATGCATCCTCGTCACTGCAGATGATATAGCCGAAGTGTCCGTCACGTAATGGAGATGAATAGGAGGCCATGTTTGTAAGATATGCCTGCACATGGCTAAATACATGATTCAAAAAGGGCTATGGGTATACTTACATTTCTGAAAGTACTTGAACAGAAATTAGTCAGTTAACAATTAACGAATTCTGCTTTACTCAATGTTGTTTTGAAATAACGGTGATTGCTTCTCCTTTTTTTCTTATCAATTAAAGTGTATTTAAAAGAATTACTTAACACTTAGACTCGTTATTTTGTGCTTACTATTATGTAAAGAAATGTCTGTTTGCCGTATGTGTGACAGACAAACTCATCAAGACTGGAGGGACGCAATATGGAGACACTGTCTTTCCCTTTAATGTCTAAGTTTTATCATAGCACAATGCAAAGTATTGACTTTAGTATTTAAACACTCGGGACACATGTAATTGAAATGCAAATGAGTATGCGTATATGTCAGAGGTTATAATGTTTTCCAACTCACGTAGTCGAGGCACTAACGATCTTTTGTATAGAGTGTATAGTTAAGCCTCCTGCATCTCATTAGCGTTGAGTTTGAAGGATATTTGTTTCGTTCATACAGAGTAAAAAACTCTAGTATTACTAACAAACTAGGAATACTAAAAATCGCTTAGATGTATAGTTAGGTCATTTACTTCACGGTGGTTTTCATTTTAGTGAAAGAATAACACATCAATTATTTAATTTTCCTGTTCTCTAGTAAAACAAAATTTGAATACCTATTAACTTCCACTAGCATATGAATAATGGGTTACTGCTACAATAGTTAACATATTCTCAGATTATGACTACTTAGGAAACTAGCTAATATCAGCTCCTATTGTAGATCAGGAATACCGATAACCATTGAAAGATATGACGTGAAAGGAAAACTTTTATCTCCATAACAGTATTTATAAAACATCTATTGTGTTTGCTCAACGATCCATCCATGTGAATATCCACTGCAATTTTCAGAAAAACAAAACAACAGGGTAGTTTCATGTTCACTTCTACTAACAGGCTGCAATATTGATGCGAAGCCTTTTAACCGAACTGATAGATTTTACTTTAAAGAAAATGATTTTGCGATTCGTTCGTTGACTATTGTCTATATATATATCTATATATCTATTCTATACATATCCATATATATATATACATATATATCAATATTATATATATATATATATATATCTATATATATATATATAATATATATGTATATATATACTATATGTATATATATATGTATATATATATATATATATATATTTATATGTATATATACATAAATTTTATATATATATATATAATTTTATATGTATTATATACATATAATTATATATATATATATATATATATCTATATATATATTATACATATATATATGAAATATATACATTATATATATATAATATATATATACCATATATATATATATATATCATATATATATATATATATATATATATATATGTATATATACCATATAAATTATACACACACACACCACACACACACATATCTTATATATATATATATATATATAAATATATATATAGCTTATAGATATCTATAGATATATATTCTAGTATGTTTATATTATATATATACTAATATGATATATATCTATAGATACTCTATAAATATATATATATAGATCTATCTATATATATATATATTAGATATAGTATCTATATATATGATATTCTATACGTATATATATCTATATATATATATATATATATCTATATATCTATAGTATCTATATATATATATTATTTATATATATATAGTTCTATATATATTATATATCTATATATATATATATATATATATATATCTAGTATATCTATAGATCTATACTAGATATATAGATATCTATAGATATATTAGATATATATAGATATATATATATATATATATATATATATATATATACATATATATATAAATATATATATATATATATATATATATATATATATATTTATATATATATATATATATATATATATATATATATATATATATATATATATACTGGAAGATTGGGGCATCTAGAACGCCGTAGATTCAGTAGGAATAAAACAGCAAACAGCCATCGTAGCATTTTAGATTTATTGGCCAAATTTTCGAGACTACATGTCTCATCATCAGGGCTGTAAAATACAAAGAATAAAAATTAAAAAAGACTCAGTTTAAAAAATCACAAAGTCTAAAAACAAGAAACTTGAATTTAAAAACAAAGAAAAATAAGCTAAAACATTATTAAAAAACATTGAAAACCTAAAACTGAAAAAAAAAACTCTTTGAAATTATATATGTAAAAAGTTATGGTGTTAAAATGTATTGTACCTTACTCTATCTGAGCTAAGAACTGAGTGACATTCTCAGTTTTTCAGGAGGACGACGTCAACTTAGGCGATATATAAGACCGTGGAAGAGTTCTGACTGTTTAGGGAAGGAACAAGCTGTTTAATAGTTAATGATTCCAGGATGGAGAGAGAGTGGTCATTGGGTGCTTGGGCGATAACATTAAAGTCTTCATAAGTGAATGATGTCTTGCATTTCTTACAGTGGTCTCTTATATTAGAAAATTTTTTAGTTTTTAATTGACATCCAGTTCGATGACTAACTCCAAGATGAGAATCAGCTCTGACTTTGAGCAATCCCTTAGTGGCTCCGATATATTTCCCAACTTTACATTTTGGGCAAGTGAAACAATAAACCACTAGAGATCGCATCAAGGCAGGAAGCCTATCCTTATGGTGAAATAATGACCCAATTGTCTTAGGATTTTTTTTAACATAATCTGATGTCTATAGCTGGAAATGTACAGCGAATTGAGTCTTGTAGTGTTTGTTTGAATTTCTTCGAATGTACAAAAGGAATGGAGGCATACATGAGCAATTTAGGGACATTAGGTATGGACAGACGGGGTTGAAATATATAGTTCAAGAAACTATTTACATACTTGTTGAATAAGAAGGATGGATACGAATTATTTTTGAAAAATTGTAGTAAAAACAGAATTTCCTCGTGAAAGTTGTGCCAGGTAGAGGATAACGTGTAGGCACGATGCAACAGTGTGAAAATACTATTTAATTTAAAACTGAAAGAGCAATTGCTGTAAAAGTTCGTACCTTGACCTGTAAATGTCTTTTTTCTAAAAACGCTGGTATTAAAACCTTGAGGAGTTCGAGTGATTAAAATATCTAAAAATGGAAGTTTATTGTCGTCTTCGTGTTCAATTGTGAACTGTATATTTGGGTGTAAGCCATTAATATATTCTAAGAAATTTTCTGCCTCCGCCCTAGATCTAAATAAAGCAATTGTGTCATCTATATATCTTCTGTAAAAGAGAGGACGACACGTTGAAGAACATCTTTCAAGCATTTGTTCTTCGAGAGAGCACATGAAGGCATTGGCCATAACTGGACCTAAAGGGGACCCCATAGAAACACCATCTACTTGTTTGTAAATTATCTTGTTAAAAATAAAGGGAGTGTCCTGCACTGCAATTTCTAAAAGTTTTCTAAAATTGTCCTTGTTAAAGCCGTGAAATAAAAAATCCTCAACAGAAAAGATTTTCTCTAAAATAATATCGACCGTCGCCTGCAACGGTATATTTGTGAAGAGGGATGTGACATCAAAACTAACCATATGCAAGTCAACATCCTGGGGTAAAATGTCAGGTACAAGGCTGGCGGAAGTATGTAAAGAATACTCATTATTGGCGAAAGGCTGTAACATTGGTACGAGATATTTAGCTATTTGATAGTTGGGAGTGTTATAAGCAGCCAAAATAGGTCTCAAAGGAACATTATCTTTGTGAATTTTTGGAAGGCCATATAAAATTCCGTATGAAGAACCAGAAGAGTATAATTCTTGGTAGGTACTTTCAGTTATAATATTATCATCTTTAAAACCTTTTAACAACCTGTTGATTTTATCTTCCACCTTGAAGATTGGTTGGTAAGTGGGGTTACCTACTTCAATGAACTTTGTTCTGTCCTTTAAAATATCATCCATTTTCTGTATGAGTACATACAGAAAAGTATAGCACCTTGGATCTTTGAATTGGCTAATTCTAAATGAGTCTAGTTCTACGTGGATTTCCACTTCATATTCTGCTTGACTATCAAATTCTTCATTGCAAAGGATCTCAGTAAATACATTTTCATATCTAATAAAAAAAAAAATTCTATCACCTCGTCGACTGATTTTACCCTATCAAATTCCTTCAGAATATGTTCAACTTCAGTTTTACACATTGAAGGTGCAAGAGTACATTCACATGAGGTCAACACATCAGATTTTATATAAATATTATAAAAAAGTAGATATACTACAGTTTTAATGATGCTAACAGAACGCTCCAAAATAGGATGTAGTAGCATAAAAAAACCGTTGTATTTCTACTTTTTTTTATAATATTTTCATAAAATCTTATGTGTTGACCTCATCTAAAGGCAATTTTTTTCAGTGAAATAATCATTTGCATAGTGCACTAACTAAATTGTAGTACATCTTGTTCTGCAGTTACCTGTTAGCATCCTTGAAATTGTTATGGTTCTATTTTTTATAACGTTTATATAAAATTTTATATGTTGACCTCATCTCAATGTAAGTCATTTAGATGAGGTCAACATATAAAATTTTATATTAACGTTATAAAAACAAAACCATAACAATTTCAATGATGCTAACAGGTAACTGCAGAACAAGATGTACTACAATTTAGTTGGTGTACAGTATGCAAATGATTATTTCACTGAAAGAATTGCCTTTAGATGAGGTCAACACATAAGATTTTATGAAAATATTATAAAAAAAAGTAGAAATACAACAGTTTTTTTTATGCTACTACAGGTAGCTGCCAAATAAGACATACTATAATTTAATTTATGCAAAGCATGATACAGTATAGACAAGTCTATTGACTATCTGGAGCAAGCAAATTTTGGATAAGTATTGATAACCCTTTTCAGGACACCAGGTTGCAGAAAATGCTTGAGTAGATCAACTTCACTCAGTCCCTCCATGAGATAATGACTTAGAGTGCGCTTCCTTAACTTGTCACATAGTCTGTAGCATGTTCCTGATGGACTGACTGATGGCAGTACCTCCCAAAGGTATCGGCTCTGCATCCTTAGTCTGCTGTATGTTGTTTGCTCTCTTCTGCTCTCCAGTCCACAAAGTTTGTAGTCAGGTGATTTCAAGGTATTTTCTTACTGATGAGTGTGCCATTACAATCGAGTCCTTCAACATACTCAGGGATGGTGTCAGTTTGTAATCCACCCTCTCCTTCCTAACTCCTTCTTTAGCAAGCTCGTCAGTTCTCTCATTGCCTTTGATTCCAATGTGTGAAGGCACCCATATGAATGAAACCATTCTGCCTGCTCATCTTGTCTGTGATAGAAGGTCTATAGCTCTTCTCACTATGATATTTGATTCAGCTTTTCTTGGTGCTAGTGATTGCAGGGCACTCAGGCTATGATGGCATTGTTCTCATTCCTATTTATGATTCTCTCTCTCTCTCTCTCTCTCTCTCTCTCTCTCTCTCTCTCCAACACTTCCCTCCCCCCCTCCATTACCTAAGGCCATTAAATCAGACTCGTGAACTACAAAAATACATTTATTCAAGAGCAAAGTGTAAACTAAATAACTCTGGTTCTTAACAAAATGATTACATGAAATGTTGAACTCAAAGTCCAAATAACTCAGATAACCCTTGATAATTAATCAAATAACTAACACTAGCTTAGTCTTAACATTAGGCACAGTCAACATAGTCAGTACACCATAGAACATTAGCCAAGTTCCCATTTCTAACTAAGTGACCATATTCAGTTGCCCTTTTGTCAGAATTGCCTATAAAAAGACAGGAGAACATATCGATAAGCAAATATCATGAATCAAATCAAAAGGTCAAAGGAAATAGAACATCTTTGAAATAAATATTCAAAATACTGCCAAACCACACTCTTGGCTAAAGAATAAGTATGCTTACCCTTTCAACACAATTTATACACACACTTTAGCCAAAAATACTGTTGCAGAAGCCATCTTGGCTCTTCGCCTCTCTTGTACAGATCTCCCCTCTTGGTAATCTTACTTTCTCGTTATTAGGGGAAAAAGCTCGCACGTATGCACGAACTCACACACATTGTTCACACCCCAGTAACTGCCTCTAACCAGTTTCAGAAGGCACCTCTGCAACCGCCCAGGCATAGCGACAGGACGTGGCACTGATCTCGACATCACGCCACCCAACAAGATATATCAGCATATCCTAAGCTGAGCCGTCTTGTCACTAGGGCTGTTTCCAAGGAGAAGCTAAATCGATGACTCTTACATTCTAAGAAATGTCACAGCACATCACCTTACAACGGTGTCTTAAACATATTGTCTCTATAAATCCCTCATATATATTGTTAGGTTTTCTGGGCTGGGTTTATTTATCCACTTCTTTGCCTTGCTATACTGCTTGTTGATTCTCTTCACTGCATCATCTGCATTATACCAGCTTTTTAGTGGTTTCTGTGGTTCTCTCCTCTGCTGATGTGTGCACTTTAGTACTTCCTCCTCTAGCTTTTTTTTATATCATTATCATTATACTGGTCACTGCTCTTGTCTTCATAGCCATCATGCTAAAGATCCATACTTTCTCTGATGCTATCTTCCCATTTTTTGGAACATTGATGGTCTTTCTTGCTGTGATCTTTCTTTTAAAAGTCTTGTTTAATACAATCTCAGCATAGATACCAAAGTGGTCTGATGTTAGGGTATCCACTATCTTGCAGTTGTGTTGTACATCTGAATCGCCAACTATATAGATGTAGTCAAGCTTTTTTCCTTTAATATGTGTTGCTTTTGCATCATTTAGAATCCTTATATTGTTTTCTCTGCTCATGAGATATTTGTACAGATGTATGCCATTTGCATTTCTCCTCCCTGTTGCAGAGCCTAACTTTGGATGTACTGCATTAAGATCACCTACTATTAACAAGGGATTATCTGTGCTAGTTGGTTATTACTATCAATGTCCAGGGCCTGTGCTGGGGAATATGTGTTGCACACTTGGAATAGCTGCCTTCCACTTTCATCATGCATTCGTATGGTAAGGCACCTAGTCTTGGGGAGTTTTGCCTTCTTGTTTGGTGACTGATTTTTATTCAAAAAATCAATTAGAAAATCGCCTAAAAATAATGGGTTTGTACATTTTTTCACAGCTAGGTTCTTGCTGTTGTATGTTATTAGCCCTCTACTCATTACTGTTTTCCCATCTGTCCTGTTGGCTTGGACACTATCTTTTGAGACAAAGTGGTATCCTGGAATGGCTATATAATCTGTGGGCATGTGCTTCGCTTCCCGCAGACATAGGATGTCCACCTGATTTTCAAGAGAAAATTGTTGTACTTCAATTAGTCTATTTGCCAGACTGTTTGTATTCCAACTACAGATCTTGAGAGGGTCCACCTTGTTCATTCTCAGAGTTAGTGTCTTTTTTCCTTTCTCTGATTAATTCTCTCATCTCCATATTACTTCTGTGGGCAGCTACTGCCACTTTTGTTATCATTGCTGGCGTTTCAGAGCTATTTTCTTGATACACTTTTGTGAGTAATTCCTTGATCATTTTTGTTGATATATCCCTTGGCAATGCTATCTTTGTATGAATGTTTTCACAGTTGATAGAGGTGACATCTGTCTTGTACCCTGAGAAGTCTAAGACACCCTTACTGCTCAAGTTACCGTACACAATTGCTGGTTTGTCCCTGAGTGATGTAATCTCTTGCTCTAGCTTGTTAATTTCCAGTTGTACCTTAGTATTCTCCTCTTAGTTTTTTGTTCCCTTCTGTTAGTTGCCTAATCTCCTGTTTGTCTTCATCTGTTTCTGGGTTCTTCAATGGTGCCTTTTCCTTTTCTGAGACCAGTTTATCTAGTATTTTATTCCGCTCTACAAGCTGTTCACTTAAGATTTGATCTGAGATTCATTTTCTCTTCTGCCTGCCTCCATAAAGTCATTGAGCCTATTATTTAATACCATGAAGGGACTAACCTCTGTTCCTGGTCTAGGTGTTATAGCTTCTGTAGTAGTCCATGCCCTAGGAAGGGGTGGGAAATTTTCCCTACACATTGGGCTCCCATTACTGAGAAGAGCATGTCCTACTGGAGGCCCTGAGATGCCTTGCTGTTCTTCCCTGCTAGTTGCTGCACTATGGGCTTCAGAGGCTCGAGCCACTTAAGGGTGCTTAGTGAATTGGCTAGAGTTTGCATTGTAACTGCCTCCACAGTTGCAACATAAGGTGTAATCTCATTCCCAGCATTGATAAGAGGTTGGCATGTGGCTGACTCATGGTTTTGGGCACAAAATCTGAATCTAGCAGGGCTCTTACACTTATCCCTACCATGATTCCACCTAGAGCACTTTCCACACAAAATAGGTCTTTGTACATATTCTCTGATCCTAAGGGGATGGAGATAGATTGGAATTATCAGTTGGTCTAGGATGTTCTCTTCCACCACCCTATTATTTCACTATTTGTTCTGCTCCATTTATTCCATGCAAGTCCACTGATAGCATGGCATGCTTCTTGTACTTGTTCCAGTGTCATGTAGCTTGGATAAACATCTAGTATGATAACATTTTTTTGTCTTTCTTTATGGTCAGGTTGATATAGCACTACTCCCTTATGTCCTGTATTTGTTAGCATTTCTAAAGTTTCTTTTGTACTTACAAGCACTATCAGGCCCCTTTCCCCTGGGCAAGCTTTAATTGAGTGCCCCTTATTATACACTTCAGATATCCACTTTTCTTTATCTTTTCCATTTCCAGTGAAACCTCCTGGTTAGTAGAGTGGAGTTGACTCCAGTGATGTTAAATTGTCTACATTTGCTGTGGAATCGCTATTTGAAATATTAATTGAATCATTTCCATTTTCACTATTCTCTTTAATACAGCTATTTGTTACAATTTCACCATTTCTAATCTCGTTAATTTTCTCAGCAATGTTCTCCTTCTGTCCTCTTCTCATTTTCTTCCTCTGTATCTTGGATTCATATTCTTTAAAATCATCATTCCCGATTTCCTGGTCATCGTACTTTAGTCCGAAATTCCGTGAAATGGGTTCAATTATTTTGACATAACTTTTGAGGGCTCTCCCATGGTGGCAGAGGGCAGCACCTGATCGTTCACGTGAGGTTGGCTGTCAAATTAAGAGAGAATGAAGGGATGAAAGGTATAGATTTGGCAGGTAGGAAGGGTAGGGAGGAAAGGATATAGGGGAGAAATGGCGAAGGGCGAGGTTAAGTTTAACCGTCGTATCAGGCACACCTTGGGATTAATGTTCACTTCTTACTGTCCTCATCGAGACGATGTTTACTGGCTACTTTCAACACGAACTCCCTGTATAGCAGCTACACTGGAGAAAAAGAATATGACTGTTTTCACTGATATGACTTAATTTTATCACAATGAGTATCACAGCTGAATATATTCTTTAACACCAAGTAACTGTGATATACTTTTCACTTTGAGTTCCCTCCTGTATGAAAAAGATATAAGGGAAATAAACTTCTTGAGATATCATAATTGAGAATAAATCACAATCACAGAGCATTATGTCGTCCACCAAAAATGCTCTCTCCTCGTCCCTCTTGGAACTCGACATGTTTACAGTTGAACGACTTGAGTGAAAGTGACATTGTCAATCTCACCCTCACACTACACAATGGTTAAAGGAGTCAATTACATTGACAACGTCGTTTCAGTATCATTGACAACACTCCAATCATTACCTCAGACTATCAATTTTATTGACAATGATGGGGTTATTGTCAATAAAATGGACTAGTTTGTGGCCACCATTACACTGAATATTGATCTTGCCTTTTCTTCAATACTTATTATTCCTAAACCTCCTTCTAACTTTGACAAATGCAGGTCGATATATGCCACACCATATATACTTAAAAATAATTACATTCAACTTTTGAGTTTGTTTTTTACTTAAAGGAAGTGTGTGAGCTATATACCATAGTTTGGACAATATTATGTATGAGCTATATACCATAGTTTGGACAATATCAAAGAGTTGATTATTAGTGCTTTGTGGTAAAGTGTTAAATACCTTTTACACAACATGTTAACTGCCCTTTCAATTTTTTTTCTCTATATATGACGAATTGCTGAAGTAAATACCCAAAATTTAAGCACAGTCCAAAACTTTGAAGCAAGTTATTTTAAATTTATTTTAGATAAAATCTGGGAAGACCAATGGTTATCACTTGAAAATAACAAACTTAGAGTGGTAAAGACCACTATCATTCCCTTTAAAAATTATTTACAGAAGCAGAGCTGCGTAATGGGCACACAAGTTTAACCCATGGTTTTCTTATGTCAAATCAGCCACCTCCAGAATGTGATACCTGTCAAACCAGAGTAACTGTGAAACACATTTTAATTGAATGCTCTGAGTACTCACATGTTAGACTTAAATACTTTGGATCATCTGCTAGAATGCAGGACATTCTAGATGACGACTCAAATATTTGCAAGATTTTTAAATTTTTAACATATATAAATAATTTTATTAGATATATTAAAATATATGTAAATAATGTTATTCCCAAAAATTTATTTTAAATGTTTACATTAAAGTTTTCTCTATTTATTTATTTTTTTAAAAACTAAAAGACTAAAAATATATCTATTTAATATGGTAATTCTAACAGATTTTATCTGCATTAAGCAGCCGATTGGACTTAGTCGGAAATGGCTGCTTAAACAAATAATGATAATAATAATAATAATAATAATAATAATAATAATAATAATAATAATAATAATAATAATAATAATAATAATAATAATAATAATAATAATAATAATAATAATAATGATCTGAGAAGGCCACAGGCACTGTATCAGTACTTATCATATTATGGAGTAGTTGTTTAGTATATAGGCGATCTATCCTAGAACCATAGAATTTTCTAATGTAGATATATTTTGGAATGCCTTTACATGTGCATGTTACATCTTTTAATCCAACATTTTTAATGAAGGTCTTCAATGATTTTGACTCTAAATTATCCTTCCTCTTACTAACATCTCTGTTAGTCCCCTCCGAAAAATACATTTTCAACATTTTTAAGAAAATAAGATTTTATTGTTAAAAAATTCTTCTTTCTTTCTTTTAATCTGTACCTGAAGGGGCATAAATATTCATAACTGGAATTTCATGATTTAAATAAGATATTTTAGCTCCTGTTGTCTGTCTCTCCGTATCCATTTCCTTGCTAATGGCAGACAAAAATTTAAAATTTATTTATACAAACTGTTGTACCTCTTTTGATATTTGGGTTTAACAAAACATCATAGTAATTTGTAAAAAAACAGAGCTTTTAAATCCTTCACATTATGTTCTTGCAATAACAAAATATCTATATCATAATACTAGACAAGGAAATGGTTTCATTTGTTTACCTACGTCATTTAATACGTTCACATTTAAACAACCAATTGAAAGATTGAAGGCGTCAAATTAGGAAGATTCCAACTTTTTCCTTTTCTGGTCTCTCAATTTTTTACAATTTTCTTCATCACTATTGTCTTCAGATCATGAATATTTTTTAGTTCCTATTCTCTTCTTTGATATTCTCATCTTGACGTCATAGAGCGGCAGCCCGGACCATTGAGATACAACGAACGAGATACCGTCTGTAACCCCTACTGGTATTTAGGAGCAGACTTATAAACTGTGAAACTGGCCGTCTGCCGAAAATATATGGGTGGCTTACTTAACAAGCACCACTAATTGCTTGTTAGATTTTGGGTCTAGATCCAATATATGCGATACCAGATGAAACTAATATATAATATATCTGCAGACATTTTTGAGGGTTGGTTCCCCCTGACAGATGCACTGAAAAGGGGGTTAATTGGATCTAGATCTAATTTGGGAGATACCGAGTAAAATTTACACTACAATAGCACTGCACATCCTAGAATACTGTGGTAGTAATGACAGACGTTTTAGTGGTTGGTTACCCCTTGACAGACGCCCCACAACGAGTGGAGAGGAGGGGACAGGAACTGCATCCAACATTGGAGATACCAAGTAAAATTTGTACTACAATTGCACTGCACATCCTAGAATGCTGCGGTGGCAATGACAGACATTTTAGTGGGTAGTTACCCCCTGACAGACACCCCCACAACTAGTGGGGGTTGGGAGGGGGAGACAGGAACTCCATCCAACATCGGAGATACCAAGTAAAATTTGTACTACAATAGCACTGTACATCCTTGAGTACTGCAGTGGTAATGACAGACATTTTAGTGGGTGGTTACCCCCTGACAGACACCCCACAACTAGTGGGGGGTGGGAGGGGGAGACAGGAACTGCATCCGACATTGAAGATACTAACTCTAAAATTTGTGCTACAATAGCGCTTCATGTCCTAGAATGCTGTGATGGTAATGACAGACATTTTAGTGGGTGGTTTCCTCTTCACAGACACACCCTAATAGGTGGGCAGGGGGAAGGGCAAGCCCTGATAATTTTTGTCTAGACTAGTATAGTAGGCTACTATTGACCCGTATTATACATTATCGTGATATATTTAATAAATATTTTTATCCTTTCTATATCCTTTGTATTTATCTAAAACTTATTTATTTGTTTCATATAATAACAGTCATCTGTAGGCCCATAATAATTCAGTCATATTATTATTTTGTTAAGCAAGCAAATTACTTCAATTATAGTACTCGCTTTAGCTTTGTTTACGAGATGAATATTAATGTAGCGGTGGCTGGAAGTCTGGCACTGAAAAGTAGCATATAAGTATCTTATCATTATTAGAGTTATTGCTGTAAAATGTATATGTACATAATATTTGTTAAATAGAGTAATACGAACCCATTAAATAGACAGTAATACATATGTAATATCGCTATAATCAGGGTACATATAATAATTGCGCTATAGCCTACTCGGTTTGTTTTATCGAAGCAGGAATACCTTCTTTTGGTTTCAACTGACTTTCACACTATGAAATTATAAATACATTTTTGTATTATCAGTTTTATGGATAAATATTGTTGTTACTATAGTCGATTTTTTTTCGGTTGGTGTAAAATTCGTCAGAGGACCTCTGTTTTTTAAACAATCTCTCCACACACCAAGTTATTTCGAACATTTCCATTCTCTCAAGAAGATTATGAATAAATATAAGAGCAAACTAGACCAAAAAAATAATCACCTAGCATTAATGTAAAGAAAACAGGAGAAATGAAAAATTAGTGCGATTGTCAATTTTTTCTATCGTTAATGTTTAATGAGTAAGTGTTTGATGAATGTTTAGGGTTTAGTGACTGTTTAATGTCAGTATTCAGTGAATGTTTACTGAGTCTTTAGGGTTTAGTGAAGGTTTTGTAAATGTTATTGAATGTTTATTGTGTAAGTATTCAGTGAAGGTTTTGTCTTTAGGGTTTTAGTGAATGTTAAGTGAGCGTTTAGTGTGTAAGTATTCAGTGAGTGTTTAAGGTTTCAATGAATGTTTTCCGAATGTTAAGTGAGCGTTTAGTGAATGTCTTGTGAATGTTAGTGTTTATTAAGTTTTAAATGAGCGGATGTTCATTCACTGTTAGTATTTAATAAGTATCTAGGGTTTGGTAAGCATTTAGTATTTATGAGTGCCTTGGGTTTAGTGAGTGTTTAGCGCGTGATTAATGTTTAGGATTGAGTGAGTCTTTAGTGAAAGTTTACCGAGTGTTTGGGGTATAATGAGTATTTATTAAATTTAGTGTTTTAAGTGTTTAGTGAGCATTTAGTGTATAGTGAGTGCCTAATGAGTGTTGGGTATTCCGTGTGTTTTGTGTTATTGAGTGTGAGTGTATGTTAAGTGTGTGTGTGTGTGTGTGTGTGTATGCAAGTGTGAGTGCTTACTGAGTAAGTGGACTGTGAGTGTTAGTGTTTAGTGATTGTACTACATTACTGTTTAGTTAGTGCTTCGCTACTGTATGCAAAGAAAATCCTGTATTCTTCAGGGCTTTATCTTGTTAGCCATATCATTTTTTAATAATTTACCGGTTATGGTTAAGAGAGAAATAATTCGTAAATTTGGGGTAAATTATCCAGCAGTTAATAATGTGTTTGAATGCTATAATGAAGTCCTTAAGACTCTTAATTTAACTTCCTATAAGGTATGTAAACAGAATTCTAAGTTAAAGCATTTTGGTAAATCAACCCAAGTCGAGACAAATAGCCGGGTAAACGTTAAAGAATCTAAAGGTTCATTGCAGAACTTAAAAAAAAAAAAACCTGGTAATAATACTCGTAGTTTGATTTGTAAGATATGTGACACTGCAGGTCATTCTTTGGACAACTGTGTAAATGATCAGAATGACGAAGATCGCACATCATGCCTACGACAAGTATCTATGTGTATCTGCTGCGCCGGCTCTGTCATGATGAGAATAGTTGCTGTGGTAAGCAAGGGAAATTTTGGTTTGCATGTCATACCTGTAATCAACGAACGCATATTACGCCGTTATGCCCATCTCGTAAATCCTCTACCAGAGGAGTTTTGACTCGTCAAAGGCCTTGCCTACCGTAACCATATTGATGGAAAATGTAGAAAAATAAGGAAAGCCAGGTGCCTGTTTGAACCAGGTAGCCAGCGTTCATACATTTCGGAAGTAGTCAAGTATTTGTGTGACAATATTGATCATTTATATCATTAGAGAACGAAATTTGTACTTACATTGGTCAGGAAATCAAAACCTTTAAATACCGAAGCAACAGTTCAGGACTTCACAATATTCTAATTGTCCCTAAGATGGTATTCCTACATGTCAATGTTCCTCAGAATCTTTTCAGCTAATGACTATTGTTACACAGTACTTGGCAATCCGTAACCTTTGAAATACGTTTTGATATTAGATTTCGTTACTTGTATCCTCAGATATGAAACGAAGCAAATTCCGTAAAGTTCGTTTACTGCGCTTATATCCGAATATATCTTGAAGCGTAACAATTCATCAGTCTTATTTACAGAGCTATATTACCGCTTATGCAAAACATTACATTTCTTTAGCTCTTCAAAGGCGAATGAAAATATACGGCAGTCCATGACTTCCTGAAAAGCGCCACCAGAAAATAATGAGTATCTGAATAAGAACTTTTCATACTTCGTTTTATTTGAGGAATTTTCATCGTGGATATCGTGGCTTTTTTTCGGAATGTCTGTCTCCCGAGAGACCCGTAAAGAGGATCAGCGATTGTTTTCTCACGAGAAAAAACTTTCCAAACTTCGAGAAGAGGAAAAGCCATCTGGCTAATGAGTTTCAAGTCTGAAAAAAGCTTTCCTTGTTTTAATTCTCCCACTGAACATCATTGTTAATAAATTTAAACATATCAGTTGGCGTGGTTCTGGTAATCTAGAACATTAAGAAGTCTTTAGAATCGGTGATAAATGTCATGATATGAAATAGAAAACTGAAGAGATAATTCATAAGTCCGTAATTATATTCCATCTCAAAATGCATTTCGACGAAATCAATCATGTGAAAGTTAATGGACAAGTCATAAAAAAATTACCTTTTTTATTTATATACGTATACTTTCCGGAATCAACTTGAGGTAATACCATATCCAGTGATAAAATGCAACGTTGAAGTGTGTAAAATACGAAGAAAGAAGTTGTGAAACTTAATTATATAAATAAAATTATATTACAGTTTCCAATTGCTTGGAATATAACTTAAAGTAGTAGCAATTATCTTTGGTTGGCAGAAACCCAAAACTGCTTAAATTCAAGAACCTCAATAGTTAAGAACTTAAAATTTGTTTCAAAAATCATTATGCAGCTTATGTAAATAACACGAATTATAGATCAATATAAAGTAATAAATCTAAAGTGAATATAATAGGCACTATTCATGTATTTGGACTGAAATTTTTTAAATAGATGCCGCTATTTATTTGCATTGTTGGAAGATACTTTTCAGTTCACATCACGAGAGAGAGAGAGAGAGAGAGAGAGAGAGAGAGAGAGAGAGAGAGAGAGAGAGAGAGAGAGAGACTCAAAAATTCCAAAAGTAACCTCTGAAATTATACATATATATATATATATATTGTAAAGGAATATTGATTTATTGAATGTAAAATTGCATAAAAGGTTGAAAATTGATATTTGCATACAAAAAAAGTGTGTACACTAGACAACAGATGGCAGTAGCGCTTGGCGAGGCGGTAGTCGCCAAGGATAATGTACCGAAAATATGATATTTGGTCCATGGATGTCTAGCGTGAGTCGGGTATATAAAAGCCCAAAACGATGATTTTCGTTGGAGCTGAAACAAACAAGTGATTATAATAGTGTATCAAGTTTTGAGGAATATATGGTAATGTATTGTTTATCCATTTGGACGTTTTCTTGTGTGATGTTACGTTGGTTGCTACTAACTTTTTGATGTTACAGTGAATTATATGTTGTGTTGATGTAAAGCTTTGTGACTTGGGTATTATACTGTAAAATGCAGTGATTAGTGATGAGTAGTCTTGATGAAGTGCTGTATGGCGAGTCTTTGTTTTTGTGTAATACGTCCGTAATTTGTTTAATGTTCTGTTTGTGACTTTAATTTCCTTACTAATTGTTATTAAAGTACATTTTAAGTTATAGTGGGTTGTCACTGTTTCCTGATATATTCTCCTCGTAAATCCTTACCGTAGAGAGAGATTTTTTTTTTTTTATATTAGTACATGGGGGCCTGTCGAACGAAACCCGAACGTATCCCTACTCATTCTTTGCTCATCCTGTCGAACGAAACCCGAACATATCCATACTCAGTGTTTACTCATTCTATCGAACGAAACCCGAACGTATCCTTATTAATTGTTGCTTTATTCATGTCGAGCGTATTCGACCATAACTTGACGTATCCCTACTGTTAATTGCTTTTCAGTACTTCCATGTACTTTAGAGAGAGTTGTGATAGTGTTAGTGCTAAAATATTTGTCTTGCTGCGTTATTTTGAGCAGGTTATTAAAGATGTTTGATTTGAAAGATTTCATACGTAGTCCTAGTGGTGAAAAGTTAGAAGGTATAACTAAAATAGACTGGATTGTTCTAGCTAGGTACTATAATGTAGAAGTATCAGAATCTGCAAGGAAGCAAGAAATCTCAAATAAAGTAAGTGAGGCGCTAATGACTTTAGGCATTTTGTCTGATAAGGAAGGGTTGTTACTAATGAGTTGGGAAGGGCAAGAAACTGATAGCCAGCAAAGCGCAAGTGAGAATAATACAGAGGGAAGTGCAAGTGAAGAGGAAGGTGCCAAAGCCGTACGTGAAAAAACCAAGTCACGCAAGGTTAAACCAAAAAAGTCCAAACTTGTTTATGAAGGGATGAGTGTTGAGCAGATGCAGATTCATTTGCAAATAGTTAGATTGGAGAATGAGAGAGCTGAAAAGGAGAGTGAGAAAGCTGTTGAACTAAAGAAGTTAGAAAATGAGAGAGCTGAAAAGGTTAGGAAGGTAGAAGCTGAAGTTGAGCAAAAGAAGGTAGAAGCTGAAGTTGAGCAAAAGAAGGTAGAAGCTGAAGTTGAGCAAAAGAGGATAGAGCTAGAGATGAAGAAACTTGAAGTAGAAGAAAAGTCCAGAGAAATACCAAAATCTTTTAGAATAGACAATGCAGTAAAAAGTGTACCAATTTTTGTTGAAAATGAAGTGGATGCATTTTTTTTACAATTTGAGAAAGTAGCAGAACAGCGTGAATGGCCGAGAACGTCATGGAGCACGTTGGTTCAAACCTCCTTTCGAGGAAAGGCTAGGGAAGTATTTGCTGCCTTATCTTTAGATGATTCTAAGGATTATGAGAGAGTTAAATCTGAAGTTTTGAAAGCTTATGAATGGGTGCCAGAGAGGTATAGAGAGAAGTTCAGAAGCTGGATAAAAAGAGACAGTCGTACTCATATGGAGTATGCACGGGAACAACGCCTGTGGTATGATAGGTGGATGAATGCCCGAGAAGTTAATGGTGATTTCGGTAAACTTCAGGAACTTATCTTGCTTGAGCAGTTCAAGGATGGTATTAATCCACTTATTAAAACATATTTGGATGAACGTGATGTAGATAATGTCGATGAAGCCACTAGATTGTCTGATAATTATGCATTGACCCATAAGCTATATAATACTGACGTCACTCCTAAAATTGGAAGGAGCAGAGTTTGGGAAGAGCAGCAAAATTACAAGGCACAAGGTAAGACTACGAGTTCACAGGTATCATCTCGTGGAGTCTATAATAAATCCTTTAATAGAGGTGGCAGAGGGGCAAGTCGATATAATTCTGGTCCTAGTGTTAGTGCTGGACAAGCAGGATACAGTGTAAATGATCAGTTTACACCTAGTTACCAAAATATAGGCGAAAATTTTAGAGATTTTGTATGTTTCAGTTGTGGCAAACCAGGACACATCAGTAGGAGTTGTCCACATCGCACAATAAACCGTCCAATTCAAGTGGTAAATAAAGTTAAAGATAAACCTGTACATTTTAAGGATGATCATAAACCTGAAAATACCATTGCATTGTTGAATCAACCACAAGCATGTGGTGACAGAGGTCCTTGTTTGTTTGCTTCTCCCCTTAGGCCAGGTAAGAGGTATTGTAACGATAGCATCGACAGTAATAATATATGTGATGTTGATGAGAATATAGGTTACAAAATAGGTAACAATGATGTTCAAAATGTTAGTAATGTTGGTTGTATTGAGGATATTGTAAAAGGAAATGGAGTGAGACTACCTGAAGAGAAGTCCACATCCAAAGGTACTGAATTGTATGACCCTTTTTATGGGAGATGGTTGGTTAAACCTCCCTGTGTTGAAAAAAGGAAAGTAAGGTGGTTAAGAGATACCGGAGCGGTACAGTCTGTAATGATAAGAAATATGTATGACCAGTGGAAGGATACTGGAGAGTATGTACTTCTGCGTGGGTTTGGACTTGAGTTTTCAGCTCCATTAGTAGAAGTAAGGTTAGAAACTCAGTTAATTTCGGGATATGTTAAAATTGCTTTGGTGAGAGAAATCCCAGTGTCAGGAGTAGAGTTAATTCTTGGAAATGATGTATGTGGAGACAAAGTTTTTGGTAGCAGTAATCCAATTTTGACAGAAAAACCCTTTAATTCTTCATTTATTACAGAAGTTGAATGTACATTTCAAACTTATTTCCTGCTTGTGCAGTTACTACAAGAAGTAAGAGTGCCGAAGGAAAGGTAAATGATGACGATGGTTTGGATTTACAAAACTTGTTTAAAGATAGTCCGGAAACACTACAAGTAAGTAAAGTCAGTACTCCTTTGCGAATGCTGAAAGTTAATAAGGAAGAATTTGTTAAATCTCAAATTGAAGATGATAATTTGAAGGTAATAAGAGATAATGCCCTTGTTGATATAAATGATATCGAGAAGGAAGGCAAGTGTTACTTTTTAAAGGATGGAATCCTAATGAGGAAGTTCACGAGTAGAAATGTTAATGATGTTGTAGAACAAGTGGTCATTCCAAGTAGTTATAGGAATTTTGTTCTAGGTATTGCTCATGACTGTAGTTATTCTGGTCATTTAGGTATAAACAAAACTTATGAGAAATTATTAAGGTTTTTTTTTTGGCCTAAGATGCGGAAAGATTGTAGTGAATATTGTAAAAATTGTGATTTATGTCAAAAAGTAGGTAAAGCTCAACATGACCCTAAGGTGATGCCATTGCAACCCATTGAAGTTCCAGGAGAACCCTTTGAGAAACTGGTTTTGGATTGTGTAGGACCTCTGCCTAGGTCTAGCAAAGGTAACGAGTATTTGCTGACAATTATGTGTAGTGCTACCAGATTTCCAGAGGCTATTCCTTTAAGAACAGTGAGTGCTGATAAGATAATTGAAGCGCTTAAGTTCTTCTCGCTGGTAGGTTTGCCAAAAGAAGTTCAAACCGACCAAGAAACCAACTTTACGTCTAGAAAGTTTACCTCATTTTTAGCCTGTCAGAATATTAAGCATTGTTTATCGTCTCCTTATCACCCACAGAGCCAAGGAGTGGTCGAACGATTTCATCGAACCTTCAAAACCATGCTTCGCACATACTGTTGTGAAAATGAAAAGGAATGGGATGTCTACATACCAATGTTGCTATTTGCCGTTCGTGATAGCGTACATTCATCGTTGGGTTATTCTCCTTTTCAGTTAGTATATGTCCATCAGGTAAGGTCACCCATGGAGGTGATAAAGAATCAGTTGATTTCAGATGAGAAGGATTCTATCACGTTACAAGAAATGAAGGAAAAAATAAAGAAAATATGGAAAGTAGCACATGAGAATCTCAAAGTAGTACAAGAAGAGATGAAAAGGAACTACGACAAAAAGGCTGCAAAACGTGAACTCGACATAGGAGATAAGGTTCTAGTGTATCTCCCTACAGCTGGTAAGGTTTTTAACCAGAAGTATATAGGACCTTGCACGGTGAAGGAAAAAGTAAGTGATGTTAATTATCGAATTCAATTTCCTACAGGACGGAGGAAAGTTAAAACTTTCCATATTAACAAATTAAAGAAGTATAACGAATCCAGTGGAGTGTTGCCAATTGCAAAAGAGGATGGTGAAAAAGACGTTGAAGAAGAAATTGAACTTGGATTAAAAAATACAGATTATTTGAGTGATGATGAAAAATTTAGGAAGTTATGTATTCATTTATCTGATGAACAGCAGCATGATTTTAAAGTGCTAATTCAAAACTTTTCAGATCTATTTTCAGACCATCCTAAAAGGATAAAAGGAGTACAGCATAAAATCAGGTTGAGAGAAGGGACTCCAATAAGCCAGCGTCCATACAGAATGTCGCCGAGGCAACAACAACAGTTAAAGACCGAAGTTGCTTATTTACTGAAACACGGACTAGCAGTGGAAAGCCATAGTGAATGGGATAGCCCATGTATTCTAGTCGACAAACCTGACGGAAGTGCAAGAATGTGTACAGACTATCGAAAGGTAAATAATGTAACTATAAAAGATTCATATCCTATGCCCAGAGTAGAAGATATAATTGATAATGTAGCAAAGTTTCCTTTTTTAAGTAAAATTGATTTATTGAAAGGATACTATCAAATTGAGTTAGACAAAAACAGCAATGATATTGCTGCATTTGTTACACCCCATGGACTTTATAATTATAAGGTAATGCCATTTGGTTTATGTAATGCACCTCTGACATTCCAACGTCAGATGAATTATATCTTGAAGGATCTCGAAGGTGTATTTGTTTATTTGGATGACATTATCATAGTTGGGAGAAACTGGGAAGATCACATTAAAAAAGCATATGATGTTTTTAAGAGGTTATTAGAATTTAATGTTACGATAAACCTTGCCAAATGTGAATTTGGAAAAACTACAGTTCAATATTTAGGACATGAAATAGGAAGTGGCCAAGTGAAACCTGTTGATTGTCATATTGAGGTCATAAAGAATTTGACCTTCCCTACATCTAAACGTGGAGTGATGAAATTTTTGGGAACAGTGGGGTATTACAGAAAATTTTGTAAGAACTTTTCAGATGTAGCCTACCCATTAACAGAGTTGCTGAAAAAGGATGTGAAGTTTGTGTGGTCAAAGGAATGTGACGATGCCTTTAATAAACTTAAGCTCATGTTAATGTCTAAGCCAGTGCTGAAATTCCCAGACTTTAATCTACCATTCAAGTTACAGGTAGACTCCAGTGAAGTAGGAGCTGGCAGTGTATTATTACAGGAACATAATGGTGTTTTACACCCTGTGTCTTACTTTTCAAAGAAATATAATAGCCACCAGTTAAATTACAGTATTGTTGAAAAAGAAGCTTTAAGTTTAATTTTGAGTTTAATGCACTTTGAGATATACTTGCTTAACAGTAACTTTGAAATAGACGTATATACTGATAATAACCCTTTAACCTTTATTAATAAATGTAAGCACAACAATAAGAGAATTTTAAGATGGTCTTTATTTTTGCAACCATTCAAACTAAATATTCACCATATAGCAGGCAAAGAAAATGTCATTGCAGATTCTCTCTCTAGATCTGTTGATTTATAGGAAAGTGCTTGTTACCAACGACGTGGCAGTCTCCGACAGTTGCTGAAGGGAAGTAGCTAATGTTTAAGACTGTAAGAGTGAAAATTCAGCATGGACTGAGGAGAGAGCCGCTGAGTTAAAAGGGGGGGAATGTAAAGGAATATTGATTTATTGAATGTAAAATTGCATAAAAGGTTGAAAATTGATATTTGCATACAAAAAAAGTGTGTACACTAGACAACAGATGGCAGTAGCGCTTGGCGTAGGCGGTAGTCGCCAAGGATAATGTACCGAAAATATGATATTTGGTCCATGGATGTCTAGCGTGAGTCGGGTATATAAAGGCCCAAAACGATGATTTTCGTTGGAGCTGAAACAAACAAGTGATTATAATAGTGTATCAAGTTTTGAGGAATATATGGTAATGTATTGTTTATCCATTTGGACGTTATCTTGTGTGATGTTACGTTGGTTGCTACTAACTTTTTGATGTTACAGTGAATTATATGTTGTGTTGATGTAAAACTTTGTGACTTGGGTATTATACTGTAAAATGTAGTGATTAGTGATGAGTAGTCTTGATGAAGTGCTGTATGGCGAGTCTTTGTTTTTGTGTAATACGTCCGTAATTTGTTTAATGTTCTGTTTGTGACTTTAATTTCCTTACTAATTGTTATTAAAGTACATTTTAAGTTATAGTGGGTTGTCACTGTTTCCCGATATATTCTCCTCGTAAATCCTTACCGTAGAAAGAGATTTTTTTTTATATTAGTACAATATATATATATATATATATATATATATATAATATATATAATTATAATTTCTATATATTATATATATATATATTAATTATTTATATATAGATATATATATATATATATATATATGTATATATATATATATCATATATATATATATATATATATATATATATATATATTTATTTAATATATATATATATATGTATATTATATATGTATTATGTGTATGTATATATATATATATATATATTATATTATATTAATATATATATATATATATATATATATATTTGAATTCGAAGGATTTTTGGTTGTTGTTCAACACTTTACCAGTTCCACAATAAATTTAATCACATGTATAATTCGTCATACATACAAGAATGCGTATTTTCATGTGCATGTCTTGTACGTTAATACAGACATGAATGAATACATATACTTCAAGAACTATATGAGTTAATGTTTTCATGCATAAATTGCATTCCTTGCAAATTCATACATAGATGAATACATACACACACTTCAGGAACTATATAAATGAAAATTTTCATGCATAAAATGCATTCCCTCTCCATTCATTCAAACATACATAGATGAATACATACACACACTTCAAGAACTATTTGCATGAATATTTTTATGCATAAATTGTATAAATACATACATACATACATGAATACGTAAACACACATAAGGAACTATACACATGAATATTGTCATGCATAAATTGCATTCATTGTGCGAACATACATACATACATACACCTCAAGTAGTATATACATGAATATTTACATACATAAATTGCATTTCGTGTGCAGGTAGACGTACTTAAATACATACACACAGTTTAGGGAGTTTATGCATAAATTGAATTCCTTACGCATGCATACACATACATACAGACAAACAGACAGACACTTCAAGAACTGTAAACTCATTTTATGTGGAAAGAAGTGATGAAAAGCATACGATCTTGACATAATTGGGCGCAGATGAACCAGGCCATAATGGTCACTAAATTAAAATTGTACTGTAGTGATATTAAGTTAAAACTGAGAAACTACAGCAGAATGATAAATACAATGAATAGATTCTAATTTTAATGAGAAAGACTGTGATCTGACAATCTAAATTGGAGACGTTAAGGATTCACAAGAATGAATGCGAAGAACTAAAAACAATTAGAGAGAAAGTAGCAACAAAAATACAAGCAAAACCACAGAGATACAGCTTTATAATTAATAAATGAAACTCATGACTCCAAGAAATAAATATTGGGAAATCCAGTCTTTTGTCTCTGCCTGAGGCCAGGAAGCAGCTCCAAATCCTTCTTCGTGTAGAAGGATGCAAATGAGCACAAAACTTTCACAAACACGCAAATACAAACATTGGACCACAAATTTCGCTTCATCTCGAGTTCCCTCTACACCTGGGGCATAACTTCCACCCAGGGGGAGTTATGATCCACAAGTGCTTCCCCCCAAGCACTTGATCATAATTCCCCATGGTTGCTAGTTCTTCAACCAGGGGTAGAGGGAACTCGAGATGAAGCGATATTTGTGGCTTGCACACGCAAAAAATCCCAATATATACACATACTATGTTCGTGTGTGTGACACTAAATTCACACTCATACACACACATATATATACAAGTTCGTGTGTGCTTGTATACTATGTCGCAAACACACACACACACATGTGTGTGAATTTAGTGTCACACA
>NC_061102.1:46889178-46949178 GCF_015104395.2 Macrobrachium nipponense | reverse complement strand
GGGTGTCTTTTGAATCATTTTGTGAATTGTGGGATTGGTTTAGGATATCACATTTTTTTCCCATAGTAGCAGAAAGTGACGTGTTTTTTTGTTTATTGGCACATGTTTAGAAGAGACGCATTCTTCTTTGTGTTAATATATGCGTGTGTATGACTGATTTTCATACATGCGAAACTGCTTGAATTGCATTTTTTGCTTGTACAAAGAGTGCCCACTCGTTCTTGCGTGCTCAGCGTATTTTCTACCGACCCAGAGGGGTATTGCAAGGGGAGGCGGGTAGTGGTCTGCCTCAGGGGGCATTGCTTACTGGGAGGGTGAAACTCTTTTTTTTTTCTTTCTTTCTTTTTTTAGTGGGGGGTGAACTCTTTCTTTTTTTTTCTTTGTGTCGGGGTGTTGGGGGAAAAATTTGCCCTTGATAATGAATTTCCAATGCCACAGGACATCCGCTGATAATGATTAGTTGATGATGTGAGATGCCCGTAGGGTTTTTTTTAAGAAAGAGATTTTCTTTCTCTTGAGTGAAGAGAAAAGGAAATGAAATGCATATGGGATGTGGTGTAAGTTTTCCTTATGCTTTGGAAGGCACAAATATAATGGGGTCACAGTGATTATTTTTTTTAATAGAGATTTGAGTGGTGTTGGAGAGATTACTTTAAAAGGGTGCTAAGTGGTGATGCCAAGTGGCACTGAATGGTGATGCCATTGCTGACTAGTGATGAGTGCTGACTGATGAGGATTGCTGACTGATGTTGTCAGGTGGTGTTGATTGTGGGGGATTGGCAATATTGGTGTATACTGGGGGAATTGCAATATTAATGCCCTTACTTGAGATATTTGCAGGATAATTATTACTATGGGGAATTCTTACTATCATTATTACTTGAGATATTTTACAGGAGAGGTACTTAAGTAGAATTATCATGATTTGAGATATTTCATGGGAGATTATTTTATAATTATTATAGATAATTACATTATGGAGAATTATTACAATGAATTATGGGAGAAGTTTTGTGGTTAATTATTTATTGAGTTTTTGTGACTTTGGAGAATATGTCAGTAGTTCATGGGTGATGAATCTGGCTGAATTTTTGGTGAAATGTGCTGAATTTTGCTGAACTTTTGGTGAATTTTGTGCTGAATTTTTGGTGAATGGGCAAGCATTAACATTGGTGATGTTTTTTATACTAATACTGGTGATTTTGATGATAGCAATTTTGGTGATACTGCTGATAATGATACTTCTGATACTGGTGATTTTTTTAACATACTAATATGTGGGTGTTGTAATGCCATCAAGGGTGGTGTTGTTTTTTTTTTCGAATTTGGGAGGAACTAACAACACATTTTTTTTTGTTTTTTCTTTTTTTATGAGTTCAGCAGAGAATTGCTTGACATCTACGTGAGTCACGGGGATAGTTAAAAGTGCCGTTGATTTTTCTTTTTTCCCTTTTTTGGAAGTTAGCCATCGCTGACACAAGTTTTTTATCATGGGTGAATTTGAAATTATTTTTTTCTCTCCAGTTTGTGAGAATTTTTTAATATCTCAGTTCGTGACTTAGAGTTATTGTTCGGGAACGTGGTAAGATTTCAGCTGTTTGATGCTGTAGAGAGATATATGGGAGAATTTTTGCATTTTTTTTAATGCATATGTTATAGCACTACATTTTTCTTTTCTCTGGATATTTATGTTCCAGAAATTGTGGGTTTCTTGCACAATACCTTTGTTGTATTTGTGACAACTTTGCCAGAGATAGGAAACTTGGTTAAGTTTTCTAGTGGCCTGTGTTGCAGTGCATATGGAGAAGTCTTTGCTTAGACATTGAATTTGGAGTTTTGTTATAATGAGTTATGTGGCACATTGGTGATTTTTTCTAGAATTTCCTGGACAATTTCATTTGCCGAGTTTTTGGCTTTTTTCAGCAGTTATGCTAAGGAGAGAGTTTATAGTTTTTTACTATAATATTGAGTTATTCTCTGGAGAATTGGAGGTATATTATTTTGGAGATATAATTTGAGATATAATATATTGGAGATATAATATTTTGGCCATTTGATATTTGGCTATGGTGGTGAGAGCTATGTTTAGTTCAATTATTTTGCAGCCATCTTAGTTGCAAATGGAGACACCTTTTTGAGGAGATATATGAGGCAATATTTGTGAGTGTGTCAGCTGGATGCTTTGAGTGCATATTTTTTTTGGAGAAGGGAGTTACATTTTTTATTATCCAGCTTGGAGATACAATATTTTCTTTGGAGACCTGTTTTATTCCACATGGAGTTATTGGTGAAATAGAGGTAAATATTTTTTTTAGTGCCGAAACAGAGGTGAATATTTTTTATTGCTGGAGTGGTGGTTTTATTAACGCGTGGTTATTGGGGAAATAAGAGGGAATATGGTGTGGTGTGGTTATTAATTAAATGGAGGAAATATTTTTATCACTGGGGTGGTATTATTATTAAGATGGTGACTTAAATTTATATATATATGGAGATGGCATTAATCTTTGGCGGGTGACCTTTTTTTTGGTTATGACTTTTTTTTTCCTGGAGTTTTTTTTTTGAACCAAGAGAAGAGTTCTGTGGTTCGTTCTTTTTGGTTTCGTGATTAATTGGAGGCGAGTGGCATTACTGCATTGTGGTCCGATGGAGGTGTTATTTTTGGAAGCATATAATTGCTGCATTATGAGTTTATTGTAGTTTTTTTTTATCCCGGATAGGTGATAATTTTTTATATAATTGGCAGTAACATGTAAGAGATATGTCTTCGAGACAATCTTTGAGCAGCTTAGTCATATCCTGGAGATAATTTAGTGAAATGTGCTTACTTCGTGTCAGTATAGAACCTTTTTTTTTGAGAATCATGAGTTTCTGAAGTTGTGAGTCTGACTAGATATTTTTTATGCTGCTGTTCGAGCACACGTGTCCGCAGGTGGATTTTCTGCTGACAGTGCTGTGATGAGTCCGGTGTGATGACTCTCTTCCTCTAGTGGTGATTGCTCAGAGTTTTTGCAATATCTGGAAATGTTGACCATAGCATTTCATGAAAGTGCATGGGTAATGGGTTGCTTTCTGGCCGTGTCCGGTCGCTTGATAGTTGCGATGTCAAAATCCGTAACTATGCATATTGCATTTGTTGGGGAAAATGTGGGGTTATGTATATCATACATATATTATGGGCTTTGTGATGGGGGAAGTTTACTTGTGATTATCTTTTTTTTATTTTTCTTCCTTTTCTTATGAGAGGTGTAATTGGGGATTCAGCTTTAAATAGCATTTCTTTTTGGACGGGAGATGTAATTTATCGGGGTTGTGATTTACATAAATGGGCGTTTGACATTAAGTCTCATTGTAATTAATTATGTGAGCAGTAAAGGGTTTTTGCTGTTAAACATTGGAGATTTTTACTGATTTTGTGGGATGTTGAAATATCAGAGCTTGAAAGAACATTTTCGATTTTTGGGTCTGGGCTTGTTACATGACTTTTTTTTCTTGGGCTCATTACCTTTTTTTTTTCTTTTTTTTACTTGTGAGAACTTCGAGTTTGAAATGTGAGTGCAGAAGTCCGTGGAGTTGCTGTGAGTTTTGGATTGTGTGTGTTAGTGTGTGAGTTTGGAGAATTAAGTTAGAGAACTTAATATTTTCTTTGAAGAGTTGTGATAATGACCTATGATTTAATGGTCATATTAAATGTTGTTAATTGGGAGACGTTCAGTTAGTACTTTTGGGAATTTTTGATGTCATTATCTGATAGAAGTAGTATGTCTGGGGTTAGTTTTTTTCTTTGATTGACCGATGACTTGACTGACATACTTACACACACCATAATCGTCGTTCCCCAATGCTAGCAAGACGCCCACCAGCCATGCAGAGATGTTGCTGTCCAGGGTAATTACGAGAGTTTCTATGAGTCTACAGAGATCTACAGCGCTTTTGGGTCTACAGAAGCCGTTAGAAGTCTTCTACAGGGAGATATTCCGCCTTCCTACAGCTTGCTACAATCTCTGCAGGAAGTTGCAGAAAAAGAGGGATATTCAAGAAGTCCAAAATGAGAGAAAATTTATACGCCAAGTGTTATTTGAAATGAAGCGTGATAGATATTACGTTATGCTGCCAGAGACGTGCAGTTAATACTATTTGTTTTGAGTCGGCCAATGTTTTTTATATATATAAGCTGTTTTATGTGAGCTATGGCTAGGCAGGGGCTAGCCAGGGTAGTGGCCGAGCTACTATAATAAATAAAGACTGATAATATGTATCGTTGTGACATTTCTTGGAAATTAGTGACTCATCCTATTTAACTTCCCATGGAGACAGAGTCCGAAGCGACGACCTAAGAAAGCTGATAAATCATTTCTGGGATGGTATGATGTTAAAGATGCTTATTTTATCAGGTCAATGTTCGTTTTGTGGGTATGTGAGTTCATGAGGGCTTGTTTAAGGTGCCTTTGAAAACTGGCTGCGACAAGTTAGTTGAGGCGTTGACGAGGAGTGTGAATTCGTCTGTACGTGTACTAACTATTCCGTTGATAACGGCTTGGTTTAGCCGAGAACTGGGGAGACAGCTATGGGAGAAAAGGCGGAATGCTGGGATAGCTCTGCGAAAGTTACATAGGTTAAAGTGTGTGATTTTCCAAGCTGTGATGGGTAAGTGTTATCATACTTTAGCCAAAGGGATGGCTTGCTTTCATATCTTGTAAAGATGTTCCATTTCATTTAATCTTTTGACTTTGTCTTTACAATTGTGAGTGTGCTCACTAGTATGTTGTCTTTTAAACAGGCGGTTCTAGTGAGGGGACCGGGTGTCCTAGGGGACGGAGTGTCCTAGTGAGGGGACTGTGTTTTGGAGAAGAGATAATTGGTGTGACTAATTACTGATTAAGACATTTAAATACCGGGGGGGGTTATCTGAGTTAGTTGTCTGTGAGACTTGAACTATTTTCATTACATTGATGATCCTGTAAGAACATGAATTATTCAACTAGTACTTTACTTTGAATAAAAGGTTATATTTTTTGTAACTCCGACTTATAATATATATATGCATGCTGTGCGCTTGTGAAATGTATATGAAAGACAAATGCGTGTGCACACATAGACATACACATATATTACATATGTGTGGTGTCTTTGACGTAAAATTCACACACACATGAGCATGCATGCATACAAACACATATATATGTGTGTGTGTTTGTGTGTGCACGTGCATGCATGCAAGTGTGTGTGTCTTTGAAGTTTACGTAAAAGATTCACACATATATTATAAGTGTGTGTGTATGTGCGCGCACACTTATCTGTCTCTCATATAAAATTCACACACGCACAAACACGCATAAAGGTATGTGTATGTGTGAATATATGTTCGTGTATATGTGTTTGGGAATTAAATGTCTCATACACATATACACGAACATATATTCACACACACACACACACACACACACACACATATATATATATATATATATATATATATATATATGATATATATTATACATATATATATATATATGATATATAATACTACATATATAATATATATAGATATATATATATATATATATATATATATATATATATATATATATATATATATATATATATATATATATATATATATATATATGTGTTAGGAATACAACAGAAGTCTGTGTAAATATATGTAAGGGCAATTAGATAGGAAATTCCATTGGAAGAGTGATGGTAGAAATATGTAGGGTGATGGTAGAGTTATGGTAGATGAAAGCCAGAAGGAGGTAGAAATGTGGTAGGAACCCATTGCAGTAATAGTAGTTTGGAAAACCGAGACTAACCATAGGCAGCAGCTTGCCAAAACAAAATGTTGTAAACTCCAGTGGGAAATCTGAACTTTGACACCTTCAGTGGGTGGTTACCATAGATTAGAGCAACCAATAAGACTAATAGAGGGGTGGCATCGGAAGTTAGAAAAACCACTCAAGAAGAAGTAGGATGTGTCTTAGTTGAAGTGAAGGAAGAGCAAAATTGTAGAAGTTAGGTTGAGCCTTCACTTGAGGTCTTAAAAAAGTTGAGTTAAGAACCAAGCCTTATACGGGGAGGCTGTGTCGTGTAATCTCTGTTCCCTGTGAAGTGTTGTGTAGTTTGTTAAACTGTTAAACTATTACTCCTAATAATAAGTCAGATAAACGAAGTGGTGTTTAACTTGCCCAGAGTCCTACGACGTACTCAAGCTTTTAAACTGAGAGACTGGATAATGAAAGGAAATGAATCTACAATGTTCCCAAGAAAAGAAAAACGCAACCACAAGCAATAAATGAAGGTTAGCCCATATAACAATTAACTTCAACAAATACAATCAAAGTTACCGAAGAATAGATTGACTAATAATAAAGAGAAAGAGCATAAAAGGAAACCCGTAACCACAACAAAATGGTGCTCAGCGATTGTGGATTATAAGTGCAAACACCGATAAAGAAACACACACACACAGTGGAAAATTAAACAGAGAAGAAAATATAAATTACCGACCAACCATTAGAAAAAGAGCGCTAATCCTTAAGCGCTAGAAACATAAAGAAAACCAACAAATAACATAAAGAAACCCAGGCACGAACTCTACAATTAAAAAGAAGAAATTTTCGAGTTCAATAACTCGAAGGACGAAGAAAAGAAAAAGGCGACGAAGAACAACGAAACACAGCTCTGAGACTGGGTAAACGCCGACGAGTAGACACAACAAACTTCTTAACAACTGAAAGGGCGAACGACGCGAGAACGACGAAACGCAGTAAAAATCTTACGAAGGATACTGAACCAGAATTGCCGCATCCTAAGCCATATCAACTCGACAATGGGAAACGCAAGAGCGCATAGGAGAGGACGAAGAGAATTTCAAATTCAGCGCAGTGAAACACCATGGAAACCTACTGACTGAATTCTTCAATCAACCTACGAGCGCTAAACTATCATAAAGATCGAGATAGCGCCCAATTCTCTATACAGCGCTATGATTCCCCAAAAGACAGACGACGCTGAAGTGGCGGCGCTAAGCAACGGCAGTGAAATAACTTCAACGGCAGCGCGAGGACGTCAACGGGAAGTGTTCGACGCAACCAGAACCAGAAGAAAGAAGAAAAGTTTGAAGTATCCTAATAGATTAACGTCTGATAATAAATCAAAATAGAAATTTCTCACACGCGCTGCGATGAAATAATAATGCTTTTATAAAAATAGTTCATAACAAGCAGCTTTGAGATAAAAAAAATTTTTATTGCCGTAAAATTGCAAGACAAAATAATTCTCTTTTCTCCTTTATTGTTGTGTGATAAATTTAGAACCATAAAGATATTGTCATTCAGTTCACAAAGTGCTGTGGTGTGAATAAGGAATAACGGCATATACTAATGTCAATGTTTTTTCCAGATTGAAGGAAGAAAACACTAGGAAATAAAATTAGATAGGCAAGATAGGGACCACAGACTTCTGCCAACATGAAGATAATATAAATACAACAATGCATCTATTTTTCTAAATTGTATCTAGTCCACTGTAGTATGAATAAAAACTTTCATGAAATTATCACGAGGTTGCAAAAAAGCAGAACTCCCGACTCGAACCATTATAGCCTACGCCCAACCCCTGACAGACGATCAAGACTAAATAATCAGACGAATGTTACCCAACGACGATCGCATAGTGAAAGTCCACCCAGAGTGCCGCTCCGCTTTAGACAGTAGCAAATAGACCCACGACTAGTGTGGTTGTTGCTAACAATAATAACATTACTAACCCATTGCAAGTACATACTAGGTATTCTAGAATGGCACAGGCCGCTGTAATAACACAGGCTACACGCTTTTGTGGTAACGTAGAAAAGGGTCATCCTGAAAAGAATAAATTAGAAGTGTATTTGGTATCTCGGTGGATAGCAGACACCGAAAGTCGGATTTCATCCAGTGGAATTACCGATGAACGCAAGAAAATAGATGAAACGTTACTCTATGTTAGTTCAGAGAAAGGAGATGCACATAGGACGCTAAACTCCTTCAAATTAAAACCTTTGCAGACTTCAAGAAGGTGTGTTTTGAAATTTGGGAACCTATCAATCAGCGAGATCGATGGTACAATCTCAGTAAGTTTTTACACCAGAAATATGATGGTAACAGTATAGCAGACCTCCATACTGATGTAGAAAATGCCATCCATAACTTAACTATTGATGTAAAGAGAACAGGAGAAGATATTGGCGATCGCGATGCTTTTAATGGTGATGTAAGAGATTTAGTATGCTTGAGGGAGGTTTTAAACTACATAGCCCATGGTATAGTTTATGAGGCTATTGGGGAGGAAGATAAACGGGATTTTAAGAAACAGGAGCCTGATCCCAAACATGATAGTCTCGCAGCTTTAAGATTCATGCAAAAGGAATTGTGCAAAAGAGGACTGCATCTAGCAAAAGATTTTACAGGTTTTGTATATAATGGAAACCCTTGTAGAAATAGGAATAATTTTCAGGGAAGGACAGATAGTGTTCCAGTCAGATCTAGAAATTTCATGTATAGACAACAGTGGAAACAAGATCCTAGGAATATAATCCTAAGAACAGTAATGGAAATTTTTTCCAAGCAAGCAGAAATAGGCCTCAACAGCATAGGGGAAATCCAAACAATGGTAATCAAAACCAAAGTTCGTTCAGCCCAACCTATAACCAGAGTCCAGGAGATAATAGAACACAAGATAATAAACAGGAACAAAATTGTGCCAATTGCGGTTATTCCAACCACACAACTCAAAATTGTAGGCGACCAAGGTATTGTTTTCATTGTAATAGGACAGGTCACCTGACCCAGAATTGTTGGTTTAATAATAATACCAACCCTAATGCTCAAAGAAGTACACCCCAAAATAATAATCAGACACAGTGGCAATTGCAGAAGGGGGTAGTACAAAAGAGAGCTTCCTTACCAGTAGAAAATGAGAATGAAATAAGTCACTGTAGGTCAGGAAGATAACTTCATGTTGCCTTTTGAAGGAAATAAAGAGATAGTATTCTCAGTAAAGGATAAAGAAATATGCCAAGAAGAATTACCTATCATCCAAACAAGAATTAATGGTAAACAATGCTCAATACTTTTAGATACGGGCAGTACAGTAAATATTATAGATAAACAAACATTAACAAAACATTTAGGCTTTGCAGATACAGAAATACAAGGTCCTGGTAGAATTATAAAAGGAATAGCAGGAAATCAGATTAATGCTTTGGGTAATGTCACACTGGACATAGAGATTTTAGACAAAACTTTTAAGGAAGTGTTTGTAGTATTAGAAGAAAGATTTTATCCTACTGAAGCTCTGTTTTCATATAAAGCTATGCGGAGATGTAGAATAATGTTAGATTGTGGAGAATATAAGATCAATTTGCAATGCAGAAATAGAGAAAATGTTTGTTTTCAGCTAGAAGAAGGAAAGTCTTGCATAAATCTAATCAATTTATCTGAGACGACATCTTCTAGAGAAGCGAACATCCAAGAAACTAAAATGGATAATAATGCTAGCCTGGGTAGCACAGATTTAACGGATAATAGTGACATCAGTGGTAGAGATAATTGTTTAGAAGAAATGCCCTTAGCCAGGAAGGATTCTATGATAGATTGTGAACAAATAAATAACATTAACAATACAAGCCTTGATCATCGGACCCCCCTGAGCAAAATATTACCTCTGAGCAGACTCTGAACAAATTATCGCAGCTGAACAATTTAATGCCTCTGAACAAATCATTGCCGCGGAACCTATTAGTGTATGTGAACAAATTTATGAAGATGAATCACAGATTGATTATGAGCATTTAACAATAGATGAAGATGAATCAGAAATTGATTATACATATCTTATAATGGATGAAAGTAAGGAAGAAAAGTATATCATTGAAGTCCTGTTATTATGGACAATAAATAAAAATGAATTAAACTCAACAATACTATTGGATGAAAGTTCAGATGAAACAGATGTCTGTTATTTCTCAGAGATACATGATGACGAAGAAATATGTTTAATTAGTACTGCAGATGACCATACTGTCAGATTTGTGCTTAACAGAGAAGTAGTTTTGTACTTGCAATGTCTAACCAAGGTTTGTCTTAGAGCTAAAACAGACGAAGACTTGCATGAAAAAGATGTAATGCTAACTAATGAAAACTTACCTGACTTTGTTAGGATGGACAATTCCCTAGTTGACGTGAAGGGCAATAACTGTGAGACGTACGTCCAGAATTACTCAGACAAAAGACTAATACTAAGGTCTGGTATAGAATTTTGTACAGGACTTGTAGTGAATAATCCTTTACTAACACTAGGTGAAAAAGCATTCTTCTCTTGCACAGAGCAAGGTTCAATTTTAAATAAAGAAGTATATAATACAGACTTTCCTCTGAATAGAGGTAAATTATTACAAATATTGGAGAGGTATAGAGATGTCATTGCTTTAGAAGGAGATAAGTTAAGAGGAACAGATACTTTGCAGCATAGGATTCTAATACGAGATGGAATTAAACCCTTCTATATACCTAACTATAAGTTGCCAATAAGTCAACGACCGATTGTAGATCAGTTAATTGATGAAATGAAGAAGGATGGAGTAATAGTACCTTCTAAATCACCATATAATTCACCTCTCTTATTAGTTCCAAAGAAAGATGGCAGTTGGAGAATGGTAATAGATTATCGGAAATTAAATTCACACACCATCCCAGATAGGATGCCAATGCCTGTCATAAATGATATGTTAGCTCAATTAGGTGGAGCAAAAATATTTACGTCATTAGACTTGCTCAGTGGATATTGGCAAGTGCCCTTAGACGAAGAGTCCAAGCCTTTAACAGCTTTTAGTACTCATAAGGAACATTTACAGTTTGAAGTCATGCCCTTTGGTCTTACCTCAGCCCCACTAACCTTTACTCGATTAATGCTCCAAATCTTAGGAGATATAGAGGATGTTTCATTATACCTAGATGATGTAGTCATTTCCAGTAAAGACTTGGATAGTTACTTTAAGACATTAGAAACAGTGTTAGAAAGACTGGAGAGTGCAGGATTAAAGATAAAAATTAAGAAATGTCAATTCATGATGAAATCATTAGAATTGTAGCATATCTAGCTCCACTATAGCCAAACCGTTAACAGATTTAACTAAGAAGGATGTATTTTATGGCAGAACATGAAAGAGCTTTCCAAACACTCAAGGAAATGATGACAAGAAATCCAATTTAAATGTACCCAGATTTCTCAAAGGAATTTTACTTAGCCTGCGATGCTTCCAGTACAGGTGTAGGTGCAATTTAAATGCAACAAGGAAAAACAAGAATGAGAGCAGTATATTATGCAAGTAGAGTTTTGAATGCTGCAGAAAGAAATTATAGCACTACCGAACGGGAGTGTTTAGCTCTATATCGGGGATTACGAAAGTTTAGGCATATATTACTAGGACATAAAGTCAATGTGCTTATGGATCACAAACCCATCTGTGACCTATTCAAGAAAAGAGCTTTCACAAATAATATGAAATTTAACAGATGGTTCATAAGTGTATTAGAATTTGCCCCAGAGTTTAGATATATCCCAGGTAGATATAGCACTATAGCAGATGCCTTGTCGAGATCGCCAGAAGAAACTGAGAAACAAATCACAACTAATACTTTCTGCTTTAGTTGTCAGATCATAGATCTAGATTTGGAAAGAGTTCAGATCGAACAGCAAAAGGATGCTAAGATTAGAAAAATAGTGGGTAATTTAATGCAAAATGAGGATGTTCAGCCTGAATTTCAGTTAATCAATGGAATTCTATATAAAACATTAGAAGAACCGAATGCTTGTTCACGTTTGTATGTACCTAACATACTAACCCAAGAAGTTTTAGAACCAACACATTCTTACAAGTTGTCAGGACATCCAGGAATAAAGAAAAAGTGTAGAACTGTCACTAGAAACTATTTTTGGCCTAATTGCAATGAAGATACTAAGAGATTTGTTGAGAATTGTCATATCTGTAGCGTACACAAAGGTAACGTAAAAGATAAAGGCCCCTCTTGAGAAATATCCATCAGAATTAACTCCATTCCAAGTAGTTTCAATGGATTTTGTAGGTCCATTTCCAAACACAACTAGAGGTAACCGGCAGATATTAGTTTTCATAGATTACTTGACTAGATATGTTGAGATCATTCCAGTAAGAAATAGAGAAGCAACTACTGTAGCAGAAGCTCTGAAATCTAAGATAATTACTAGATATTCATGTCCTCAAACATTATTATCTGATAATGCAGGAGAATTTACTAGTGACATTTTAAAGAAATTGTGTGAGTTTTATGAAATTAACAAGTGTCAGACTACAACTTATAAACCAAGCTCTAATGGAGCAGTTGACAGAACAAATCGTAAGATAAAGGATGTACTGAAAACTTTAGTGACTCCACAGACTGAAGATTGGGACTTAATTCTTGAAGACATACAGTTCACCATTAATAACACTGTAAATGAATCTATTGGTGAAACCCCACACTTTCTGATATATGGCTATCAGAAAAGAATGCCAAATACCTTGTTAGATGATGCAACTCCACCCAGACATACTTATAATTATGAAGACTACGTTACATGGAAGACACGTCGGACTTTTGAGACAGTAAAAGGTACAAGGGCTCGATTGAAGGAGATACATAAAAAGTCTAGTAAGTATTGCAATCAGGAATCAACAGTTCCAGATTCAAAAATAGAGCAACAAGTATATGTGCTTAATCATAAAGTTGAAGGACCTAATGTTAAAGTGAGTCCTAAAATCCAAGGTCCATATAGAGTAATAGAAAGGTTAAAGTTAAAAAACTGTAAGCTAATGCATGAATCAACTTTAAATGAAACTGTTGCACATTGGAGCCATATTAAAGTAGTACATTCCAACATTTGGTCAGAAGAACATTTAAAAGAATTTAAAGATTTAAAGGAGTCAAGTAGTTAGGAAGACAATAACGTAAATGATGCCCATACTTCATCAGCATTAGTGATTCCGAGATACAATTTAAGGAAAAGATAGGACCAAGTGCAACAAGTCAATAACATTGTTGTATAAGGTTTACTGCTTAGGATGTATTTTGCAGGAAATGGATTTCACTATGGCTCATGGTGAGTGATATCTGCAATTATTTTCGGACTTCTCTCGATCTGTTACATACGCACCCGTAAAATCAAAATCTAGAAATAGTCTGTATTCAAAGGTGAAGTTCCAGCAATCCTAAACCCATTGAAAACATCAGAATAAGTGACAGCTAGAGGTAAAGCAGAGGAAACTTTACCAGGAATGTCACAGGTAGGCATACTTAATCCTGGATTACCAGTCATCCGAGAATAACATGCTTGTAACACATTTCTTCAGCGGTCTATAAACATTAACATCCAGGGGCTGCAACTTGTGAGAGTAATGTGGAGGAAATGATAGGACACTAATCTCATTATCCTTCCAAAAATCCTGAAACAAAACGTAAATTATATAAATAAATAGGCTTACTATTCTTATCAAATAACGTGAGGCAAGTCTGCACATGTGCCAACTTGCCCCATCCCTACCATTTGGTACAAAAACACTTACCAGTCCACACCAAGAAGCCTTGAATTATTAATTTCAATATTATAGAATCTTTAAACCATAAGGGAAACTATGCTATAACTGGAAAACAATCTTTCATGAATGCTTAGATGTTATAGCAAATAAGAGAAAGATAAAAAATTCTAATTACTACCATCAAAATAAAATTTTTTCTCATAAATTCGAGCCCCTGCGTTCTATGTCAACAGGAAGTTGCTGGTAACTGAGGAACCACGCGGCACTTACACAGTATATGTACATATTAGAGTCATCTATTGGTAAGTTATTTTGAGTGTGCCAACTTACCCCTGTAGCCAATTAGCCCCGGTCTCCCCTACTCTCGACGTGGTTCGGAAGTCACGTAAAGCCGTTGGTCCCGTTGCTGAATAGCCAATGTTTCCACGCGACGTAAAAACACTATGCAAACAAAAACCACCTTTATAACTTTTATTGAGCTAAGAAATGAATGGTTATGTTTATATATAGGGTTTTAACACAAATGACGTGTTTGTTCATGATATCTGGTCCAACTTAATATCATCAACTTATGTATGAAGTGATTGAAATTATAGTTACAGTTTGAATAAGTGCGATGTAATTTGCTACTGCTGCTCAAAATTAATTCCCAGGGGGAGAAGATAAAGACGAGGGAGTAAGATTGGTCAAAATTTCGAATTTACACTAAAATGATGTTATATTTATAAATGAAAATTAAAACTTGATAATTGAAATGAGGATAGTGTTGAATATAAAGTTGTGAGGAATTTACATTACAGTATTTGATACATTTGCATATACCAGTAAGAGTTTAAAATTAATTGAAAATTAGGCTCTGTTCAAATATAGATTTACTAATTACTAATGCTATTAATTCCTTCATTCACATGGATATATGCATCCGAGAATAGTATATTTTACTAATTACAGAATTGGTACATTAGTTTTGTGTAATTTTTTATGCTCCCCACTGATGGAATGCCCACTACGCCACTGCTCTTTTCTCTCACGCATATTACACAAACAAAAAAAATGTATGTACATGCTACTACGCTACTATTAAGTAATCCTAAAAAGACTAGTAAACTTCAATAAAAATATTACGCCAGTGTGTGTGTGTGTGTGTGTGTGTGTGTATGTGTGTGTGAGAGAGAGAGAGAGAGAGAGAGAGAGAGAGAGAGAGAGAGAGAGAGAGAGAGAGAGAGAGAGAGAGAGAGAGAGATACGTGCGTGATGCGCTCGTTTATGTTTAGACACATTTACACTGAATGAAGTATGAGTGTAAAACTACATTACTGCACTAAGTTCCATATTCCATTAGATAAATGTTAAAGAGAGAGAGAGAGAGAGCCATCATAAGTACCATATTCCATTAGATAAATGTTAAAGAGAGAGAGAGAGCCATCATAAGTTTGTAGTGTTTCCTAAAACCATACAGACATTCATAAAACTAAAATAAATATGACAGTAAAAACCTAACCTTGAAAACGGGAAAATATAAACAATAATGCATTCAATACACTGTAAGTCAATTAAAACTTAATTACTTAAAATTAATACCTGATCTCTTTCTGAATTTCCCATTACCATATTCTTTTAAAGCTTGAATTTCAAGTTAATGGCCCCGTGGGCGTGTTCCATTTGAATTGGGTTCATGGTCTGAATAATAATAATAATAATAATAATAATAATAATAATAATAATAATAATAATAATAATAATAATAATAATAATATGCATCCGAATATTTTCCTGTCTTATAGTAAAAATCTGATAGCAATTAAATAAACTGAAACAAAATCGCTTCAATGACAGTCATCGCAGAAAGGCTTCTAAAGTTTGCTTAACTGTGATTTGAAGTAGTGCGACTGCCTGTTGTGAAATACAAGCACGGCACAAATAATTATCGGAGTAAAACTGGTCAACTAAACACCATAAGTAAAGACAAGGTGATATGGAGATGGCCGGCCATCAGAAGGTGATGCATTTATTGACGACGAGTTTCAAAACTCATAGATACATCATCAGGGCTAAAAGAGAAAACAACACAAATTGAAAATACATGGAATATAACTTTGACTTTAAGAGTCTCAACAAATATGCAAAAAACATACATAAAAACGAAACAATTTAAAAAACAACTGTAACAGAAAAAAGTTGAAGGCTGAAAAAACCAGGAAGTTTATATATATATATATATATATATATATATATATATATATATATGATATATATATATATATATATATATATATATATATATATATATATATATATATATATATATATATATATATATATATACTATATATATATATATATAATATAATATATATAGATATATATATATATATATATATATTATATAATATATATATATATGAATATATATATAATCCATATATATATATATATATTATATTTATATATATATATTTATATATTGCTACTTTCAAAATGCATGTTTCCCCTCTTTGAAATGTCTTGTAGATTGTGTAACATTTTTTCAGATTCCTAGATAGCTTAGAATAGGATGTTTTAAAATGTGTGTTCAGATTTCGCATTACATGTTATAAAAGAATATATATATAACGTAAAAAGAGAGAGATCTCCATTTGCTTCCCTAATCTGTCAACACGTGTGATAGCGAGCGAGCTAGTCTTGCGTTGTCATCAAAACATGTCAATTTTAATTGTCGCCCAGCCTCCGTCTCGATCGAGTAGAGTACGTCTTTTTTTTTTTAACAGACTCGTCTTGTACGTATATGCCTTTGTCAAGTCCCATGTGGGAATTGCACATTTTGTATGTGAGATTGCATCAGATTTCAAAGCTACTGGAAGCATTCGTGACAAGAACGTTTTGTATCATCTGCCTAGTCGAGTTTCCATAAAGGAAGAGATTTCATTCTATCTTAAGACCTCGAGGCATTAACATCTTGCTCTCGCTCTCTCTCTCTCTCTCTCACTCGAAATCATTGAGATTATATTAACGTAACGTAAATTGGTCACTCGTAACTTGTGAGAATTTAATATTTGATATTTCTTAGAGTTTATTTAGTGATATTTAGTTTCTTTTGTGGAATCTGAACAAACATTTCGTAACGGCGCCTGGTTTTTGGTTAAAGTGTAATATACAAGCTGCAGCAAGAGAGAAAGAAGTTGGTATACCAAAAAGGTAAAGTGTTATATTTTTATTAGTTGCAACTAATAACGGTTAGGTAATAACTAATAACGGATAGGAATTGTGTTTAACTAATAACTAAAAGTTAATGGGAAAAGTGTTTGGTTAACTAATAACTAATAACAGGTGTTTACGAAAGTTTGGTAAAAACTGATGTTTTGAGTGAAAACATTTACACTTTTACACATTGCTGATTTTGGTGTTTGTGATTGTTCCATTGTTTGTGCACTATTTCATTTTCTTATTGAAGTGTGTCTTTTTATTTTATATTTTCATTTGCATTCACAATTTAATTGACTTAGTTATTTTCATTGCTTAATTATTGCACATTTAATTAAATTTAACACTTGTGAATTGATTTGCATTTACTTAGAATTCTTTTCAAGTTTTGATGTTGTTTAGTACTTGTGAATTAATTTCTGATTTCAATCATTGCCTGTGAATTAATTTCTGATTTCAATTATTGCCTAACACTTTTGAATTTTGATTGAATTAATTTTCTTGAGTTTTGTGATAAATTAATTTTGATTTAATTTTACTTAATTTGATTCAAGAATTAATTAAACTTTACTTTGTTTTCAAGTAACAGTAATTTTCCCTGATATTGTGAATTTCATTTATAAATTTTGAGTTTAATAATAAATTTTTGTATTTAAAATTTTTATAAGTGTTTATTTTTATACCAGTATATTTATATATGATTATGATTATATTGATGATAGGTAGAAACATAGAGTGGTAATTGATTTGCTTTCCTTCAATTTATTTGAAGTGACTTAGAACCAGGGAAGTACTTAGACTTCTGAAATCAGGGTAATACTCAGAGTTTTAAAGTTGTTGATGGAGTGATGCCCTTTGATTAATCTAATTACTTACAAGATTACCTCACGCCTGTTTTGATGAACTTAGTCTGTTTTTCTGCAATACTGGTAAGTGTTAAGGGATCACTGTTGCCTTTAGAGTATTCAGTCGTTTAAACGTGTTATGAGGGTTCAAGTGTCTGGCTTTTGGTGAGGTAATATTTGATGCATGGTAACCAGATACTTGGCACTTAGTACCTATTGTTTAGTGGTGCCCAGAGACCCGGGAAAGCAGATTTCATTATCACTCTAGAATATACTGGTGGTGTTACGGATATATTTTGTAGGAGAGTGACCATATAGTTTTTGTTTTGCATTTATTGTATTGAATTGTAAGTTGATAACTTAGAGGAAAATGGATCAGTTCAATGTTCAGGAATTTTTAGCAGCCCCTTCTATCCAAGTTTTGTCTGAAACCACTCTGACTAGAGCACAGTGGAGCGCTTTAGCAGAGGCATGTGGTGGTTATGTGTCTACTAGTATGGTAAAGGCACAAATAAGGTGTATTGCTATGGAATCATTGATAAACTCTGGTAGAATAACTGATGAAGATGAGTTAGAATTGGCTCAAGAGTTGTTGAACGTAACACGTGCTGATCTCATAAATAAGCAAGCAGAAAAGAAAGAGAAAAGTGATGCAGAGTTAGAGCTTAGATGCATTGAAGCAGAAGAGAATTTGATTAAGCTAAAAATGCTTACTGAAAGAGAAAGAATAGACAGGGAAAGACAAGAAAGAAGAGAAAGAGAAGAAGAAAAAGCAGCAGAAGAGGAAAGAGAAAGGATAAAAGGGGAAAGAGAAATTGCAAGACATGAAAGGGAAATGGAATTGATAAAAGCTAGATCCACATTACCTGTAATACCGTCTAACCCTAACGAAGGTAATCAAGACCCTATATTTGATGTAGTGAGAGTACAGAAGTTAATCCCTAAGTTTACTGAAGAAGCTCCAGATGAGTTTTTTGATCACTTTGAGAAAGTAGCTTCAGGTATGGGATGGCCAGAAGATAAATGGTCAGTTTTGTTACAAAGTGTCTTGATTGGTAAAGGGAGAAGTGCTTATCTAGCCTTAACAGCTGATCAGTGTAAAGACTACAAGGTACTTAAACACAGTGTGCTACTAGTTTACCAGATGACCCCAGAGTACTACAATGAAAGATTCAGAAATTTAAGAAAAGATGAGAAAGGAACATTCTTAGATTATGCTTACAAATTGAGAAGGTGTTTCAAACGTTGGGTAGAAGCTGCTAAAGTAAAATCTTTTGATGAATTAGAAGAGTTACTTGTTCTTGAACAGTATCTTAAGGGAATTCCTGAACATATAAGAGCCTATTTAAGAGAGAGAGAAGTGAAGAAACTTGACAAAACTGCCACCCTTAGTGAAGATTACAATATAATCAGTAGTAAACGTAATTATAAAGTCAAGTACCAGAGTCAACAACACCCAGGTTTTAAGTCTTATCCAAATAACAGGAACAAATTTAATGGGAAACCTTCAAGTGATAATACCAAGAGTACACAAGGTAATACAACTCAGCAAACTAATGTGAAATCCTCATCCAGTTTTTCAAGACAGTTACAGAAACCTAATGTTGTCTGTTTCAAGTGTGGAAGAGTAGGACACTACAGTCAAGAGTGTTACCGGAATCAACAGCAGTCAAAAGCAGTTGGTCAAGTTGTAAAAGGTGACCAGGTGAAACAAACTACGAAGAGCAGTGTGGGAAAGAATCAGACTCCAGAGAAGAATGAAACTAAACAAGCTGAATGTTTAGCAACCAGTGGAAATGTTACCTCAAGCAGTGAGTGGCTTCGCAGTGTGGAGGCTTTTAAGCCATATATCTATGAGGGTATGCTGTCAACTCAAGAAAGAAGTATGCAGGTACCAGTCAAGATATTACGTGATACAGGGAGTAACCATAGTGTGGTAGTACGTGGTTCTCACCCTCAGTTGGAGAAGAGTCTCACAGGAGATTCAGTTATTTTGAAGGGTATAGGAGGAGAGAAAGTAACTCCTATATGCCGCTTACACCTGTCATGTGAATTGGTGACAGGGAATGTTGATTTTGCTGTAAAGGACTCACTGGCTGTAGAAGGTGTACATGTTCTGTTGGGGAATGAAGTTGGTGGTGTGCCATTTATTCCTTGTCCTGTAGTGACAGACAAACCATTGGGGATTAGTCCTACAGTAGAGTTGGAGAAGAATAACCCCCACCTGTTTCCTAGTTGTGTAACTACCAGAAGTATGAAGAGGACTACGACTGTAAGTGAAGAAACTGAGGATTTACACACCCAAGAAGGATCAAGTGAAGGATCTTTGTGCTTAGAATAATTGTTCCAGGGAAGTGAAGTTTCCCATAGTGCTGACCAAGAAGAGATTTCCCAAGAAGATGAAGAAGATGGCGACGAAGAAGAACCTGATGTTCCTGAAGAGACTCTGAGTAGTCAAAGTGTTAATGAAGACAGTAGTGAAACTACAGTAGCTGAGTTAGCAGATATTGAGAATTCAACCCTTGAAGTTGGTCAAGTGACATGAGAGAAGCTGGTGGACTTGCAGGAGAAGGATGCATCGTTAACTGATTTGTTCTTCAGAGTTGTTGATCGAGAAGAGATGCAACAAACTCCTACCTGTTACTATCTGAAGGAAGGTTTGCTGATGAGGAAGTATAGACCTACAGATATACCAGGAGATGCTGTATGGGGCGAATATCATCAAATTTTGATTCCATATCCGTTGAGAAAGCAAGTGGTTGCAGTAGCTCATGAGTCTGGACATATGGGAATCAGGAAGACTGTGGAAAAGATCATGAAATATTTTTTCTGGCCTGGACTTCACAAAGATGTTAGCAGGTTCTGTCGTGAGTGTCATACCTGCCAGATAGCTGGAAAACCGAATGAAACCATCAAGAAAGTCCCCCTACAACCTATAGAAGTTAGAGGAGAACCCTTTAGCAAAGTGATTATAGATATGGTTGGACCATTGCCGAAGACAAAGAAAGGAAATGAGTATTTGTTGACATTAATGTGCCCTGTGACAAGTTATCCAGAAGCAATCCCTGTTAGAAACATATCTGCCAAGATAGTTGCTGAAAAACTTGTGGAGTTTTTCTCAAAGTTTGGAATACCAGAAATAGTACAAAGTGACAGAGGAACAAACTTTACTTCAAAGTTATTCCACGATGTGATGAATTTGTTAGGAGTGAAACAACAGTTATCCACTGCCTATCATCCAGAAACTCAAGGTGCCTTGGAAAGGTTCCACCAAACATTGAAAAGTATGCTGACAAAGTATTGTTCTGAGTCAGGAAGAGAATGGGATGTTGGTTTACCATTAATGTTGTTTGAAGTTAGGAATGCTTATCAAGAAAGTATGGGATGTTCACCTAATGAGATGATTTTTGGAAGAGAAATGAGAGGACTGTTGAAGATTCTTGCAGAAAATTGGGAAGAAAATCAAGAGGAAAGCCAAGGAGAGTATGTGAAGAACTTAAGGAAAAGGTTGAAAGAGATAAGAAAATTCTCTTTAGAAAACTTGAAAATTAGTCAAGAGAAAATGAAAAGGAGATTTGATGCTAAGACTAAGCTAAGAAGTTTTAGTGTTGGTCAACAAGTGTTAGTGTTCTTACCTGTCAAGAGATTTCACCTCACTAATAAATTTCAAGGTCCTTACAAGATAATTCAGAAATTAAGTGATAGAACTTATGTGATTGAAACACCAGAAAGAAGAAGAAAACAAAGGAAGATACATGTGAACCTCTTGAAACCTTATTTCTCAGAAACTAAAACTGAAACTGTGTCAATAACCCAAACAACTTTATCTACAGAAGACGATGATGGCTATGAATTGGGAACTGCAAGCAAGATGAATAATTCTTCAATTATGGAAAATTTGGAGGATAAACTGAAACATCTGAGTGTTGAACAAGGTGAAGACTTAAGTGACGCAATTAGAAGTTTTCCAGAAATTTTTTCAGATGTGCCTAGACGTACTGATCTGACCAAGCATGAAATCAAGATTCAAGAAGATGGAAAACCTTTCAAGCAAAGAGCCTATCGTTTATCACCGTATCATCGAGATGTTTTGAAGAAAGAAGTTGAGTATTTGCTGCAACATGGATTAGCAGAACCCAGTTCAAGTCACTTCAGTTCTCCATGTGTGTTGGTGAAGAAACCAGATGGTTCATTTAGGATGTGTACTGATTATAGGAAGCTGAATTCTATCAGTGTGGCTGATAATTATCCTTTGCTTTTATAGATCAGTTACTTGATAATATTGGGCAAGCTAAGTTTGTTTCCAAGATAGACTTGTTGAAAGGATATTATCAAATTCCCTTAGATAAGAATGCGAAGTTGCTGTCAGCTTTTATTACTCCATTTGGACTGTATCAGTATACTGTTCTGCCATTTGGTCTGATGAATGCACCCGCAACATTTCAACGAGTGATGGATCAACTGCTTGGATCAACAGGAGGAGTAGGTGTGTACCTAGATGACATCGTGATTTACTCTACAACGTGGGAAGAACATCTGAAGATTTTGAGGAAAGTTTTCAAGAAACTACAAGTAGCAGGATTAACAGTCAACTTAGAGAAGAGTGAGTTTGGAAAGGCAACTGTACAGTATCTTGGGTTTGAAGTTGGTAAAGGCCTTCTTGCTCCAGTAAATGCTAATGTAGAAGGTATCCGTAAGGCTACCCCACCTGCTACCAGGAAACAGCTACAGAGATTTTTAGGCATGGCTGGTTTCTATCATCGTTTTTGCCCAAATTTCTCAGCCGTAGTAGCTCCCTTGACAGACTTGACTAGTCCCAAAGCTAAATTTATTTGGACTCCAGAGTGTCAAAAATCCTTTGAGAAGGTAAAAGCCATTTTAACTTCAAGACCAGTAATTCAAGCTCCAGACTTCAACAAGAAATTTGTGATACAAGTTGATGCGTCAGACTGTGGTGTTGGAGCTGTTCTACTTCAAGAAGATGAAAATAATATCTACCATCCTGTGTGCTTCATGTCTACAAAATTGAAAAAACATCAGAAAGTATACTCGACAATTCAGAAGGAAACTTTAGCCTTAATCACCGCATTGAAAAAATTTGAAGTGTATGTGAATAGACCTAGGAATGAAGAAATTTTAGTGTTGTCTGATCACAATCCTCTATCATTTATCCAGAAAATGAAAAATCATAATCAAAGACTGACCAGGTGGTCTTTGTGTCTGCAACAGTATAACTTAAGAGTGCAGCACATTAGTGGCAAAAACAATGTAGTTGCTGATTATTTATCTCGTTGCGAATCGTTGGATTCAACACCGTGATAAAAAATCTTTTAGGGGGAGGTATATTATATATTGCTACTTTCAAAATGCATGTTTCCCCTCTTTGAAATGTCTTGTAGATTGTGTAACATTGTTTCAGATTCCTAGATAGCTTAGAATAGGATGTTTTAAAATGTGTGTTCAGATTTCGCATTACGTGTTATAAAAGAATATATATATATATAACGTAAAAAGAGAGAGATCTCCGTTTGCATCCCTAATCTGTCAACACGTGTGATAGCAAGCGAGCTAGAGTCTTGCGTTGTCATCAAAACATGTCAATTTTAATTGTCGCCCAGCCTCCTTCTCGATCGAGTAGAGTACGTCTTTTTTTTTTTTTTAACAGACTCGTCTTGTACGTGTATGTCTTTGTCAAGTCCCACGTGGGAATTGCACATTTTGTATGTGAGATTGCATCAGATTTCAAAGCTACTGGAAGCATTCATGACAAGAACGTTTTGTATCATCTGCCTAGTCGAGTTTCCATAAAGGAAGAGATTTCATTCTATCTTAAGACCTCGAGGCATTAACATCTTGCTCTTGCTCTCTCTCTCTCTCTCTCACTCGAAATCATTGAGATTATATTAACGTAACGTAAATTGGTCACTCGTAACTTGTGAGAATTTAATATTTGATATTTCTTAGAGTTTATTTAGTGATATTTAGTTTCTTTTGTGGAATCTGAACAAACATTTCGTAACGGCGCCTGGTTTTTGGTTAAAGTGTAATATACAATCTGCAGCAAGCGAGAAAGAAGTTGGTATACCAAAAAGGTAAAGTGTTATATTTTTATTAGTTGCAACTAATAACGGTTAGGTAATAACTAATAACGGATAGGAATTGTGTTTAACTAATAACTAAAAGTTAATGGGAAAAGTGTTTGGTTAACTAATAACTAATAACAGGTGTTTACGAAAGTTTGGTAAAAACTGATGTTTTGAGTGAAAACATTTACACTTTTACACATTGCTGATTTTGGTGTTTGTGATTGTTCCATTGTTTGTGCACTATTTCATTTTCTTATTGAAGTGTGTCTTTTTATTTTATATTTTCATTTGCATTCACAATTTAATTGACTTAGTTATTTTCATTGCTTAATTATTGCACATTTAATTAAATTTAACACTTGTGAATTGATTTGCATTTACTTAGAATTCTTTTCAAGTTTTGATGTTGTTTAGTACTTGTGAATTAATTTCTGATTTCAATCATTGCCTGTGAATTAATTTCTGATTTCAATTATTGCCTAACACTTTTGAATTTTGATTGAATTAATTTTCTTGAGTTTTGTGATAAATTAATTTTGATTTAATTTTACTTAATTTGATTCAAGAATTAATTAAACTTTACTTTGTTTTCAAGTAACAGTAATTTTCCCTGATATTGTGAATTTCACTTATAAATTTTGAGTTTAATAATAAATTTTTGTATTTAAAATTTTTATAAGTGTTTGTTTTTATACCAGTATATTTATATATGATTATGATTATATTGATGATAGGTAGAAACATAGAGTGGTAATTGATTTGCTTTCCTTCAATTTATTTGAAGTGACTTAGAACCAGGGAAGTACTTAGACTTCTGAAATCAGGGAAATACTCTGAGATTTAAAGTTGTTGATGGAGTGATGCCCTTTGATTAATATAATTACTTACAAGATTACCTCACACCTGTTTTGATGAACTTAGTCTGATTTTCTGCAATACTGGTAAGTGTTAAGGGATCACTGTTGCCTTTAGAGTATTCAGTCGTTTAAACGTGTTATGAGGGTTCAAGTGTCTGGCTTTTGGTGAGGTAATATGTGATGCATGGTAACCAGATACTTGGCACTTCGTACAACATATATATATATATCTATATATATATATATATATATATATAATATATATATATTAACAGAGGAAAAACATAGTCAAGGTAGGCTTAATATCCAAACTGACACTACAAGATTATCAATAAAGTCGATTTCATTCTACCGAACCATGGAAACGCCTGAGGGCAGCCACTCCTTGGAGGATACACACGCGGTCAACAGATGATTCACCTAGGGTAACAATACATTTTTGAAAAAAATAAAAGACAACGTCTCCCGAATATCACACTTGTCCCCTTAAAATGGTACAGATATGTAGATGACATCTTAGTAGTCTTACCTTCTTACCTGTTAGTATCAATGTAAATGATTTATTGCCTAAATTGAATAATTTAGTGCCATCCATAAAATTCACTGTTGAAATTGAAAATAACAATGTCATCCCTTTCCTAGATGTATTAATACATAGAGAATCTTTCCAATGTAAATTCAGTATTTATAGAAAACCCACAAATAATTTAATATATGTACATTTTTATTCTGGCTACCATCTTAATATGAAAATTTCAATTTTTTCTTCTATGTTCCTACGTGCTTTGCATATCACGAGTCCACAGTATCTTGACCAAGAAATAGAATACATAAAAAAGATAGGAAACGATCTCTGCTACCAACCTCATATAATTGATTTATGTTATCAAAAAGCTCACAAAAAGTTTTATAGTGTTGCTATTAATGAAAAAAAATGCCTGAAAATGTACTTAGCTTACCTTACTTTCGTGGATTTGAAACCATAAAATCAATATTTAAATCGTTTATAGTTAATGTGTTCTCTTATAACAATACCATTAAAGATATGCTAATTAAGAATAGTCCTGTAACAAATAACAACATCATTTACAAAATTCCTTATAAGGATTGCCCATCGTTTTACATTGGTCAGTCAAGCAAAAATTTATGTGTACGTAATAATCAGCATATGTATTCACTTAGAACAGCCCAGACTTCAAATGCACTGTTTATCCATCTGAGTGAAAAATCTCATTGTATTAATCGGGGTGATACATCTGTAATTGCTAGATCTAATGATTATGTTTCAAGAAATTTACTGGAATCAGCAGTTATACAAATCACTAATAAAAACAACCTAAATCTTAGTCCGGGAATGTACCATTTGGACCCTTATATTTGTAAGATGTTTATGAAGGACCTTAAAATAAATTATCTACTAATAAATTAGTCCCACCATGTATTATCGTTGCTTATTTTCTCTCTCTCTCTCTCTCTCTCTCTCTCTCTCTCTCTCTCTCTCTCTCTCTCTCTCTGTGCCATTTTGCTTGGTGAGACGTTACCGCGCACAGTCTGATTAATCAACAGATATCACGCATTTAACATACGTCTGGAAATTTATAAATATCTAGAAGTGTTCGTGAACTGTCGGTGATAAGATTAGTGTGAAAATAGTAGTATAAAGCATCTACTAAGTTAGTTTATCAAGTGAAATACTGTAAATCAGATCAAGATGGCAGTAAGTTCACACTGTGGAAAAAAATGGCGAAATTTAGCGTGTTTAGCAGATTCACAATACGATGAGGTAGCAGGAAGGGAGCTGGCATTTCTCATCTATGAGATCAACAACAGCCCTAACCAAAAATATACAAAAGCATTCATATATATATTAGAAGGATATGATCCTTCAAACTCGAACAAATCAACAGAAAACATCTTGATAATAATTGAAGAAGTTCCAAATAAAAACCAGGTGGTCAAGAGACTCATAAAGAAAATATACATAAAACAACATATTCCGACAAAGAAAATGAATAAGGTGAACATTGTGAATATCCTAATTGATGCAATAGGAAAAAGAATGCCAAAAGCATAGTTAATCCACAAAATCTGATCAGAAAATGTTCTGCATGCAACATTCCAACTCATCCTCAATGTGCTGAAGTTATGCAAGATATGAGAAAGGATACAAGAATATTTTGCTCAACATATCTATCATGGATAGACAATGTTATTAAATCAAGACTGAATGTACAAATAGTTGAGGATGAAGAAGAAGAGGAAGAGGAAGAAGAAGAAGAGGAAAATGGAAGAGAAGTAAACAAAACTGAAATGACAGAAAAAAATAAGGAAAACAAAGAACAAGATAAAAGTATGGATGCAGAGATACTCATTGATACTACATATGAGGCAATCAAGCAGCCATACATATGAAGAAATAAATTATGACATGACAACACGAAAGAAAATCCCGAAGAGGCTCTACCCAGATCTGCAAAATGATGGGAAAGAGGAAAAAATAGACCAGAAAGACCAAGTCTGCAACCTTTTGAAAAGAGGGAATTGCAGATTCGGAGAAAGATGTTACTACAAACATCCCAAGGTATGTCACAACTATGAAATCTATGGTAAATGTGCATACCTAGACGGCTATGAGGATGATTGCAGGGATCTACATCCAAAAATATGCAAAAACCTAAAAGAAGGAAAAGGATGTAAGTTCAACAAAAAATGTAAATATATGCACCCTGTAGCCATGAATCAAAATCAAATAAATAATCAATCAAATAATAAAATCCAAAATAAGAAAGAAACAAATAAAGAGAGAAACAAAGAATATCAGGTAAAGGAAAAAAGCAAGGCAGCACCGCGATATGGAGTGTCAGCAAAAAATTTCCAAGCATCAGCTCCAAGATACAGCTCAAGAGATAAGAACTGTATTCATGATGCAAGAGGATATTGCAGATACGGAGAAAATTGCAGATTCAGACACAAAATTGATAATTATGATGAAGGAAGATCAAATATTATGGAAAAGTTGGATTTTTTAATGTCAGAATTTCTGGAAGTGAAGAAAAGAACAACATACCAGAACAGGAAAGAGTCATGGGAAAATCCTTATTATTACCCTTATTAAATGAAGGAGAAAACACGCAAACCATCATAGTGATGAATGCGCAGGGTTTAGTTGATGAGTAACTCAAAAAGAAAAATAGAGTACTTAGAAGAACTACCCAAAATTGAAGAAAATGAAATGTAAATCGAATATAAGTGAAACCGGTATCCCAAGAGACTGGGAATGACGATCAAATAAAAGGGTTCCAAACTTATAGATCAGATAGAAAAAATAGGAATCGAGGGGGAACTGCAGTATATGGGAAAGACAAAAAACAAGGAAAAATATATGAGAAATATAGTAACTCAGAATGTGAACTAATAGCGGTAGAATTTGAATCTGAAAAATTAATGAACATAGTAATATATAGACCCCATAATACTAAAGAGTTTGACATAATAATAGAAAAATTGGATGATATATGTAGAAATCATAAGGACTGGACTATTCTCCTATCTGGAGACTTCAACTTTCCTTTCGTAGACTGGAAAGAATGAATAGGAGATTGTGGTTGTATTTATACATATAAAAAAGAGAGTAATAGTAATGCAGAAGATAAGAGGCAATTCGAAAAGCTATTAGATATGCTACTAGAATACAACATTCAACAAATAAATCACCTGCCAACAAGAAAGGAAAATACTTCAGACCTAGTATTTGTGAACGAGGTGAATTATTATGTTAAAGAAATAATAGTTTATAATGGGGAGTATTTCAGACCATAATGTCATAGAATTAACAGTCCATTCCAAAGCAAGTGAAAACAGAGATAAGCAAGAAATGAAAAAGTGGGAAGGATATGGAAAATACAACTTCTACAGTAAAAATATAAATGGTCAGAAATAAATGAAGAATTAAACAAAGATTGGGATAACATTTTCGTAAGTGATGATATAAGGGTAAATACGGAGATATTATATAAAATATTAGAGAAAATAGTGGATAAATATATACCGAAGAAGAAAAGTAAACATCAGTCATGCATACCAAGAAACAGAAGGATCTTGTTCCAGAAAATCAGAAAGTGAAAAAAAGGTCTCGCAAAAGAAAAAAATGCATGGAAAGTGATCGAACTAAAAAGTAAGATAGAAAATGCAGAACGCAAGATTATACAATCAAAAGAAAATGAAAAAACCCTAGTAAATATAAAGCAAAACCCCAAACTATTATACTCGTATGCGAAAAAGATGAATAAAAGAAGAATAGAAATAGGCCCTCTAAGAATTGAAGGGAGATTAATGAATGAAAAAAAGGAAATAAGCAACATATTGGCAGAACGATATAAGAGAGAATTCACCCCTAGAATTGATAATGAAGATTATGATATAGAAGTAAGGGACGAAAATAGTGAATATTTAGCAGACATAGATATTAATGAAGCTGATATTGGGCAGGCTATTAATGAAATTAAAAATGGAGCTGCTGCAGGTTCTGATGGTGTCCCTGCTATTTTGTTACAGAAAGTAGTTCATTCTATCGCAAAGCCACTTGCAATATTATTAAGACAAAGTGTAGATACAGGCAAGATTTATGATGAGCACAAATTAGCATATATTACCCCTACTTTCAAAAGTGGATCAAGACTAGAGGCAAGTAATTATAGGCCTGTGAGTCTAACATCACATATTATGAAAGTGTATGAAAGGGTAATGAAGAAAAATATTATGAAACATTTAATAAAAAATAATTTGTTTAATATAGGACAACATGGTTTCGTACCCAGAAAAAGTACACAAACCCAACTATTAGTCAACCGTGAGAACATATACAAAAATGTGAAAAGAGGAAATGAAACAGATGTGGTTTATCTAGACTTTGCAAAAGCTTTTGACAAGGTAGACCATAATATATTAGCAAAGAAAATTAGAAAACATAATATAATGGTTAAAGTAGGAAGATGGTTAAAAGAATTTTTACACAACAGAAAACAGATATTTATTGCAAACAATGAGAAATCGGATGAAGCTAAGGTAATATCCGGTGTGCCATAAGGTACGGTGTTAGCTGCATTACTGTTTGTTATTATGATTGCAGACATAGGCAGTAATGTTAAGGACTCGGTAGTGAGTAGTTTCGCTGATGACACAAGAATAAGTAGAGAAATTACTTGTGATGAAGATAGGAACGCGCTACAAAGAGACCTTAACAAAGTATATGATTGAGCAGAGGTAAATAGGATGGCATTTAACTCTGATAAATTTGAATCAATAAATTATGGAGACAGAGAAGGAAAGCTATATGCATATAAGGGACCTAATAATGAGACAATCACAAATAAGGAAGCAGTTAAAGACCTTGATGTGATGATGAATAGGAACATGTTATGCAATGATCAAATAGCAATTCTATTGGCAAAATGTAAAGCAAAAATGGGAATGTTGTTACGGCACTTCAAAACAAGAAAAGCTGAACACATGATTATGCTTTATAAAACATATATTCGTAGTCCACTTGAATATTGCAATATGATATGGTACCCACACTATCAAAAGGATATTGCACAAATAGAGAGTGTACAAAGGTCCTTTACAGCTAGAATAGAAGAATTTAATGAACTTGACTACTGGGAAAGACTACAATCCTTAAAATTATATAGTCTAGAAAGAAGAAGAGAACGCTACATGATAAGTCAGGCATGGAAACAGATAGAAGGAATAGCAAAAAACATCATGGTGCTAAAAATATGAGAAAGAGCAAGCAGAGGTAGATTAATAGTGCCCAAAACTATACCAGGAAAAATAAGGAAAGCACACAGGACATTAATCCACCTCACACCAGCATCGATGATGCAGCGTCTATTCAGTGCGTTGCCAGCTCATCTGAGGAATATATCAGGAGTGAGCGTAGATGTGTTTAAGAATAAGCTTGACAAATATCTAAGCTACATCCCAGACCATCCAAGATTGGAAGATGCAAAATATACCGGAAGATGTACTAGCAACTCTCTGGTAGAGATTAGAGGTGCCTTACACTGAGGGACCTGGGGCAACCCAAACAAGATGTAAGGTCTGTAAGGTCTCTCTCTCTCTCTCTCCCTCTCCCTCTCCCTCTCTCTCTTGCTCGATATTCAATCTCCCTCTCTCTCTTGCACGATATACTTATATTTTTTTTCGTCTATTCATTAATAATTTTTTTGGGAACATTTTTGTAAATTTCATGATAATAAGCTGTATATGCCACTTTTTTTTCAAAAATGTATTGTTACCCTGGGTGAATCATCTGTTGACCGCGTGTGTATCCTCCAAGGTGTGGCTGCCCACACGCGTTTCCTCGTTTCTGTAGAGTGAAATCGACCTTATTGCTAATCTTGTAGTGTCAGTTTGGATATTAAGCCTACCTTGACTATGTTTTTCCTCTGTAAGATCAGTTGTGCCTGAGTAAAGGGTCGAACTAGACCGAAAGTGCTTGGCTATCTCGCCTTTCATTTTTTTCCTTCGTGGGAAAACACCTTTATTTATACATAGCATCACATTTTATATACTTCGTGATCAAGTTATTCATATATATATATATATATATATTATATATATATATATATATATATTATTTATATATATTAGACTATCTATCTATCTAAGAGGAAGGGCAGGCTTAGTAAAGACTACATAGGTGGAAAGAGAATCACGATTGAGATGGTATGGGCACGTGTTGAGGATGAATGACGAAGAGGGAGTGAAGAGGGCTTGTGAGGAACGTGTTAGAGAGAAGAAGAACGAGAGGGAGACAGAGGATTAGATGGCGAGATAAAGTGAAGGAAGATATGGAGAGAAGAGGTTTGGTGGGGGATGCCTTTAATAGAAGACAGTGGAGAAGACACATCAGGCAACCGACCCCTTAATGGAAAGTTTGAACATCAAACGAATTGTATCAACGGTTAATTGCCATTCATCGATTGTTTGCTTATATTTGTGCGCCTTCCTCTTCTGTCCTTAAGTTGTGTATACTTTAAACGTGTTTTGCTCTTTCACCCTGAGATATGCGCCTTTGTGCCCTACCTTTTAAGTTCGTTTTTATATTCGTTTTTATTGAGTTCAGTTTTTTTTTGTAAAGTTCATTTCAAGATTTCTTGGTTTTTTTAATGTGTAAATTTATTTAAGTGTGATTGATAATTTAAGTTTAACTAATTTTCCACTTTAAGTTTTCTCATATTTTGTGAATGTTTCTTTTAGCTATGTATGCTGAAGGCCCCCCTGCTTATATTATAATTATAGATGTCCCGATGATGTGATTATGGGTCAAGAGATGCATCAACAATACACGTGTTACCGAGGTTCCAATTTTAAAAGGAAAAAAATACATAAATGTTGGTAGCAATGACCTTATAGCAGCAAGGCACTGAGATGACATTCGTTCTCTCTCTCTCTCTCTCTCTCTCTCTCTCTCTCTCTCTCTCTCTCTCTCTCTCACAACCAATCCACCCGATCTCACATAATTACCTAAGGTAACTAAATCAGACTCATGAACTACAAAAGTACATTTATTAAAAACTAAATAAATCAGGTTCTTAACAAAATGATTTACTGAAAATGTAAAATTTAAAATACAAATAACTCAAATAACCCTGGGGATCGAACTAAACCCGTCCACCCCTTTCTCTACAATAACTAACATTAGTTTAGTCATAAAACAAGCAACTAGAAAAGTCATAGCTCAGTCTTCTAAGTAACACCATAACCACGGAACTATCAATTAAGTTCCCATTTTCAGATAAGTTCCCATCACCAGATCCTTAATCCAGAAACGTCTGGAAAACATAAGGATCACACATAAATAAATTGCAAATAAACTAAAATGAGATAAATCAAAAGTCATATGGAAAATGACATTTCTGAAACAAAGCTTTAAAATACAAAAGACAAAGCCACACTTGGGCTTAAAAGTATTCTTACCCATTCTAGCCAAATGCACAATACTAATTAAAATTTAATTTAATGAAGGCCATCTTGGAGTTTTGCTGCCTTCGTATAGTTCTCCTACGCAAGCACGAATTCACTTACAAGTTCATTACACTAGGAGAATGTGGCGTCATATACAGATCATAGTCACAACCATAAATCTACTCAAAACCAGATTCAAAAAGCATATCTACTTCCACTCATGCACGACTTCAACCTGGCGCCACCAAGGAGGTTGTGTCAACATTTTTGGAGCTAATGCTGAATCTGCCCTTATGACCTTTGTTTCAACGAAGAGTCAAAATGATGACATCTATCAATTTAAAGAATGTCATACTCATCACATCCGCTTATCAACCATCGGTCAACAATTTAAATATATACAATACATGTATGAACTGGATGTGTATGTGTTCCTGAGCTCATCTCCTGCTTACTAATATATATATATATATATATTAATATATATATATATATATATATATATATATATATAATATTATAATATATATTTATATACATAATATATATATATAATATGTATAAGTATATATATATATTATATATATATATATATATATATATATATATATATATATATATATTATTCACTTTAGCTTATGATTCATTTATCAAACATATCCACAGGTGAAAAATAAGAGACAGGGTGTAGGTCCTGACCGGTTTCGACTTTATTTCCAGGACATTGAGGAAGGACTGATACATAGTATTAGAAGTCACAAATAAATATATTACAGAGACAGTACTGACGAACAAACACAACCGTTTGAGACTGCAGATCCACCCACATGCGGGTGTCAAGGTAGGCGGGGGTTGGAAATCTCATTACCACTGTGTTGTCACATATGATAGTCTTATTTCCATACATCTCTACTTCCTGCCTTAGAATTCAAACAATTTACAAATTTCTTTTGATATTAAAGGGTGAAGTTTATTCATCCCTTGACTGATGTTCACATTATAGTTGTCAATTTCTTTGATAAAGCTATATTCAATTATATTCCTTTCCAGTTCGTTATTAGAATACACAATGCTCTTTGCCACTTCCCAGTTATTAGCTAGATTGTTTTCACTAACACGAACAAAAATACCACTGTTTCCCTGGGCATATCTCGCACATTTTTTATGTTGTTCTATTCTCTTTTCCAGTGCCTTACCCGGTAGGCCAATGTAAAAGGTGTCACAAAAATTACATGGAATTTTATTAACACATCTTTTAATATTGTCAGGGGAGTTTTTGATAAGTACATATTTCGTTGTTTTTAAAAGCGACATTAACACCAAAATTCTTCAGAAGATGGGGGACATCTTTTATATTATTATTATTATTATTATTATAAGGCAGTATAAGTAAATCTTTTGTATTGTAAGGTTCTTTTTGGTTTTGATATAGATATTTCAGTTTCTTAGCTGTATTTCGAATCTTATCTATTTCTTCATCTACATATATTAGGGCTTGTGCCTTGTATGATAAGGCGCCCTATGAGGTAATGTTAGACTAGCGATAATCTTACGCTAAGTCGGTTGGTATTGCACTTCCATCTTCAATGGAGTGTCTGGGGGTTTGTAGATCATTTACGAAGTCGGTATTTTCTTGTTGGTTATTACGACGATGTGTTAAACTCATGGTGAGGAGGTTCTTGTAGAAAACACTAAGTATAAAAAATTATATATTCTTCTGAAGTTTTACATGGTGAAGATCAGATATGATTGTACAAGTCTTCTAATAACGATAGCTTGATCACTTCTGCCAATGATGATGGCTAATCCTATTCCTCTACATGATAAAGCTTAGGTAAAGAGGTACAGGTCTTCTAATGACGATAGCTAACTCTGTTCTCCTTGTCTACCATCTCTGTTACAAGTTATGAAGGAACAGACAGTAGTTCGAACATATGAACATACATACAAATGACATAGTTTCATACGAACACACAATCAAATGAGACACGCTACAGATCACGTAGGCCGTTTGAATCATAGGTCGGGGTAGTTGTCTCAAGCAGGGAGCTTGGACTGTTTCAAAACAAATGAATGACCACAGATGACGGCATGTCAACTTAGCCTACATACTTATTGTATACGTCATCTTTAGCGTCTCTAGTCTGATCACATTCCTGCAAGCAATCTTTTATATATATGGACTAACATTCCATATTTTTATTATGTAAACACTTACATCAGCTCGGTCAGCTACCAAAACCAACACTGAATATTACTCAAACTTGACTGCATTTGACTTATAGGAGTGTGATACAGACAGTATGTGAATATATATATATATATATATATATATATATATATATATATATATATATATATATATATATATAGAATAAATAAAAAATTCATGGTGTACATGAATTGATTCTGTGATGGCGTGTTAACCACCACACTATATACTTATCCAATTATAGGTTATACCTGTATTCACTAAACAGGATACGAAATTCACAAGGTGTGAAATCGTACCACAACCTTAAACCACAGTGTGCAAAATCAATTCAGGGGTGAAAATAAACACTTGAGAAAAATAACTTAAATTTAATACATAACTCTTAGGCAGAAGTCACACCTGAACCTCTATAATACAAAAATATATGAATAACAAGCACACTTAAATAGTCACTAAACAAATCCCAAATACTCAAACTAATAACAGAAACCAACACATTCAAAACATAAAAGGGAGGGGGTCCAGAAAGGAGGAGAAAGACAAAAAGACAGAATAACCTAACAAATACACGCTAATATTCCTAACAACTTCTCTGTATGTTTTTAAAGTTCTCCAGTTTCAAGGCAAGGTACGACTCCACGTCTGGAGGACAAATCAAGGTGATTATCAGCGCTTGAATCCAGATAGTTAACAGGTGGCTGGCAAGTATCAAACTGTCCACTGAATACGACAGCAGAGAAACATTTGCTGAGAGCTTATCAAATGTAAATAATTTACTTGGGACAGAGAAGTCCCCTTGGCTTTATAACTGAACCAAAGGCGTTAAGGATAAATCCTGAAGCTGCAGACTGGGAGATCCAAAAAGTAAGTAGGGGGTGAATAATCTCCAGTCCAGTACATATGCAGAGGCCATAATAACAGTACCAACGGACAATCCAAACAGCGCCCAAGCTAAGGTCCAGGAAACAACTGGCTCATATCACCACCGAAGACTTTCATCTCCCCACTGGTCAGCAAGAGCCGGGGGGTTTGGCGGGGGAGAAGGCCACTCCCAGAGAAATCACCAAATATGGAATTTGAAAAGGAGGATTAGTAAAAACATACAACAAGCCAAACACCGGAGAGGAGAAAACTAGCAATTACCATTCTTTACTAATTAACAGTAAAAAAAAATCTAATACATTATCAAAAATAATTAATACATCATTCACCTATCATTAACTGGCAACAAGATGACACCTCCTCTCCCAAAGAATTTTTTTTTTTCCAAAAAAAAAAAAAATAAAAAAAAAAAAAGTTAAATAACATTCTAAATAAAGCGCAAAAATATAATGAAATAATCATATGCTGAACAAATACAATCAAACAACATAAATACAAGGTTTCATTCATAGCTGAAAAAACCAAAATTCCCATTAAGAAAATTGGCACTTATAAAACATGACAAAAAAAACAAAAAAAATCAATGGGGGTTGGGGTGGCAAAGAAACAAGGATACAGCTTACAATTAAGGCACCCAAATTATCAAAATATCATTAATATACACCAGAGGATTTACTACACTGAAACCTCACAAACCAACTCAAAAAAAAAAAAAAAAAAAAAAAAAAAAAAAAAAAAAATTCCAAAGAACTACAAGGCTCTCACATGAGTACATACTTTAGAGCTACACTGTTTTAAACCGGATTCCACATATCTGTTCATAGGTCATAACTATTTTACACACTCAAAGTTGTTTCACTTTGTTTCTCATCGCTCATTATAACAATGTTCAGCGAACAATAGTCCTGTCTAGAAAACACCATGACAACACACTAGATCACTATAAAATGCGTCCTACCGAATACATATACCAAAACTGGATAACACAGAGAAAACCAACACAGTTTTCCCCTGCGCAATCTCAACACGCAAAAATTTCGTGAAGCGTAGTTATGCCTGAAAATAAAGAGTGCCCGGATAAGTAGCTGTCAGCTAACAATGTAAACTCTCCGATTAGTACCCTAACCAAATTAATCACCCCACCTTATTGCACCATATGCCAATGATCAGTAAATACATACCACCATCCTTGTATACCACACCTCTCAGTAACAACTTTTACGATATTAACTTATCGTGTCCTATAACACTCATTCCATAACGCATTTTAAAAGCATCACCAACCTTCCTAATATAAACATTGCCATAAAATATGAACACCGAGTAGCACCTTCTACTTTCATCTTTGGTCGTAATATTTAACCAGTACTTATTTTATAGCCTTATGCATTTACTCAACTCCTGCAAAGGAAAATTATGATTAATAAATATTCATTGTACAATCAACTACTCTTTACAAAAAAAAAAATAACCTAAGCACCTACTTCAACAGCACACACACAGTAATTAGAACGATACAAGATACTACCTTAATATCCGCATAGGCCTCCACAAGAAACTTCTACTCAACGCTGCGAGAAAGAACATCGGCAACAATATTAACTTTTCCAGGAATATGTGAAAAATTCCAAATTCCACTCCTGAAGCAGGAGACTCCATCGCATCAATCGTTGATTTTTATTCTTGTACCTGCTGATGAAGGTCAGGGGATTATGGTCCGTCATAATCTTTAATAGGAGTTTCCTGTGGAAGAGAGATAAACCTGGAAATGATTAATGGCTAGCACTTACAGCAAGAGTCTCCTTCTCCACAGTAGAATATTTACGTTGGCAGAGGACAATTTTTTTTGAAAGAATGCGACAGGGTGGGAAATTCCCTGTTCGTCATTCTGCAATAACACTGCCCCTACTCCAACGTCACTGCATCCGTGGCGAGAGAAAAAGGAAGGTCAAAATCAGGAGCTCTCAAGACAGGATAATTAAGAAGTACCCTTTTCAAATTATCAAAAGCCCTTGCGCTTCGTCAGTCCAGACAAAAAATTACCTTCTTTCTTAGGAGATTCGTTAAAGGGTCGGCGATATCCAGAAAATTCTTAACGAACCGTCTGTAATACCCAACTAATCCTAGGAATTTCCTGACATCTCTCCGACACCTGGGAATTAACATTTTTTCAATACACTCAACGTTAGCTTGTTTTGGAGCAACCTTACCATCACCAATTTCATGACCTAAATATACGACTTTTGCTTTTGCAAATTCACTTTTCTTTAAATTGATCACCAAACCAGCTTTCTTCAGTACTTCAAACAAGGCCTTAATACGCTTTAAATGTGTTTCCCAATACACTACTCACTATAAATAACAATGTCATCAATATAAACGACACACCCTTCCAAACCGTACACCAACGTTATTCATTAACCTTTGAAAGTGGCGGCGGCATTTTCACACCAAACGGCATCACACGACATTGAAACAACCCTTGAGGTGTTACGAAGGCTGACAAGGCCCTTGCTCGTTTCGACAAAGGAACTTGCCAATACCCTTTTAATAAATCAAATTTACTTATATATTTAGATTTACCCATCCGATCAATGCAATCTTCAATACGTGGTAATGGATAACAATCAGATTTAGTCAACTCATTAATCCTTCTATAGTCAATGCATAACCTAAAATCTCCATCGGGTTTCTTACCAATACAACAGGGAGATGACCAAGGACTTTGACTATGCTCAATTAGACCGTGTTTTAAACATATAATCAACCTCCTTAGCAACAACTTCACTCTTGAAAGGATTTAACCTGTAGGGAGATTGTTTCACAGGCGTGGCCATTACCTACGTCCACATCATGTTCAAGGACTGATGTCCTTCCTGGGACATCTGAAAACAATTGTTTATAATCACACACCAACTTCTTCAGAGACCTACGTTTCTCATAACACAAATGAGAAATTGAACTATCAAAATTTTCTAAAGAAGTCATATTACCTGATGGCCAGTTACCATCATTACCATATTTATTCTCATTACGTTCTTCCTCTGAAAAGGAATAAAGGTTATTACATGTAATAATCTCTCTCCAATTGTTGCCACAGGAATACCTTTCTCCCGTTCCATATATGCCTTCAACATATTTATATGACAAAGCTGAAAAGGTTTCCTTCTCTCAGGAGTCTCTACTAAATAATTAACATCACTAATTTTTTCAAAATTTTCCAAGGACCTGAAAAATGAAGCTTTTAATGGATTACCATGAAAAGGTAACAACACCAACACCTTGTCGCCTTCAGCGAAGTTACGAGTCTTGGTTTTCCTGTTCAAAAAGTACTTCATTCTTCTTTGACTACACAACATATTTTCACGAGCAAATTCCCAAGCCTTCATCATTTTATCACCCAAATTAGTCATGTAATCCAACAAATTAATATCAGGAATGTCACCTTCCCATGACTCTCTTACGACATCAAGAGGACCACGAACACAATGTCCGAAAACCAAATTGAAAGGAGACAAACCTAATGATTGACTTGGAGCCGACCGAAAAGCAAACAAGAGATATGGTAATTCTTTATCCCACTCAGAACCGTGACTTAAACTATATTTCCTAATCATCGATTTCATGGTTTGATGAAACCTCTCCAGAGCACCCTGACTTTCAGGATGATAAGGAGATGAAGTCACATGTTTAATACCTAACTCTGCCATTTTCTCTTTAAAATACTTGCTGACGAAATTAGTACCACAGTCTGATTGAATTATCTTAGGCATCCCAAACCTGGTGAAGAAATCAATTAATACATCTACAATCTTAACACTTTTTATGGTACGTAGTGGTATTGCCTCAGGATATCGAGACATTTTATCCATAATAGTAAAAATATATTCATTACCCACTACGTGTCTTGGGCAATGGTCCAACAACATCAATAATTACCTCTTTAAAAGGTTCAGAAACAAGGGGGACAGGACATAGAGGTGCTTTTGGTATAGACTGATTGGGGCGTACCCACCTTCTGACAAACGTCACAACTATTGAAAACAAACTTTTTTACGTCGTTGCCTTCAACTTGGGCCAATAATAATTCATAAGCAACTTCCCCGAAGGTTTTATGAATGCCAAAATGACCAGCCAAACCACTGTCATGTGCTAATGATATTAACTCATTCCTCGTAAAACAAAAGGTACCATTATCTGTTTCAAAAATTTCATGATCAATATTATCAGCCTCCATAGGCCTACTCAACCTATATAAAATATTATTAATTATCTTAAATCTTGGAACAGTTACATTCCAGGACACCTCACCTGACTCAATGGGGAGATCCCGAAAATCCTTTTTCTGAGCTTTAATAAGCTCTTCAGTAGACCAATTCAATTTGTCCTTAAAAACAAAATCCCAATATCTCCTAAACTCCTTACGCTATCACTACGTTCTAAACTACTCAAATCTACATTCTTGTTGCTGACTCTGCAGCGGTCAACAACCACTAAACTAGTAACTCTTAACTACTGCAATTTCATTATTTATCAAAATTGGATTATGTTTATTTTTATAAGCCACATCATTTCCTACCACTACATCCACGTCCTTAACAGGAAACTTATTCACAATGGAGCCAATTTTCAATATTCCTGAAAAGGAAGGACATTTTAAATGGAAAATTACCGATCGGATAGGACTCGACCGAATCGGGAAAACCAGACAACAACACAAACTCTTCATAATCATGGACAAAATCGCTAGGTAATGCTTCTCGTAAAATCAACGATCTGAGCGGCACCAGTGTCTCGCAAAAATACGAAACTCTTTAACTTTGGATGAATTCACAGACGAGACACTACCATGGGACAAATACCTGTTAAAGCAATTGGATAGTCATTGTTCAGCCGTTCTCGTTTGGACGGGATCGCTCTCTCTCTTTTCAATGCCCATAACTGGTCTACCATTAGCTTGCAGGGACTTCTTGAAGGCAAAACACTGACTTTTTACATGGCCCTTTTTATTACAAAAGAAGCATGTCATGCCTCTCAACTTTTCCGGATTATAAACATTATACCCCCTGTTACCACTATTAGGAGAAAAGCGATATTATTGGGAGAAAAGCGATTATTATTGGGAGAAAAAATTATTATCATTATTCTGCCTCCTGGGTTGACTCCTATTAACAAAATTAGGCCTACTACAAGCATTACTATTATTATTATTATTATTATTATTACCGCTCCGGCCCGTTCTAATCCAGCCAGACTTCGCGTGATTAATCACCCCTAACTCATTTTTATGTGACAAATAATATCGTCACTTGCAATGGCAACCTCCTGTAACGTCTCTATTTCAGTTCCTCTAAATGTACTTTTGAGTTTATCTGGTACAACACCGCTTAAATTTTCTTCTACTAACAATAACTCCTTCAACTTGTCATAATCATCCACTTCTTTTGGATTTGAACCAGTCCTCTGCATACTGTTTTTTTCCCCTAGCAAACTCTACAAATGTTTGTTCATTACCTTTTTGTAAATTTCTAAACCGCTGGCAATAAGCCTCCGGCACCAGTTCATAAGCCTTTAAAACTATGGCTTTCACATTTTCATAGTCCGAGGATAAAGATTCGTCCAAGGTCACATAAACTCTCTGGGCCCTACCTACTAACTTGCTTTGGATAAGGGTGGTCCAATATTCCGTGGCCATTGCAACCTAGCAGCTATCCTTTCAAAGGATACAAAAAAACTCTGCGACATTACATCCTGAAAAGTAGGCACAAATTTTAAAGCCTGTACCAAATCTATAACAGGCGTTACGGATCTACTGGGAGAAAGAAGGAGAAGGGGGTTCCAAACCCTTCATAGCAATTTCATGCTGTCTTTCCTCTTCTCCTCCGCCTTAAACTTTTCCATATTAAATTCCAACATTTTCAATTCAATTTGTTTGTTCAACACTTCTGCAGTTAGCTCCTGCTTACCTCCTGATCACCATCTGGTTTTACATTTTTGACACACTCATAAATTTGTAACAATAATAATCCTTTCTTTACGAGAGGCATCAAATTCTATCTCTAAATGTAAGAGCCACCTGCTCCAACTCAGGCCTATTTAACTCTGCGAGCCTTGCTTGCCACCCCTCTCCACTCAAAAGTTCAATATATTAGCCACCTCCATTATGACCAAAAATCACAAAAAGGAATACTTTCAAAAAAACCTAACCTCACGAAGAGGTGTAAAATGTTGCCCAAAACAAAACCCCTAAAATTAATTTTGCACACAAGTGAATACACACAGGCACGAAAAATCCTGTCACGGTCGCCAGTTTGTGATGGCGTGTTAACCACCACACTTATTACTTATCCAATTATAGGTTATACCTGTATTTTCACTAAACAGGATACGAAATTCACAAGGTGTGAAATCGTACCACAACCTTAAACCACAGTGTGCAAAATCAATTCAGGGGTGAAAATAAACACTTTAGAAAAATAACTTAAATTTAATACATAAACTCTTAGGCAGAAGTAACACACCTGAACCTCTTATAATACAAAAATATATGAATAACAAGCACACTTAAATAGTCATAAACAAATCCCAAATACTCAACTAATAACAGAAACCAACACATTCAAACAAAAATAAAGGGAGGGGGTCCAGAAAGGAGGAGAAAGACAAAAAGACAGAATAACCTAACAAATACACGCTAATATTCCTAACAACTTCTCTGTATGTTTTTAAAGTTCTCCAGTTTCAAGGCAAGGTACGACTCCACGTCTGGAGGACAAATCAAGGTGATTATCAGCGCTGAATCCAGATATGTTAACAGGTGGCTGGCAAGTATCAAAACTGTCCACTGATACGACAGCAGAGAAACATTTGCTGAGAGCTTATCAAATGTAAATAATTTACCTTGGGACAGAGAGGTCCCCTTGGCTTTATAACTGAACCAAAGGCGTTAAGGATAAATCCTGAAGCTGCAGACTGGGAGATCCAAAAAGTAAGTAGGGGGTGAATATCTCCAGTCCAAGTAACATATGCAGAGGCCAATAATCAGTACCAACGGACAATCCAAACAGCGCCCAAGCTAAGGTCCAGGAAACACTGGCTCATATCACCACCGAAGACTTTCATCTCCCCACTGGTCAGCAAGAGACCGGGGGGTTTGGCGGGGGAGAAGGCCACTCCCAGAGAAATCACCAAATATGGAATTTGAAAAGGAGGATTAGTAAAAACATACAACAAGCCAAACACCGGAGAGGAGAAAACTAGCAATTACCATTCTTTACTAATTAACAGTAAAAAAAAATCTAATACATTATCAAAAATAATTAATACATCATTCACCTATCATTAACTGGCAACAAGATGACAATTCAAGTAATAAAATATAAAACAATGATATTGGTAAATAATAGTGATCACGTGATATATAATGATACAGTTTTTTCACTTCATCTCATTAAGATACATATGCTACAGAAAATACTAATGTACTCTGACAATTGCATAGAATGAAGATTAACATGATAAAAAATCATATTTTAACTGATAAAAAATTTCATATATGAATTGATAAAATTATTAATGTTTAACATAACTGTTATATATCTGATTCATTAATCAATATACTAACTCATATATAACTGCAGATATTGGTATGATAAAAGGTAACAGATTGATTATAGGCTACCTGATTTGTTTATACATATGTATATGGATTCATATAATTATGATTAATATATGTGCACTTTAAATAGATTCCTATTGCGTACACGCAGATATATTTAGATTCGTTATTTATGATCATTTATATAGAGATATATTGCGTCACGCAAAGATATATTTCAACTGTTATTTATGATCATTTATATAAGAGATTCCTATTGCGTACACGCAAAGATATATTTCGACTCTGTTATTTATGATCAATTATATATAGGATACATGATACTTTATATATATAGGATACATGACCGAGGTTATACTACTTCACTTTTAACTAACGTTCGAACAACTTTTCGACCATTACACAGTTCCAGACAACCACCTATAGCCCAATGAAACAGCCTATTTTCACAGGGTTAAAACAAGGGAAAAATTTGCCTGGGCGGGTCCAACGTTCTATTTTTGCGCTCATACTTATTCTCTGCATCCTAAGCTACACGATTACGTTCGCGATGAATAAAAAAAACATCCCCAGCACGAGTCCTTCGCCAGCAAAGTAGAGTTGAATATCCTTCGGGTCGTAATTGTCGGAAGTATGTCCCTTTCGTAGTTCGATTTCCGACAGTCGCTGGAGCGTTCCGCATTAAAACGAGATTAACGACGAGATACGGTGTCGGTCGGTCGAAGAAGTCCATGAAATTCCTTTCACATTGTAGGCGGTGTTACTTGACTGTAGTCGTCCGCTGCGACGAACGATTTTTTTGAAGTTGCGATGTGAAACTCCTCGTACTGCAGGATACTGTAACCAGGTTCCATTAATCAGCCTGCAAGTGAAATTATACTTGTCACAAGGGCAAAGTAAATTCAGACGACATCCAAATACAGGGGAGGGAAGAGAGCCATTTAGACCAGACTTAACCCACATGAATTCGCCGATATTTTGGAATTCAAAAGAGTCCGCTGTACAAACTTTTTTATCCATGGCATTAACAATGAGTGAACTATCCAGGTCTATGATGACTTGTAAAAATATCCATAATTATAAAAAATAAATAGATATCATTACGAATCTCAAAGAAAATTCGATATTACGGGTAGTAAGTTAGTAGACAAAGAAGTGGAAAACGGAGCTAATTGTAAGATTGCCAGGCAACATAAGAGTCAAAGAGAAGAGTTAAATCATGATTCTATGTGCCCTAACAAAAGTTTCATATTAAATTTTCTCGTGCGCATCCTCTGAGGTTAACTTTAAAAAAAACATTATTAATAGGTAGGAGATGCAACGAAAAACCCACTATGTAACTAATTTCTATATGAACTTTGGGTTTTCAAGAAAATGTAACATTTCCCATGAATGTGATTTACCTGGATTGTAATAAAGCTAATGTTGCAAGTAAATAATCCATATCCATATCGTGATACTTCTAAATGTCTATGAGGTTCAGAAAAAATTATTCATTTTGATGTTATAGAAATTCTATTTCCTTATTTTGTTTATTAATTTTAAAATAATTGCAAGTTGCATTGACGCATACCGATAGACACTTGTACTAACGTCTGCCTTGCCCATGAGAAGTTCGGGCTAAGCATTCCTTTCTCCAGTCAATCTGCTTTTGCAAGCAGAGACGACACACAGATGAAGCCTGTGTAAGCAGATTATTGAGGTTAAAAGGAACAAATGCTGATACGGCAATGATGACGTCGTCACTTGGCAGGAAGATTGCTCTCAGCCATCTAAGAGTTACGTTACTTGCTGTAATAATACGACTTTAGGATAAATTTTTTAAATTTTTTTGTTTTTTAATACTCGGACCCACATGAGAAGAATGTCTGAAAAAAAAACAGTACCAAAATTGAACAATATATTCTTAGTTTCATGTTGGAAAAACTGCATGATTTTGTTAAATTAAATATTCCTTATTCAAACTATATGAAAAAGGTTTTCCATACAAATTCTATATATATTATTTAGCCCTGTATAAGATTCATATAGGATTATTCCATAGATAAGATTTTCACTTCTAGACTTCCTGACTTTAAAATCTCTTTTATTTTATTTTATTTATTTATTTATTTATTTATTATATTATATTATTATTATTTATTATTATTTTTTTTTTTTTCATTGACTACGAATATAAATTACCGGGACAGACAATATGTCAGTAGGTTTTGATATGTGTTTGAACTTTTAGCTTATTTGTCATTACTAAAGCGTTATTGATTTTATCGTGATTCCTTTTTTATTATAAATTGTAACCCTTCCGACTTCTTACGGAGTGTATTATTATTGACTCCACTTGTATCCATATTTATTTTATATATTTATTTATTTATATATTTTTTTGTTTTTATATATTTGATAAATTAATGGTTGGCTTGAATATGTGGAAAAGTGTTCTAGCGGCGTACCGTATAAGGATACTTGCGGCATCAATTCTATAGATACAAGATATAAATGATAAGGTATTTAAAACCGCGAGAACCGCTATAATCCAGTTCGGATCCAATATCACGAGTTGTAACTCGTAAGACATTGACACTTCCTATTTAATTATCCGTTATTCTACCAAACCGATTGACTCTGGGTGATAAAATATATTATTGGTTTTCTTAATGGAAAGGAATTCACACAACGTGTTAAGGAGATTATTATTGATTTACACCACCCGAGTCACAGATTATTATGTGTTGAATTCCATATTTACTGATTTAGCACTCATAAATATTCCTAACGCACTCAATTGCGATGTTTGTTTGTTGTGCTATTAATTCTATATAACGTGTCAAGGAACTATTAACCCTAAGAAGTGTTTATTCCCTCTGTCAGACTCGTAACTCTGTTAATAATTCTAAGTATATTCTTTCAAGGATTGATTTGGCACAGGATAGGCCCCTAAACTGACAGGTGTCTTAGTGTATCCATTGTTTTCATGACACGGGTTACAATTAGTTATGTGCTTTTTTATATCTGTAAGCATTGTAGGCCAGTAAAACAGTGATTTGGCTTTCTGTGACATAGTAGGGAACCCTGGATGACGGAATGCAACCAGTTTATGACGATTGGTATGAAAGAGATTATTATTACTACCTGGTCGTTAGTCCTCTGCTGTGTTCTTCGGGTTTTCCTCGTCACGGACCTACATATAATATTACATTTGATTACATTATTCTGATACACATACTTCAAATATACTTTTGCTTTAGGGTTTCTGCTCGAAGTGTTTATTGTTTGGTGTTTATTGTTTTGCTTAGCTGCTGACCTTTTTGTTCCGTTCGAAGTGTTTATTGTTTGGTGTTTATTGTTTTGCTTATCACTGTTGACACTTGCTTTGTTCAGTTTGTAACAGTTCTGCGCTCCACCCAGATATTCAATGCTCGCGATCTCTTGGGTTAAAGAATTTCTTGTTTAGATACGGTTTTAACATAGGCACGGATGTTTCTATATCTTTTAGTCCAATTAATGGTTCTTTGCTGTATGGTTGCGGGATTGCGGGATAATGCGTCAGCTATGATAATTGCTTTCCCCAGGTAGATATCTTATCTTGGCTCCAAAGACCTGAATGATCATTTGTCACCGAGTTCCTTTTGGACTGTGATTAAAGCCTTTGAAAAAACTCGGTAAAGGACTCATGTTCAGTAAGGACTTTATCAGGATAGCCATAGATTACTGAACTTTTAAAACTGTACTAGTGAGTTAAAGATACCTACGCCCGCTTTCCTTTGGCCTATTACGTTGTTAATTTTACTTTCAAGAGGGCTTTAGTTTACGTGAATAAAAAGCTATAGGGAAGAACTGTTTATCATATTACTGAAGTAGTACCCCTCTTACCCTTGGTCTGAGGCGTCTGTTGCAATAAAAAAAAAATTCCTTATTTAAATCAGGATTTTTTAAGTTAGGTGAGCTGCATTTATCCGCTTTTAAGATATTGAACGCCTGTTGATGCTTTTTAGACCATAATAAATCTACGCTCTTCTTCGTAAGATCTGTTAAAGGAGCTGTCATGATTGAAGAGTTACATATTTACATACGATTGTAATACCCACTAAAGCGCAAAAGTGCTGTATCCCCCTTTTACGTTAATAAGTACCGGAAAGTTATGAATAGCCGACACCTTACCATGGACTACTTTAAGACCTGACTAGACACATAAAACTAAATAAACATGTTCGGTTTTTAAAAACTCACATTTAGATATTTTACTCTGAGATTATTTGTCTTTGTCTCTGTAGCACTAGCTCTACTTTATGTGAATGTACTTTCTAAGGTATTAGAAAAGATTACAAGATCAAACCATATAAGCATGTAGGGCGGGTATCCCTTAAAAGTCTCCAAACATATATTATAATTGGGGCGCAACGTAAGCCGGAGGTCATACGTAAAAATTGATAATGTCCCCTGAGTGTGCTGAAAACGGTATATGAGGTACAATCACTTAGGTATGGTATCAGGTAAAAGCCTTTTAAGTAAGTCCAAGCTGGGTGAAAAATTTATTCTAACCTAACAGAGATAAGATGTCGTCGGTACCTGGCACTGGAAACTATCGGGAGTCGTTTCCTTGTTTAAGCGACAGAAATCTACGCAGATACGCCAAGTCCGATCTTTTATGGCATGAAGTTTTGAGGGAAAATATATGGGCTATTTGATTTCCTAATGGCTCCTATTACTAACATATTTCAACTTCGTCATTTATCTCTATTTTGAAATTGCAGTGAGAGTCTACGAAGGTACGTATATAGCTTTATGTTTGTCCTTAGATCGTATTTTGTGTTAAATACATCCGTTTTTCCCAGAGATCACTCGCTAGTGGAGAAAACTTCCTGGTACTTCAGGTAAAATATAAAAAAAAAAATTTCTGCTGAATCACCTCTGCTTGAATGACTTTACTGATACTTTAGATAGATTATCAGAGAGATTCATCCACGACTGGTTGGGCGGGATTAAAAGTTAGCAACAATAAAAGAAATGCGATATTTATATGTATAGGTTTTTGTGGATTACTATATTAACTTGTTTGCAGCGAGTCAACCGTTGTCTAGGGCTATGTTCGCGGAAATCGTTATATTTCAGTGTCGGGAAGGATTAAAATTTCATTTCCCAGCAAAGTCTTTTTACACGCACTAAGACATTCGAGGGTGCATGCTTCTCGAGATTTTGCGTGCAAAGTGCGACTGCGGTTGTGGAAGAATTCTGTTGGGTCATTTGAACAATGTTACGATTTATGAGACAAATGTATAGTTCCTTTATATAAGTTATTATTTGATTAACTGTCTCATTTTTGTTCAAACGGATTTCAATATGTTTGAAGGTTTATAGGATTTTCATTTGATAAACACGCCTTATTTTGCAGGATGTAAGATAATATTTTGTATACCCCTAGATGAATCTTACAATTACGCTAGATACAGATCAATGTTTTTTATAACTATAGAGGTATCTGTAAGCGCTCGCTTATCCGGACTTCTCATTAGGGAAGTTCGAACAACAGACAGTGAGTCCGTAAATACAGGATATTACATTTACTAAAGAAATAAAACAAGATATTCTAATTTTTACGGCGCGTACAGTTGGGCTTAATCCACCAGTATTTATTATACTTAATGTATTAAAATTAAACGAAAACCTGCTCTGATTACTTTATACAGTCGTGTGTTTTCATAGGAAAAAATCCTTTTTTAATTCAAAAAGATATCGGTATGTATGAACCAACATCGCTTTTCCCCACTCTGCTAGAGTCGCTTATTGTATGGAATTTGCTATGCTTTGAACACTTCGGCAGTTTTTGACTGACCTTGACCGCTTGACTAGGTGACACAGTCACCGAGTTTGCTTGTTTGATTCTGAACGGGCTACTGTTTCTATTTCTTTTTGTATAATTAAGATCCTTCTCTTTATTACCATCGCAACGTATTGTGTGTTTTTTAGCATTATGTTGCTGGTTATGTAAAATAAAGCAATGAATGACGAACTATTAGGAACTGAGCGATTACTAATAAGACAAGTTATCACTACTGCATACAATATTAACTGTTTGTACTTCATTCTTTGCTAAAATTTGAAATAGTGAGGGATCCTGGTCAGCGCATTTAGCCTGATGAAAGTTTTTTACAGACATGTTATTCCTTGCAATCCAGCCATATTTTAAAAGTTAAGTTGAGTCATTGAGGTTCGATATTTTATATAACTAAAAAAACTCAAGGCTAAAACTGCGATCGGACTTTGCAAAGGAGCATTTATTGTCATGACCCGAAATAGTGTTACCTCTAATTTATATAGATTTGTACGGGTGTTCCACTTGTTTTTTGTGTGTTTTCTAATCACTACGGTGCTTAACGACCCCTATCCATGCATCTGTATAAATACAGACGTCCACTGCGTAAACGCATATTCACTGTTTAATATGATTTTGTTACGTAAGGGATTAATAATCACCCAAAATGTTAAAATTAACATAGTATATGATTATGATATTTCAGTAGAACTTCTGGAAACAGACACTCAAAGATAAAAACTCGCAGTAGCGAAATCTCAATGATGTTGATAATTTCTGTTAAAAAAGTAGATTAAGAATATCTCGTAACTTCAGCCACAGGAATAACGAAATTCGACCTGCAAAGGAAACACTCAAAGTTACTCCAAATGAATAAAAAATGTACTTAGCTTGGCTTTTGTGGGAAGTCACGGTGTTCCGATAACGACACACGGCCTTGTCCTCCTTCTCTATTTAGCGATGACCTGGTTTGGCTTCAGTTTCCCCCGTGCGCGTTGTTTCGATGATTCGAGCCCTTGAAAGATCCGATGCTGCAGACGCGTTCGTTCTGTTTCTTGGAGTGCCGGAAACGCTCACTAACGATGATTTCTTGAATGATTCTAATGAGAGACGAAGCTTGCGTTGTCGTAGGAAAAAGGACACGTCGGTTTTGTTCTTGAAGTTATTGACTAACGATGATACTAAGTTGCTTGAAGAATCTCTTGCTTTCGTCGTCGTTAAAGAGTTCTTGTTGTTTTCTGAAGTCTCTCACTAACGATGATACTATGTTGCTTGAAGAATCTGCTGCTTCCGTCGTCGTTGACTTCTTATGATACATGATTTACTATTCTGGTTTTTTCTTCGTAGGACGTTGTAGAGTTCTTCTGGTACGCTGGCCACCAATATTAGGGCTTGTGCCTTGTATGATAAGGCGCCCTATGAGGTAATGTTAGACTAGCGATAATCTTACGCTAAGTCGGTTGGTATTGCACTTCCATCTTCAATGGAGTGTCTGGGGGTTTGTAGATCATTTACGAAGTCGGTATTATCTTGTTGGTTATTACGACGATGTGTTAAACTCATGGTGAGGAGGTTCTTGTAGAAAACACTAAGTATAAAAAATTATATATTCTTCTGAAGTTTTACATGGTGAAGATCAGATATGATTGTACAAGTCTTCTAATAACGATAGCTTGATCACTTCTGCCAATGATGATGGCTAATCCTATTCCTCTACATGATAAAGCTTAGGTAAAGAGGTACAGGTCTTCTAATGACGATAGCTAACTCTGTTCTCCTTGTCTACCATCTCTGTTACAAGTTATGAAGGAACAGACAGTAGTTCGAACATATGAACATACATACAAATGACATAGTTTCATACGAACACACAATCAAATGAGACACGCTACAGATCACGTAGGCCGTTTGAATCATAGGTCGGGGTAGTTGTCTCAAGCAGGGAGCTTGGACTGTTTCAAAACAAATGAATGACCACAGATGACGGCATGTCAACTTAGCCTACATACTTATTGTATACGTCATCTTTAGCGTCTCTAGTCTGATCACATTCCTGCAAGCAATCTTTTATATATATGGACTAACATTCCATATTTTTATTATGTAAACACTTACACATATTCTGGCCTACATACACGTAATGCTCTTAGAAACATAGATGTAAACACTGATTTTTTAACCCTGTTGTTTTATCCAGAATATAAATGTACATAGGAAGAAATATTAGTAGGTTTTCTGTAAAGACTATATTGAAACACATTACCATTTCTTCGTATGAGGACGTCCAAAAAGGGTAGGCATCCATCATTTTCCATTTCTATAATTAGTCCATGGGCCAGAGGCCATTTTTTTTGTCGATTGGTACCAATCAGAGGTACAAAACGAGACCGATATTTTCTGAAAGCTGATCACGTCTACTTTCCAGAACTGTTTGCTGGACATCTGTATCATGTAGCTTTCTATGTGAAATCTGCAATTAAAGAGGACCACCCTGTGCTGAAAATGTTTCGGTTTGTGGGCTTTCCTGGAAATGATGCTACATTACCTATTTATATGACTAAAGAGTTCATATGAAGCACTATGACTTTTGTGTCATCTAGATCTTTGCTATGACATAAAAATAACCTTTTTTTCTAAAATAGGTTATTTGTATAACTGAATATAGTATTTCTCTGAACACTTGGGCAAATTATGATTTGCAGTACACTTGGTTGTTGTTATTGTTGCTGTTGTTGTTGTTGTTGTTGTTGTTCAATATTAATCATGTTGTATGTAATAGTATAGGCCTTTCACAAGAGAATTTGTAACAATTGATAGTTAAAAAGTTATCATCTTTCAATTTATTTCCGGTATCATGTACATAAGTTGTCTTTCGTTTTCAGAAGGAGTCATCCTCGTATAGATTGCCATCGGAGTCCATAGGTGTGTCACTTTTTTTCATGTTTGTACAGGTTTGCAGCTTACACTCTTCTGTGCATGGGAATCCACTGACGAGGCACTGACACTTTGGAAGCTGACAGATTTTCGCACATTTGCACGAGATGAACTCCAAGATGACTTGAGGTGCAGGAAAGCCTGTTAACCATTGTACTTGAAGCTTACCAGTCTTGTGTGCACCAACCATGGCCATCTTGTGGATGTGGTACATCTGGAAAAGGAACCAAACTGCGTCACCAGACGGCACTCTGGTAGTTGGTTCTGAGCGAGTGTTGTCGAAGGCTGTCCTCGCAAGGTGGTAATTGACCTGAATTTACTGATCCTTTCCTTGTTCGCCAGAGCTGGTAGCGAAGTTCATTTACACAACTGATGTTTGTTCGGGCTGCATATAGATTGCATGTGAAATCCTGGAGAGCATCAAATAACTCGTCAGTCACATGCCAATGTTCACCAAGTGTAGTGAATGGCATCTGGAAATTCTGGTTCTGTTGCAGGAGTTTCAATACTCTGAGTTTTCCTTGACCAGCAAAAGCACTGACCGAGTCACAGCCTGTGAACGCATGGAGACCTATTAACCCTTAAACGCCGAAGGGGTATATTAAAAATCGTTTTCTGTGTGCCGGGGGGGGGGGGGGGGGTCTCAGAGTGAGAGCGGAAGCGGAAAAAATATTTTTTTCAAAAAATCACAGCGCGCTTAGTTTTCAATATTAAGAGTTCATTTTTGTCTCCTTTTTTTGTCATTGCATGAAATTTTGTATGCAACCATCAGAAATGAAAAAAATTATAATTATTATATATAAATAATGCGATATATGATAGCGCAAAAACGAAATTTCATATATAATTGTATTCAAATTGCGATATGCGCAAAACGGTTAAAGGTAACAAGTAAATTTTTTTTAGTTGTAATGTACACTAAATTGCAATCATTTGGTATATAACACATTGTAAAACGATAAAGGCAACACAGAGAAAATATTATCACAAAATAATGCATGAATTCGTAACGCGCTGACATAAACAAATATTTTTTTTTCAAAAATTCACCATAAATCTAAATATTGTCCTAGAGACTTCCAATTTGTTTCAAAATGAAGACAAATCAATGAATATTACTATACTGTAAGAGTATTAGCTTAAAATTGCAGTTTTCGACCATATCTGACGAGTTAAAGTTGACCAAATGTCGAATTTTTTTATATATTTTTTTATATGCAATTATTTCGGAAATTAGAAAAGCTACAACATTCAAATATTTTTCGTTTTATTTTACATGAAATTGCGCACATTTTCATATAAAAACTCTATGAAATGCCTAATATGAAACGGAGCAAATATTCCGAGAATGCGATGTACACAATTCGGAGATTTGTGGCGGAGAATCTGCGCGCGGAGGGAAGGAAAGTTTTTTTTTAAATTCACCATAATTCTAAATATTGTGCTAGAGCCATCGAATTTGTTTCAAGATGAAGATAAATGACTGGATATTACTAGACTGTAAGAGTTTTAGCTTACAATTGCGTTTTTCAACCATTTCGGTAGAGTCAAAGTTGACTGAACGTGGTTTTTTTCTATTTATCGTGATTTATATGCAAAAATTCCGAAAATGAGGAAAGCTACAACCTTCAATTATTTTTAGTTGTATTCTAAATGAAATTGCGCACATTTTCATATATAAAATTTTATGTAACGGCTAATTTAAAATGGTGCAAACATTACCACAATCGCACGTATGATTTTTTCGGAATAGTTACCGCGCGGACGTAAGGAAAATTTTATTTTTTTCATAAATTCACCATAAATCGAAATATTGTACTAGAGACTTCCAAGTTGTTGCAAAATGAAGGTAAATGATTGAATATTACTAGAATATAAGAGTTTTAGCTTACAATTACGTTTTTCGACCATTTCGGTAGAGTCAAAGTTGACCAAAAGTTGAAAATGTGTCACTTATCATTTTTAATATGAAAATATTTCAAAACCCATGAAAGCTACAACCATGGGTTGTTTTTAGTTGCATTGTGCATGAAATTGCGCACATTTTCATATATAAAACTTTATGTAACGGCTAATTTAAAATGGCGCAAACATTACCACCATCGCACGTATGATTTTTTTTGGAACAGTTACTGCGCGGACGTGAGGAAAACGTTTTTTCATAAATTCACCATAAATCGAAATATTGTGGTAGAGACTTCAAATTTGTTGCAAAATGAAGGTAAATGATTGAATATTACTAAAATATAAGAGTTTTAGCTTACAATTGCGATTTTCGACCATTTTGTTAGAGTCAAAGTTGACCAAAGATTGAAATTTTGGCACTTATCGTTATTTATATGATAAAAGCTACAATCATGAGTATTTTTTTGTTGTATTGTACATAAAAATGTGCACATCCATATATAATACTTCATGTAACGGCTAATTTAAAATGGTACAAAAATTATGTCAAAGTGACGAAATAATTTCTGAGATGTGTCACCGATACTTTTTAGTGCGGCAAGAAAGAAATTCGTTCTTGCGCGCCTGCGTAACGATTGTAAACAAAACAAGTATTTTTCCGCGAATTTTAAAAAAAACTTTTGTATGTCGACGTAAAATACGTCCAGTCGGCACCCGAGAGACAAAAAATGTCGACGTAAAATACGTCCAGTCGGCGTTAAAGGGTTAAGGCATTGCATATATCATGACACAGGCTTGTTCCACATCTCATGTGCATTTGGCAACCAACAATTCTGCATAAGGCAAGGGAGATGATCATGACATCTGTGTTCTCTGCAATCAGTAAGACTAACTTGTATCCAGATGCAGCTGCGTGGTGAGCATGTAACAACAAGCATGTGTCGGCTTCTTCATGCATGCATTTCAATTTATCAACTTCTGACACTGCATTAAATGTTATCTTCAAGCATTATTCCTCGAAAGTTACAAAAATCACCTTGTCTTCATGTTGGTCCCATCTTTCTTGATTCTCTTGCCAATCGGTGGCAAAGAAGTTGGTCAGTTTGGCTTTGCTCTCAGGGCATGCAAGTAGGCGGCACCAATTTCGAATTTTGTGGACAGAAATGATTTGCAAGAACGATATTCCTCTGCCTGCCCCTCTTTCTGTTCTTTCAGCTGTTTTGATCGATGAAGAATTGTACCTGTCAAACACTTCATCGATTCGAGAACTTGATGCTGATGTTTGCAGTACAGTTCCGAGAAGGTGTTCAGACAACTCTGAGAATGTAGTGTTGTCTCCTTGCATTTTGTGTACAATCCCCATGCCATCGATGATCGCAGGTGAAGGTAAGTCAATGTGTTCATCTGAAGTCACTCATGCTTCAAGATTACGTGCCAGGGCTGCCTTGTTGGTCTTTTTTGCAGAGCCATCACAGTTTGCCAACGACCACGGTAAAGATCCGAGAGGATGCTGGAGAACTTCTTTCATGTCCATTTTCTGGCTACTTGCTATCAGCAGCTTTCGAGAGAACAGTTGGTAATCAGCTTTCAAGACAGTTTCTTTGTTTCCTGATTTAGCTTTTGCTTTTTTTTTCAAACTGTCAAATGACTTCAATTGCAACTTTTTCAATGGGTTATAGAAGGCAGTGCCTTTTTTTGAGTCTTGAATCGACACTCCTGGTATGCCTTCTCTACCTGATCTTGAGCTGTGAGGAGACCGCTTGTAACACTTTTGGGTGCTGTGATACCAGACGATATGCTCATCAGTTCATCGGAAGGCAGTTTGAAAGGGTTTATCCAGTTACTTTCCAGCACTTCAGTTACAGACTGGACATCACGTTCATCCTTCTAAATGCGAGATGCTACTAGGTCTGGATGGTTAAGACCATGATCTTTGAGTTCAACCAAAGCACGCAATTGTCGTATGCATGTGCTTTGATGTTCTGCAGTCAGGTAGGACTTTAATACTGCCGTTGGCTTCAAGCTAAAACCTCTTGTCCTACCAGGTGTCTGCATGTCACGATTGACAGTCTCTTCCACTGTTTGGTCGACTGGGATCCATCCAAATATGTTGTTCTCACTGAGCTGAATGGAGAATCTGCCTTCCAAAAGGTGTTGGTAACTCACAGGATGATCTTCCTCGAGTTTTGTCATTTGAGCATGGTATATCAATAGGTAGCGGGTATAATTTTGCTTGTCGTAAGCAAAACACCAAGGAATCAAGCTGCGTATTCACTGAAGGTGCAGTACCCAGTTGCCTCCCCTGGAAACACAAATGAGAGCCAGCAGAATTTCCACAAGATCCAGATACGACATCCAGAATGATGCTAGTGGTCCACGGGTGTTTCAAAGTTCATCTTGACATTCTGCAAAATGGACAATGATTTGTTTTGTGGATATGTAGTCCAGGATTGTAGACAAAGTTTGGTTATTGGTTTGGGCATGTAGTTCAGTAGCAAGGTTTATCAGGTATCGAAGTGCTGGCAAGCCGTTTGTGTGATATTCTTCTATCCACTCTTGGAACCTTTCCACATTAGGCACATCAATGCTTCAAAAATGAGCTTGTGGAGTTGAACACCATGGTTGTACTGTCAACCATCAGTCACACTATTCATTAACCCTTCTGCAATGACTCCAGCTTCGACTGCCAAATCCCAAAGTCCAGCTTCTCCAAACTGCTTACCCAGAATGAACAGGAGATTGCATATTGTGTGAAAGGTTCCCATTTGCAAGATCATGTTCTGGAAGGCTTCCTGATTCTGCCAGACGACCTCCGCCACTTTGGAGTACAAGGCTTGATAAAAAACGAAGATGACTTGTGGAAGATTGAGTGCAGTCATTATTTTCTTTGTCTGTTCAAGTATTTGGTGCACAGTTGACATCTGAGTTGCTGGGGAATTGATTGTCGATAAGTATCCAACTGTGTCGATCTTTATGTCCATGTTGTCACTTGTCAGATTGTTAAAGCCTGTCCATGAGCTCGTTTGTTGGTTTTTCGGGTCACTCATCCACAGTAACAACCATGAAAGGTTTTTGTTCTTGGCTAAAGTGGCCTCCTTCTGTGCATCCACAGGATGATCTGGAGTTATAACAGGTGGGGATTTCCTCTTACTGCAATCATGGTGTGGTCGAATAGGTGCTATTGCAGGAAGTGATTGTTTCTTGTCCTTGTGTATGATTGTTTGGCGAGGGTGTAGAAGGACTGTCGATACCTGTGGCTAAACAATGATTCCATTCACATGATAGGATGTTCCCGCTCCACTGAGAGTTTCTTCTTGTCTATCTATGTTGTCATATGCTAGTACTGTTGGAATGCCAACATGTGTTTGTGTCGGTAACAAGATGCTCAATCCAGAATGCTGATCCCGTTTCTGCAGATAAAGTGCTGTGTCTATTTCTTCCAGTGCTGAGTATGATACTCCATGGCCGAAACGGTTCAGAATCTTTATGATCTTAACATTTCCTGTAAGGGTCTTCACAGCCCATGAAAGTAAAATGTGCTTTGATGTCTTCAGCTCCCCCATTGTAACTCCATACATAAGATCTTGGGAAAACGACCATACTAGCTTTTGTGTCCGAGTTGTAGTCGCCTCAGAACCTTTGCATCCAGTCAGAAGGGTGGTGAAAAACATCTGCAACAGATCTGGTGTGCTGACATATTGCTCATCAAGCTCATCTGGGTGAGGGGGCCATGGTTGTTCATGTTGCTCTGCCTTAATGACATTTCTAAGAACTACCGCATGTTCCATACTCTGATTATGAGATGAATATAGGTCAAGCTTTTCTCTCAGTGTCATGTTTTCTCTAGCAAGTTCCTCGAAAGTGATACTGTCTGGAATGACCAGGAATCTGTTGTTATTTCCATAGATGATCCTTATGCGTGGTCCAAGTTCTGTTTGAAGTCTGTGTCATACGTGCTTCTTAGTATGTACCTTGATCTCAGTTTCTCCATCAGCGTGCATAAATGACACAAGCTTCCCTGTTAAGTTTGTCATGTATGCTATTTGGTGTTTGGCAAACAATTCTTGTCTGATGTAGTCAAAGAGCTGTTGGTAAGCATATGACACAGATAGAGTGTATGGTTTTTCTTCATTGTCTTCATGGTCCTCACTGATGGGAAGTTGTTCTGGTCTCTGTCTCGTGTATTCTGGATAGCATGATCTGTGGTAGTGTGCTTCAGCAGCTACCAATTCACGTGCTGTGATGGCCAGGATTCGTTCATCAGTTTTTTTCTGGCTTTCAGACCGTTTTTGAGTCAAATATTTGCAGGCAGATTCCCTTATTGTTTTGTCTGCCTGGAGCTCAACTGCCTGAGTCAGTTTTTCACGACTATGGCTTCTTCTAAGATATTTTGAGTCTTGGCCACAAAATATGCATTTTGCGGAATAAGTGCGCGACTTACTGGCCACAGGCTCTAGGGATGTTCTTTGATGTTGAGAAGTTGACTGTCCGAGATCAACACATTCAGCTTCTAGCTTATGCAAAGATTTCTTGTGTGTGAAGTCATTACGGCATGTTGTTTCATGATATATGTTTGGAACTTCTGATTGTGAATCAGTTTCAAGTATTGGTCCAAAGCTTCTTATCTTAGCAGCATTAACAAGTGTCCTCCATGACTCAATGCTCTTGGGTTTGGTCAAGTTTTTCCGTGGTACATATTTGTTACACAGTATACAGAGCACAGTACCTGTCTTTTGTTGCTTTTCTGGAGGTCCAAGGTTTGGATCATGGTCCTCATCAGAGGCCATACTTCTCAGTCAGATGCCTGCAAAGACAGAAACATAACTTGATTAAATAATAACTTTATATTTGCCACAAAATGCAAATTTGGTTATTTTTACAATACGACACCATGCAAAAACTTAAAATCCCTGTAACACAAAAAAGCTACAACGTTCGAATGTCCAGCAAGCATTTTTAGAAATGGGATACCATACTGGATATCTGGTTAAACTGGCTTTTAGTACCTCCAGATGGTACCAGTCAGCCAGCTGGCCCATACTAAATAAATTTAATTGATGGTACTAATTGATTTAACCTGACAAAAAAGTTATTTACATCTCGTTCCCTGGCCATACACAGATTATGTCGTCAACATATCTGAACCAATTATATTGTTTAAAATTTTCTTTTAAAAAAATTCCATATATAAGTTAATCAGAATTGGGGACAGGTGGTTTGCAATCGCCATATCAAAATTTTGTGAGTAAAATTTTCCATTAAATTCAATTCCTATTCATTTACACATAATTTAATGAGTTTAATTAAGGTGCTTTTAGGAAATGGGACATCCAGCTGTGTGTTTTCTAATAATTCTGATAGAAACTCTGGTAGATCATCAATTGGTACCTTTGTGAATAGTGATACTACATCAAAACTCACAAGCTTCAATTCACTATTAACTTGTACATTATTTAATTTATTGATAAGGTCCACATTATTCTTCATATTGGCATTGGAGATGGTACCTACCAATGGGTTAAGGATATCCAATAAATACTTCGCTAGTTTATAAAATGCTGCACCCACTGAGCTAATAATTGGTCTGGCAGGAAAGTTTGCTTTATGGGTTTTTGTTGTATCATACATATACGATAGCGATGGAGAGGTCACACACAACTTCTTTACAAGGCTTTCGTTACCTTTTAACAGATTTTTTTATTGAAACCACTATTCACACTATCTAAAGGGTTCTTATTTAATTCTTTATAAGTATTTTCATCACCCAAAAGACTATCCATTTTTTCTATATATCCAGATACTAAAGTCGAGGATCCACCTAGCCAAGATAGGAATTAACTGTTCATATTAGATTGGGCACATGTTAACCACATGGCCGTTCTTGTATCACGTGGGTCACAGATCACAGAAAGACAGACAAACCTACCTTCTGTCAAGATGCCGATGAACTTTCTCCGAACAGATAAAAAGGCTCTGCATTTGGAAGATTGACCTTAGACATGTCTAGCAACTAGGGTCTCCCCAACTTTTCATTTCTGAGATGGTACCTCTTGCCTATTTTATCAGTGTCTTACCCTTTTATTC
>NC_061102.1:46843884-46873884 GCF_015104395.2 Macrobrachium nipponense | reverse complement strand
ATTTTTTTTTATTTTATTTATTTTTACATATTTTTTGTTTCTTTTTATTTTATTTTATTATTGGTTTATTTACGTTATTTTGATTTATTTTCTTTATTTTCATTTATTTTTTTTAGTTTAATTTATTATTTATTTTATTTTTATTTATCTATTTTTGATGTTATTTACTTGAGTATTCCATTTTTATTTTTATTTTTGTATTTTTATTTATTTTTTTTTATTTAGTTATTTATGATCTTTTTATTTAGTTTTTAGGTAGTATTTTTTTTTTATTTTTATTTTATTTTATTTATTTTTTACGTTTTATTTTTATTTATTTATTTTGTGTATTATTAATTATTTATACATTATTATTTAACTTTATTTCTTTTTGGTTTTTTATTTTTGATTGATTATTGATTCGTATTTATTTAGGATGTTTATTCTTGTGTATTTACTTATCAGTTACTTATCAATTTTTTTATTTTTTTATTTATTGTCATTTTTTTTAAAGTTTTTTTATTATTTATTTATTTATTTAGCTATTTTTATCTTTTTTTTTATAAATTATTTTTATTTATTGATTTATTAATTTTATTTATTTATTCATTTTTAATATTTATTTATTCTTTTTATTTAGTATTTATTGTTTATTTATTTATTTTTTTTTATATATATTAATTTTTTATGTATTATTCATTTCTTTTTGTTTATTTATCTAATTTATTTATTTATTTAATTAGTATCATTAATTTTTATATATGTTATTTATTGTTATTAATTCATTAATTATTTACTATTTATATTTATTCAGTTTATTATATTCAAAGAGACGTTTCATGCTGACTTCAACACATCCTGTCTGCAAATGATACTACAGTTGTACCTCGAGATACGAAAAGCTCAGCTTACGAAAAACTCGAGATACGAAAGCTAACACAAAAAATTTAACGGCTCTACAAACGAAAAGTTTTCAAGATACGAAAGGTTTCTGTAACGTCCGAGATTCACCCGAACCACTGATAACAATTTTGAAACTTGCGCGCCGCCAACTGAGTAGACTCGCCACCATCCTCCTGCTCTCCCATTGGTTCCTGATGCTAGTCACTGCCATGAGATCCTTCTCTCCTATTGGTCAGCATCCCTCCCATGATGCATCTATGTACGTAGTGGTGTGCCTCGGCCACTCGGTAGCAGCATCGTTATCGTACGCACGCAGTATTCGTTCGGTCTAACGATTTCGTTTAGTAACGTAAATTCGTTAGTGATTTTGTTGCAGTATACGTACTTTATTGTGTTGTGTGAAAACTTTATTCTACTTATACGTAAATTACGTACAGTATAATGTAGTCATGGGTCCCAAGAAAGTTGAAATTCACGGAAAGAAGCAAATGCTCTCTTTGGAGACACAGATGGAGATTATCAAGAAGTATGAAGCGGTATGCGATTGGGTGTGATCGCAAAGGAATACGGCCGAAATCCGTCGACAATAGGCACCATCCTTAAGCAGAAGGATGTCATCAAAGCAGCTACACCTTTCAAGGGCATCACTATTTTGTCCAGCAAGAGGAGCCATGTGCACGACGAGATGGAACGGCTGCTTCTTGTCTGGATAAAAGACAAAGAAATCGCTGGCGATACGATAACGGAGACGGCAATCTCCCACAAGGCCAGCACTATTTTCGACGATTTGATTGCTCAGGCGGAAGACAACGGAGGGGAAGGGACTTCAACGCCAACCCCAGAGTTCAAGGCTTCGCATGGGTGGTTCGAGAAATTTCGTAAATGGACTGGCATCCATTCGGTGGTGCGGCAAGGGGAGGCTGCCAGCTCGGACACGAAAGCGGCCGAAGCCTTTAAAAAGACGTTCGACGAGATGATGACCAAGGAAGGCTACAGTTCTTAGCAAGTCATCACTTTTTTGGAAAAAAAGGCCTTGTCGGACTTACATCACGGAGGAAGAGAAGAAGCTGCCCGGGCATAAGCCTATGAAAGACAGCCTTACGCTCGTACTTTGTTCCAACACCAGTGGGGATTGCAAGGTGAAGCCCCTACTGGTGTATCATTCCGAGACTCTTCGAGCCTTCAAGGCCCACAAAGTGCTTAAGTAGAAGCTTCCAGTGATGTGGAGGGCTAATGCAAAAGCCTGGGTTACGAGGCTTTTGTTCACGGAGTGGGTAAATCTGTGTTTCGGTTCGACAGTGAAGAAATTCTTGGAAGAGAAGCGCCTCCCCCTGAAATGTCTGCTGGTATTGGACAATGCCCCTCCCCACCCTCCTAGCCTCGAGGAAGATATCTTAGCGGAGTATTCCTTCATCAGGATTCTTTATCTTCCGCCTAACACCACCCCTCTCCTCCAGCCCATGGACCAGCAAGTGATATCGAACTTTAAGAAGCTGTACACGAAACATCTTTTCAAGAGATGTTTTGACATCACCGATACCACAAACCTCACCTTGCGTGAATTTTGGAAGGAACATTTCGACATCGTCATATGCATCCGACTCATCGACCAAGCTTGGCAGGAGGTTTCGAGGCGAACCTTGAATTCTTCGTGGAGGAAACTCTGGCCTGATGCCGTATCCGCCCGAGACTTCGAGGAATTCGACGTGGGCGAAGCTGGTGCTGCAGATTTAGATACAGTTGACGATCCTGAAACTGTTTCCCAATCAGATCTTGACGAGATCGTTGCACTCGGCAAGTCCATGGGGCTGGTTGTCGACGAGGACGACATCAACGACCTTCTCGAGGAGCACCAAGAGGAGCTTACGATGGATGACCTGAAGGAGTTGGAGGCCATGCAACATAACGTCGTTCAAGAGGAGTTCTCTAGCAGCGACGACGAAGAGGAGGAGGAGCCTATGACAACGGCAGAAATTAAGGATGTCTTAGCCACTTTTCATAAAGTGCAATTGTTTATAAAAAAAGACACCCCAAAAAGGCTCACACAGGTCGTATGCTTGCGCAGTTCGATGACGTTTGCCTGAGTCGTTTCAGGAACATTGTGAAAAGTAGGCAGAAGCAATCTTCCTTGGATAGTTATTTTTTAAAGAAGCCTTTAGCATTAGCAGGAGTAAGCAAAAAGGAAGAACTAAGTGATAAAAAACAGAAAGTTGAAAGTGGTGATGAAGTTGAAATTTTGTAAAAAAAAAAAAAAAAAAAAAAAAAAAACCTACATAAAGTATAAAAAAGTAAAAAAAAAAATTTTAAATAAAAAAAAGACCATTTTTTTTTTATTTTAGTTTTTTGTAAAGTTAAGTGTTACAGTTTTGTTAATGTGTTTCGTAAAGTTTAGTTTAGTTTTCCTTACATTTTTTATGTGTTTCGTAAAGTTGAGTGTACGTACGTATCTGCCGTTTGTCCTCCGCCTCTGCCGCCACTTTCGGAGATAGCCTCACTCGAAAGGTAAGCTTCCACATTTTACTACATACGTACAGTATTTCTTGTATACCATGTACACTAATACACTTTATTTACAGGTAATTAGCATTACGTTATTAAGTTAGGTATTGAATGGTCCAATTTGTTTGTAGTATTTCATTGTTCATAGGTCAATTTAGCTTTATTATGAAATTTACTGGGGTGTTTTTGGAGGGCTTGGAACGGATTAGCCATTTTACATGTAAAATGTGGTCCAAGATACGAAAACCTCATGATACGAAGGGCACCTCGGAACGGATTAATTTCGTATCTCAAGGTACCACTATATAAGGAAAATACATAATTCATTAAGTTACACATAAACAATAACCTATTCGAGAGCAGAAAAAAGAAGGAATGACAGCGAAATTGCCATACACGCCCCATGAAACTCAGGCCAGAGAGAGAGGAGCGGGGGAGGTATTTGCACTCAAAGTGGGAGAGAGGTGCTTTATATATAACATCTCAGGAGTAGTCAAGTATGTAGTTTGGCTGGTAGTGCCAATTATGGAAAATTGGCTCTCTTTCATGGGAATTTTGCCCTTTGATGAGTGTATTCTGATATTAGAAAATTCGTAGTTTTAGAAATCCTAGATCCTGTCCTATAGCTTAATCCCAAGTGGCTGCAATAGCAGACCTGCAGTAACCTTTCCTAGGAACCAACGCAACTTCCAAGACATCTTGGGCATTCATATTTGTATATAAAGATAGACCTTATGAAGTCCTGCAGTTTATCCTTAAAAGTAAAAAAGCCACTGATCATTTTAAGATTCATAGGAATAAGATTGAGCTTGAGGAAGCCAAATTTGCTCTCAATGATTTTCACCATCTATCCGAATGAAAAAAAAGGTATCGTAGCAAGCATGGTAGGCTTGGGAACATGGAAATTTATCACTGGTTCCATCTCTGATTTGGAAAGAAGGTTGTTGACAGTTCTTTATACAAGCCCTTTTGGTAAAAAGTTTTTTGAGAAATACTCTGCTAAAACTCTATTTCATGATGGAAGGCAATCCAATCTGATGTATGATTAATATTATATATATATATTTAAATTATACTTTTTATTGACCTATAGTTGATAGACAGATGTAGTGAACAATGACATTCTTTGAAATAATAGACATCAGCGTTAGCTCTCACGGAGACAAAAGTGAATGTTCTTTGTTAAGAAGAATCTACTGTCTCAGAGGCACATTGACAACACATGAATTTGAACGGAAAATTCCTCAAACGATGTGTTCGTGTGTACGTTTGTTTCTGTGTTGTTACGACCCTTGTCAAAGGGCCAACATCAAACCAGAAAACAGAAATACACACTATCTTTTCAACAGGTGTTCTCTAAAGTTAAAGTCACAGAGGGTGAAATAACAATCAGTGTGCCAATAACAAATACCAGAGATAAAATACTAAAGTTTATTACAAAATTGTTAAAGTTAGAAATGAATAACAGAACCTCTGAAAATACAATAAGTGAATGCAAATGACACAATGAAAACAAAATTAAAGCAAATCACCTACACCATTAACGATAGAATAAATAAATCATACATACCAAATAAAGAGGGGGTTCTGAAAGGGAAAGCAAATGTCGGCCAGATAGAAGCCTAACAATTTACCATGCTAAACACGGTGGCCACCAAAAGACTAAACCTCCACGGGGATCCTCCTGGAGTAAGCAGGCACTGCTGAACTATAGGGCATGACAGCAGCAGACAAATAAGATAAGGACGGCTCGTCCCAGAACTTCAGGGTCCGTAGATAAAGGCTACAAGGCAGGAATAGCCTTCAGGGTCCTAAGTCAGGCCTGACTTCAACAAAACGGACTCAAGTCCCTCAGCATTAATAAAAATGTGACGACTTATACCTGCACTCGGCGAGGTCCCCCAGGCAAATACTGGCCCAAGGCTACACAAGAGAAGAAGTAGCAGCGTCGTGGACAACTCCAGCTCTAAATAGAGAAAATTCATCCAGAATTACGGAGTTAAACTTGCAGTAGTCCCAGAGAGGTTGCATAACACGAAGGCCAGAAACAGACTGCCATATCTGGGCAATGGGAACAAATAGGCTGCTGTGGAGGAAGACATCTGATATACATGTTGCATGAAATTGGTGATAATAACCAAATTAAAATGATAATAGTAATGGAAATATGTTACGGTCAACATCATTTTTATAAAAAGTAGTGAAAAAGACGGAGATGAAGTGGGAATACGCAAACACAATAATTTCTTGCAACCGAGGGTGGCACAATCTAGGTGACAACTCATTTGCCATTTATGCAATTCAAGGATAATGAAGTTGTCTTACATTTTCGTTAGTAAACTAATATTCTGATATGCTGTTGAAGGATTGTGTTTGTAAGTTGTATGTCGTGTATATATAATATATGTTACCTGTTTCTCCTCATGCTCGAGGTTGGAGTGTGTTCGTACTCATGCTATGAACACAGACACGGCTGTGGTTGATTCTGATCACGATTTGTTCTGACTTCCTTTAGCGACACCAGGTGCCTCAATCTGTTTTTGTAGAATAAATGTAGCAACAAAACTTTGCCTATTAAATGGACTCTCGCAACAGGACACATGCTCTTCTCACAACGAAGCCGCAACTTACCTCAATTTTGCAATGAACAGCCCACACTTACAATGGAACCTGGTTCCTTCATGCGAGTCTTGAATCATGCAAATATTGCTATAAGGATCTTAGTGGCTTAGGTACTTAGGATTCCTGTGGGGAAACAAGATAAATTTATCTTGTTACGCTCTCCATTAATACCTACGAGAAGTTTATATGAAATGTGATATGATTTAAAATCAAAGATCCGTAAATCCTGAACAAGAACTCACAATAATTCATGTCGGAAAGACCTTATCATGACGAGTAAAACTTACAAAAGCTACTGAATTATACTATTGTAAAGTATGATTAATTGATTATAGGTCACTGTTCTCTCTGTTCTATAATGTGAATGACTGTAAAATATCTCTAAAATAATTTAAAAATCATAAAAATGCCAGTTTGTTTGAAGGTTGAGTTAGATGTTCGGATTTTATGCAACTTTTGTGGATAATGCCAAATAACCAAAAAAGTCTTGTAAATGTTTCTCTCTTTAAATGCTACTACCTGAGGTATTTCATTTCTGCCTGAAATCTGATTTTCTTCAAGAAAGTAATTTTCTTTCTTTCGCATTTGACATTACAGACAAATCTATATAACAAAAATATGCTTATTCCTAATTATTGTCCATTTTCATTACTTGTAACGGATCCAAAACCATTGTCGGAAATATAATCGCACTCCAAAAACAGGAATGAAAACTCAAAATAACATGGAGGAAGAAACATTAAAACCCTGATGGTAATGGCAAAATTGGGTAAACTAAATATAATTAATCTAAACCAAAAAAAAAGAGAAAAGCACAAAGTGTGCGGAACCAGTGAGAGATGAGTGTTATTTAAAACCAATTACTTTCCTAATAAGGAGAATATAAAATGTAGGAATTATTTCACGATCAGTTTTGCACAACAAACTCCTTAAACGTCCGACCTTGTCGTCATTTAAAGGGAGTGGTTTTATGAGAATGCTTGTTCTTTGACCATCACATTTCAACTCCTCTGTAAACTGTTTTCATATCAAGGGCATCAGAAGCGAGAGCTGTTGGAACTTTCATTAATTAGCTATTTTCAAAGATTCAGTACCACTACTACAACTTCAAGAAAGGAACACTAAGCAAAAAGAGAGCTGATTACAAAGATTTAGTACAACTACTACAATTCCCTGACAGGGGAGGAAAACTAAGTAAGAAGAGAGCTGATTACTTAGATTCAGCACAACTACTACAATTTCCTGGTAGGAAAACTAAGCAAAAAGAGCTGATTACAGATTCAGTAAAACTGCTACAACATGCAGACAGGAAAACTAAGCAAAAAAGGGAGCTTATTACAAGGATTCAGTACAACTACTACAACGTGCAGACAGGAAAACTAAGCAAAAAGAGAGCTGCTTACAAAGATTCAGTACAACTACTACAAAAAAGACGGGAAACTAATAAAAATAGAGAGCTGATTACAAGGATTCAGTACAACTACTACAACTTGCAGAAAGGAAACTAAGCAAAAAGAGAGCTGCTTACAAAGATTCAGTACGACTACTACAAAAAAGACGGGAAAACTAAGCAAAAAGAGAGCTGATTACATGGATTCAGTACAACTACTACAACTTGCAGAAAGGAAAAACTAAGCAAAAAGAGAGCTGCTACAAAGATTCAGTACAACTACTACAAAATAAAACAGGAAAACTAAGCAAAAATAGAGTGATTACAAGGATTCAGTATAACTACTACAACGTGCAGACAGTAAAACTAAGCAAAAAAAGAGCTGATTACAAGGATTCTGTACAACTACTAAAACTTGCAGAAAGGAAAACTAAGCAAAAGAGAGCTGCTTACAAAGACTCAGTACAACCACTACAAAATAAGGACAGGAAAACTAAACTAAAAGAGAGCTGATTACAAGGATTCAGTACAACTACTAAAACTTGCAGAAAGGAAACTAAGCAAAAGAGAGTGCTTACAAAAATTCAGTACAACTACTACAAAAAAAGGACAGGAAAACTAAGCAAAAAGAGAGCTTATTACAAGGACTCAGTACAACTACTAAAACTTGCAGAAAGGAAAACTAAGCAAAAAAGAGAGGCTGATTACATTGATTTCAGTACACTAACTAAAAAATGATGATGGGAAAACTAAGCAAAAAGAGAGCTGCTTACAAAGATTCAGTACAACTACTAATAATGATGGATAGAAAACTAAGCAAAAAAGAGAGCTGCTTACAAAGATTCAATACAACTACTAATAAATGATGATAGGAAACTAAGCAAAAAGAGAGCTGCTTACAAAGATTCAATAACACTACTATAAATGATGATAGGAAAACTAAGCAAAAAGAGAGCTGCTTACAAAGATTCAGTACAACCTACTAATAAATGTTGATAGGAAAACTAAGCAAAAGAGAGCTGCTTACAAGGATTCAATACAACAACTAATAAATGATGATAGGAAAAACTAAGCAAAAAGAGAGCTGCTTATAAAGATTCAGTACAACTACTAATAAATGATGATAGGAAAACTAAGCAAAAAGAGAGCTGCTTACAAAGATTCAGTACAACTACTAAACGTGCAGACAGGTAACTAAGCAAAAAGAGAGCTGCTTACAAAGATTCAGGTACAACTACTACAACGTGCAGTACAGGAAAAACTAACCAAAAAGAAGAGCTGCTTACAATAATTCAGTACAACTACTAAAAAAATGATGATGGGAAAACTAAGCAAAAAGAGAGCTGCTTACAAAGATTCAGTACAACTACTAATAAATGATGATAGGAAAACTAAGCAAAAAGAGAGCTGCTTACAAAGATTCAATACAAACTACTAATAAATGATGATAGGAAAAACTAAGCAAAAAGAGAGCTGCTTACAAAGATTCAATACAACTACTAATAAATGATGATAGGAAAACTAAGCAAAAAGAGAGCTGCTTACAAAGATTCAGTACAACTACTAATAAATGTTGATAGGAAAACTAAGCAAAAAGAGAGCTGCTTACAAGGATTCAATACAACAACTAATAAATGATGATAGGAAAACTAAGCAAAAAGAGAGCTGCTTATAAAGATTCAGTACAACTACTAATAAATGATGATAGGAAAACTAAGCAAAAAGAGAGCTGCTTACAAAGATTCAGTAAAACTACTAAACGTGCAGACAGGTAAAACTAAGCAAAAAGAGAGCTGCCTACCAAGATTCATACAACTACTACAAAATAAAGACAGGAAAACTAAGCAAAAAGAGAGCTAATTACAAGGATTCAGTACAACTACTACAGCATGCAGACAGGAAAACTGAGCAAAAAGAGAGCTGATTACAAGGATTCAGTACAACTACTACAACATGCAGACAGGAAAACTAAGCAAAAAGAGAGCTGCTTACAAAGATTCAGTACAACTACTACAACATGCAGACAGGAAAACTAAGCAAAAAGAGAGCTGATTACAAAGATTCGGTAAAACTACTACAGCATGCAGACAGAAAAACTAAGCAAAAAGAGAGCTGAATACAAGGATTCAGTACAACTACTACAACGTGCGAGAAAGGAAAACTAAGCAAAAAGAGAGCTGCTTACAAAGATTCAGTACAACTACTACAAAATAAAGACAGGAAAACTAAGCAAAAAGAGAGCTGCTTACAAAGATTCAGTACAACTACTACAACGTGCAGACAGGAAAACTAAGCAAAAAGAGAGTGAATACAAGGATTCAGGACAACTACTACAACGTGCAGAAAGGAAAACTAAGCAAAAAGAAAGCTGCTTACAAAGATTCAGTACAACTACTACAAAATAAAGACAGGAAAACTAAGCAAAAAGAGAAGAGCTTACAAGGATTCAGTACAACTACTACAAAATAAAGACAGGAAAACTCAGCAAAAAGAGCTGCTTACAAAGATTCAGTACAACTACTACAACGTGCGGACAGGAAACTAAGCAAAAGAGAGCTGATTACAAGGATTCAGTACAACACTACAACGTGTGGACAGGAAAACTCAGCAAAAAAGAGAGCTGCTTACAGAGATTCAGTACAACTACTACAAACGTGCAGAAAGGAAAACTAAGCAAAAAAGCTGCTTACAGAGATTCAGTACAACTACTACAACGTGCAGAAAGGAAAGGAAAACTAAGCAAAAGAGAGCTGATTACATACATTCAGTACAACTACTACGACTCGCAGAAAGGAAAACTAAGCAAAAAGAGAGCTGCTTACAAAGATTCAGTACAACTACTACAAAATAAAGACAGGAAAACTCAGCAAAAGAGAGCTGATTACAAAGATTTCATAAAACTACTACAGCATGCAGACAGGAAAACTAAGCGAAAGAGAGCTGAATACAAGGATTCAGGACAACTACTACAACGTGCAGAAAGGAAAACTAAGCAAAAAGAAGCTGCTTACAAAGATTCAGTACAACTACTACAAATATAAAGACAGGAAAACTCAGGCAAAAAGAGAGCAGCTTACAAGGATTCAGTACTACAGCTAATACAAAATACTAAAAATAAGACGGGAAAAACTCAGCAAAAAGAGAGCTGCTTACAAAAATTCAGTACAACTACTACAATGTGCGGACAGGAAACCTAAGCAAAAAAGAGAGCTGATTACAAGGATTCAGTACAACTACTACAACGTGTGGACAGGAAAACTCAGCAAAAAGAGAGCTGCTTACAGAGATTCAGTACAACTACTACAAACGTGCAGACAGGAAAACTAAGCAAAAAAGAGCTGCTTACAAAGATTCAGTACAACTACTACAAAAAAGACAGGAAAAACTAAGCAAAAAGAGAGCTGATTACATACATTCAGTACAACTACTACGACTTGCAGAAAGGAAAACTAAGCAAAAAGATAGCTGCTTACAAAGATTCAGTACAACTACTACAAAATAAAAACAGGAAAACTAAGCAAAAAGAGAGCTGATTACAAAGATTCAGTAAAACTACTACAGCATGCAGACAGGAAAACTAAGCAAAAATTGAGCTGAATACAAGGATTCAGTATTAAATTGATGTCCCACACTTTGAAGATACTGGAAAGGATGATAGATGCTAGACTGAGAGAAGAAGTACAAATAGGTAAAGAGCAGATGGGATTTATGAAGGGAAGGGGAACAACAGATGGTATATTTTGTCTGAGGCAAATAATGGAGAAATTCGGGGAAAGACAAAGGGACCTACATATGGTATTCATTGACCTTGAAAAGGCTTATGACAGAGTCCCGAGACAAGAGGTATGGAGGAGCCTGAGGGAGAAGATGGTGCCAGAGAAGTATGTGCGATTGATACAAGAGATGTACCGGAATGTATTTACCAGAGTGAGGAGCAGTGTTGGGGAGACAGAAGGTTTTGAGGTGAGAGTAGGATTACACCAGGGGTCGGCTCTGAGCCCATTTATCTTTAACATAGTGATGGATGTTATATAGAGGAAGTAAGGGAGACAGTACCATGGAACATATTGTATGCGGATGATATTGTTCTGTGCAGAGAGCAGGGAAGATCTGGAAGTGAAATTGGAAAGATGGAGACAAGTACTGGAGGACAGAGGAATGAGAATAAGTAGATCCAAGACAGAATATATGTGTACCACCACTGAGGGGGATGATAGAGAAAGTATTCAGCTTGGTGGAGAGCAAATAAGGAGAGTTGATAAGTTTAAGTATTTGGGATCTTTTGTTAACGCTGGAGGAAGTATGGAAGAAGAAGTAAAACATCGGGTACAGGCAGGCTGGAACAACTGGAGAGCGGCCTCGGGAGTTCTTTGTGACAAAAGAGTGCCGCTTAGGTTAAAAGGAAAATTTCACAAGACGGTGGTAAGAACAGCAATGCTGTATGGTACGGAAACAGCAAGCATGAGAAAAGCAGAGCAGAAGAAGATGGATGTGGCAGAAATGAGAATGCTTAGGTGGATGTCTGGGGTAACAAGAGTGGATAGGATCAGAAATGACTACATAAGGGGGTCAACTAAGGTGGTGGAAGTATCAAAGAAAGTGCAGGAGGGGAGGCTGAGATGGTATGGACACCTGTTGAGGAGAGATGAGGACCACGCTGGGAGACATACTATGGGAGTGGAGGTGCAAGGAAGAAGAAAGAGAGGGAGACCAAGAAAGAGATGGAAGGACTGTGTGAGAGAGATTTACATGAGAAGGGAATTGATGAGGCAGAAGTGCAAGATAGAAATAGATGGAAACGGCTCATCCGAAACGGCGACCCCATATAAAAATGGGAAAAAGCTGGGAAGAAGAAGACAAGGATTCAGTACAACTATTACAACGTGCAGACAGGAAAACTAAGCAAAAGAAAGCTGCTTACAAAGATTCAGTTCAACTACTACAAAATAGAAAGACAGGAAAACTCAGCAAAAAGAGAGCTGCTTACGAACGATTCATTACTACTACAAAATAAAGACAGGAAACTAAGCAAAAAGAGAGATTGATTACATAGATTCAGTGCAACTATTACAAACGTGTGGACAGGAAAAACTAAGCAAAAAGAGAGCTGATTACAAGGATTCAGTACAAACTACTACAATGTGTAGACAGGTGAACTAAGCAAAAAGAGAGCTGCTTACAAATATTCAATACAACTACTACAACGTGCAGACAGGAAACTAAGCAAAAAGAGAGCTGATTACAAAGATTCAGTATAACTACTACAACGTGTGGACAGGAAAACTAAGCAAAAAGAGAGCTGATTACAAGATTTAGTACAACTACTACAAACGTGCAGACAGGAAAACAAAGCAAAAAGAGAGCTGATTACAAGGATTCAGTAAAACTACTACAACATGCACACAGGCCAAAACTAAGCAAAAAGAGAGCTGATTACATGAATTTAGTACAAAACTACTACAACGTGCAGACAGGAAAACTAAGCAAAATGAGAGCTGATTACATGGATTTAGTACAACTACTACAACGTGCAGACAGGAAAACTAACCAAAAAAAAGAGAGCTGATTACAAGGATTCAGTAAAACTACTACAACATGCAGACAGGAAAACTAAGCAAAAGGAGAGCAGATTACAAGAATTCAGTAAAACTACTACAACATGCAGACAGGAAAACTAAGCAAAAAGAGAGCTGATTACAAGGATTTTGTACAACTATTATAGCTTGCAGAAAGGAAAAACTGAGCAAAAACAAAAAGAGATGATTACAAGAATTCAGTACAAACTACTACAACGTGCAGACAGGAAAACTGAGCAAAAAGAGAGCTGATTACAAGGATTCAGTAAAACTACTACACATGCAGACAGGAAAACTAAGCAAAAAGAGAGCTGATTACAAGGATTTTGTACAACTATTACAACTTGCAAGAAGGAAAACTAAGCAAAAAGTGAGCTGATTACAAAGATTCAATACAACTACTACAAAATAAAAACAGGAAAAACTGAGCAAAAAGAGAGCTGATTACAGGATTCAGTACAACTACTACAGCATGCAGACAGGAAAATTGAGCAAAAAAGAGAGCTGATTACAAGGATTCTGTACAACTACTACAGCATGTAGACAGGAAAACTAAGCAAAAAGAGAGCTGATTACAAGGATTCAATATAACTACTACAACATATAGACATGAAAACTATACAAAAAAGAGAGTTGATTACAAGGATTCAGTACAACTAACTACAGCATGCAGACAGGAAAACTAAGCAAAAAGAGAACTGATTACAAGGATACAATATAACTACTACAGCATAGAGACAGGAAAAACTGAGCAAAAAGAGAGCTGAGTTACAAGGATTCAGTAAAACTACTACAACATGCAGACAGGAAAACTAAGCAAAAGAGAGCTGATACAAGATTCAGTACAACTACTACAACCGTGCAGACAGGAAAACTAAGCAAAAAGAGAGCTGATTACAAGGATTCAGTACAACTACTACAGTGTGCAGACAGGAAACTAAGCAAAAGAGAGCTGATTACAAGGATTCAGTACAACTACTACAACATGCAGACAGGAAAATTAAGCAAAAAGAGAGCTGATTACAAAATTCAATACAACTACTGCAAAATAAGACAGGAAAACTAAGCAAAAAGAGAGCTGATTACAAGGATTTGGTACAACTACTACAACATGCAGACAGGAAAACTGAGCAAAAAGAGAGCTGATTACAAGGATTCAGTACATCTACTGCAAAATGAAAGACAGGAAAAACTAAGCAAAAAGAGAGCTGATTACAAGGATTCCTGTAAAACTACTACAACATGCAGACAGGAAAACTAAGCAAAAAGAGACTGATTACAAGGATTCTGTACAACTATTACAACATGCAGACAGAAAACTAAGCAAAAAGAGAGCTGTTACGGAGGATTCTGTACAACTATTACTACATGCAGATAGGAAACTAAGCAAAAGAGAGCTGATTACAAGGATTCAGTACAACTACTGCAAAATAAAGACAGGAAAACTACGCAAAAAGAGAGCTGATTACAGGATTCTGTATAACTACTACAACATGCAGACAGGAAAACTAAGCAAAAAGAGAGCTGATTACAAGGATTCAGTACAACTACTACAAAATAAAGACAGGAAAACTAAGCAAAAAGAGAGCTGATTACAAGGATTCAGTACAACTACTACAACGTGCAGACAGGAAAACTAAGCAAAAAGAGAGCTGATTACAAGGATTCAGTACAACTACTACAACATGCAGACAGGAAAACTAAGCAAAAAGAGAGCTGATTACAAAGATTCAGTACAACTACTACAAGTTCGAGACAGGAAAACTGAGCAAAAAGAGAGCTGATTACAAGGATTCTGTAAAACTACTACAACATGCAGACAGGAAAACTAAGCAAAAAAAGAGCTGATTACAAAGATTCAGTAAAACTACTACAGCATGCAGACAGGAAAACTAAGCAAAAAGAGAGCTGAATACAAAGATCAAGTACAACTACTACAACATGTAGACAGGAAAACTGAGCAAAAAGAGAGCTGATTACAAGGATTCAGTACAACTACTACAACATGCAGACAGGAAAACTAAGCAAAAAGAGAGCTGATTACAAGGATTCAGTACAACTACTACAACATGCAGACAGGAAAACTAAGCAAAAAGAGAGCTGATTACAAGGATTCAGTACAACTACTACAACATGCAGACAGGAAAACTAAGCAAAAAGAGAGCTGATTACAAAGATTCAATACAACTACTACAACGTGCAGACAGGAAAACTAAGCAAAAAAAGAGCTGATTACAGAGATTCAGTACAACTACTACAATGTGCAGACAGGAAAACTAAGCAAAAAGAGAGCTGATTACAAGGATTCAATACAACTACTACAACGTGCAGACAGGAAAACTAAGCAAAAAAAGAGCTGATTACAGAGATTCAGTACAACTACTACAACATGCGACAGGAAAACTAAGCACAAAGAGAGCTGATTACAAAGATCAAGTACAACTACTACAACATGCAGACAGAAAACTAAGCAAAAAGAGAGTGAGTTGATTACAAAAGATTCAGTACAACTACTACAATTTACTGACAGGAAAACTAAGCAAAAAAAAGAGCTGATTACATAGATTCAGTACAACTACTACAATGTGCAGACAGGAAAACAGCAAAAAGAGAGCTGATTACAAAGATTCAGTACAACTACTACAACGTGCAGACAGGAAAACTAAGCAAAAAAGAGAGCTGATTACAAGGATTCAGTACAACTACTACAACGTGCAGGACAGTTTCCTGTTTTAAAATTTTTTGTCCCTTTTTATGCGATTTTCATATTTAGTTATGAAAATGGGGTGAAAAACTCCCAAAAATTTGAGTTCATAATTATTTTTTTTAAACCGTTCTTTTATGTTATATTCATTGTGCTGATTTAGGTAATTTTCGAAATGATTATGGAAACAGAAGTCAGAATAAAATCGAATGCAAAATTATCATAAAAGTTTTGTTTTTTCCTCCTTTTTAGGTGATTTTTATAATGATTCTAACACAAAAATCTTGCATCAAAAATGAAAACAAACTCTCAAAAATTGTGTACCAAAATTGAAACTTTTTTTTAAATGTATGTAGTTTTTAAAAAGACTTTTCAATTAAAATTCACACATCTATAGGAGAGTAAAACGTGTTAAATATTTCATTGAAATTTATATATATTTCAAGCTTTTTCCAGTTTAATTTTGTTTTTAGCATTTTTAGATGACTTTTGAAACAAAAGACACAAAAAATCTAAAAATATTGTGCAAAAACTGGAATATTTATTAAAACATTTTATGCTATACTTCTTGTTCCATTTTATGCTATTTTTATATAATTTTATTAAAAAAAATCAGTCATGAAATAGAGTGTACAATCCAAAAATTAAATACTTATTTTAACATGTCTATTTGAAGTTCATTCCTCTTTGTGATAAATGATTTTTGCTTCAAAAATTATTTAGAAATTTGGCTAAAATTAGGACAATGAACTTCAAATTAAAAGTAGTTTGTAAAGGTTTAATTTGAATCTAATATTTTTAATATTTTGCCTGATTTTTTGATGACTGATTTTTATTTTGAAAATTATTTAAAAACACCAGAAATTCGAGCAATAAATGTAACAAATCATTTAAGAAATACATAAATTTTTGCATAATATTTTTGAGAGTTTTTACCTCCTTTATTTTGGCGGACTTTTGTATCAAAAAGAAATAAAAGAATAGCCTAAAAAAAAGGGGGGGGGGGCGAAGAAAACGATTTTTTATCTTTCAATTTTTACTGTCACCAAATAAGAGGGCAAAATTCCCAAAAAGGGAGCCAATAAGCCCAATGATATTGTATTTAAAATTACACATTTTCTAGAGCTTTTCTTTATTTCATTTTTGAACTATTTTTTTAGAGAATTTTTATAATGATTCATTGAAACAGAAAACAGCCACCAAAGTAAGTGGTAGAATTTAATTATTTTTCATAACTTTTCATGTTACATTAATGAATCTACTGATTCATTAATTTGATTTTTGAAATAAAAATTAGTCACCAAAGAGAGATTAAAACTCCCAATCAAAAATGTATCAAATAGATGAAAAAAAAAACTTTATGATTTTATATTCAACTGAAATATTGTTTTAAACTCTTTAAGTTACATTTATTTTCATATATTTATGCGATTTTTAAAAGCCTTTTGAGACGAAAAAACACTCATCAGATAGAGGTAATAATCTAAAAAAAAACATTGTATTTCATTTGGAATATGTTTAAATGTTTTGTCTTTCACTAATTTTTTAGTTGCTTTTCTAATTATTTTTATCAACAAACAGCCTTAACAAAGAGAGAAAAAACTCTATCAAGAGGATTTTTATAATGACCGAAACAAAAACAGCTAAGATGAAAAGAAATATTTTGCAAAAAATTATATATTTAAAAATAAATAAATAAAAAATAAATAAAGAAATATAAATAAATAAAAAATAAATACAAAAATAATTAGAAATAAACTAAATAATAAATAAATAGAAATATAATATAAATAAATAAGTAAAGTAAATAAATAAATAATAAATAAATAATAAATAAATAAATAAATAAATAAATAAAATAAAAAGCAATAGATAAAATGAATAGATAAAAATAAATAAAAAATAATAAATAAAATAAATACAATAAATAAATAAAAATAAATAAAAACTGAAAAATGTAAATAAATAAAATAAAATTAAAATTAAATGAAAAAATAATAAATAAAAATAAATAAAAATGAATAAAAACTAAAAACAAATAGATAAATAAAAAAACGCAATAAATGAAAAAATAAATAATAAAAAAAAATAAAAAATAAAAGTAAATATATCAAAATGAGTAAATAAATAAATAAAAATTAAAAACAATAAACTAAAAATAAATAAATAAAAATAAACAAAAATCAAATAAAAATAAATGAAAAATAAGTTTAGGAAAAATAAAAATAAAAAATAAAAATAAATAACATAAATAAAATAAAAATAAAATAAAAAAATGAAAATAAATTAAATATATATAAAACTAAAATAAAATAATTAAAGGAAAGATGAATAAATAAAAAAAGTTAAATAAAAATAAAAATAAATAAATAAAATAAATAAAGATACTATGAAAATAAAATAAATAAATAAATAAATAAAGAAATAAATAAATTAAAAATATAAAGAAATAAACTACCATAAAAAATAAATAAATAAAAATAATTAAATAAAAGGAAAATGAAATAAAATTAAAAAATATATAAAATTCAATAAAACAGAAATGAAAATATATAATATTAAATAAAAAGTAAATAACAAATTAAATAAATAAAAACAAAATAAATTAAATAAAAAATAAATAAAGAAAGAAATAAAAATAAATAAATAAATAAAAATAAACTAAATAGAATGAAAATACAAATAAATAAATCAAAAAAGAAATAAATAAAATAAAACAAATAAATAAAATAAAAACAAAAAATTAAAATAAATTAAATAAAATTAATAAAAATAAAAAGTTAAAAATAAATAAAATAAATAATAAATAAATAAAAAAACGAAAATAATCAAATAAAACAAAATAAGAATAAATAAATAAAAGAAAAATAAACCAAAAATAAATAAATAAAATAAAAAATAAATTAAAAGAATAATTACAAAAAAAAAAAAAATAATTAATGAAGAAATAAGAAAAACTCAAATGAAATTAAAGGATGAATAAAAATAAATAAAAGTAAAAAAATAAAAAATAAAAAAATAAAAAAAAATCAATAAAAATAAAATAAAAAAACAAAAAATAAAAAAAAAAAATAAAAAAAATAGATAAAAATAAAAAAAAAAAAAAAAAACATAAATAAATAATTAAAAATATAAAAATTAATAAAAAAAAAAAAATAAATAAAAAACTAAAAATAAATAAAAAAAAAATATATTAATAATTATATGTAAAAATAAAAAATGACAATAAATAAAAAAAAAAAAATAAAAAAACATAAACAAATTAAAAAAATAAAAATAAATAATAAAAAATTAGAAATAAAGTAATAAATAAATAAATAAAAAAAATAAAATAAATAAAATAAAAATAGGAACAAAAATAAATTAAAAAAAAAATAATTAATTAAATAAAAAAATAAAATAAAAAATAAAAATAAATAAAAATAAAAATTAAAAATAACTAAAATAAAAAATATAAAAAATCAATTAAACTACAAAAATAAAATAAAAAATGAAAAATAAATTAAAAAAATTAATAAAACATTAAAATATAGGATAAAATATATAAATAATAACAAATAAATTAAATAAAAAAAAAAAAAAAAAAACAAAACGTTAAAAAAAATAAAAATTTGAAAAAAATTAAAAAAATACAAAAAAAAAAAATTAAATGGGAAAAATAAAAAAAAAAAAATAAACAAAAAAAAAGAAAAGGAAAAATAAATAAAAAAAAAAAAAAAAAAAAAAATAAATAAATTAAAAAAAATATGGAATAAACCAAAAATATGTAAAAAAAAAATAAATAAAAAAAAATAAAAATAAATAAAATAAATAAAAAAAAATAAAAGAATAATTAAAAAATAAATAAAAATAAAAAAACCAAAAGTAAAAAAAAAATAAAAAAAAAATTAAAAAAACCAAAAAAAAAAGATAAAAAAAAAAAAAAAAAAGAAAATAAAATAATTAAAAAAAAATTAGAAAAATAAAAATAAAAAAAATAAAAAACCCAAAATTGAAAATTAAGTAAAAAAATAAAATAAAAAAAAATAAAATAGATAAAAAAAAATTAAAATAAGGGACAAAAATGAAAAAATAAATAAAAAAAATAAAAAACAAAAAACAAATAAATAATAAAAAAAAAAATTGGGAAATTAAAATTCATAAAATGAATAAAATAAAATTAAAAAAAAAATAAACATTAATAAAGAAAAAATAAAAAATGGAATAAGTAAACAAAAAAATATAATTAAAAAATAAATATTTATAAAAAAAAAAAAATAATAAAAAAACTAGAAATAAAAAAAAAAAAATTGGATAAAAAAATAATACAAAAATAAAAAAATAAAATAAAAAATTTAAAATAAAAAAATAAAAAATAAAAAAAATAAAAAATAAATAAAAAAAAAAAAAAATTAAAACAAAAATAAAATAAATAACAATAAAAAATGAAATAAATAATAAAAAAAAAATTAGATAAATAAAAAAAAAATAAAAAAAAAGAAAATAAAATAAAATTAAAAAAATAAAATTACATAAAAAATTAAAAAATAAAATAAAAAATTAAATAAAATAAAAAAAATAAATAAAAATAAATAAAATAAAAAAACAAATAAATAAAAAAAACAAAAAAAAAAAACCAAAAAAAAAAGAAATAAAGAAAATAAATAAAAAAAAAAATCTCCTCAATAAAAAATAAAAAAAAAAAAATAAAACAAGGAAATTAAATAAAAAAAAAACAATTTAAATAAAATAAAATAAAATTAAATGAAATCAAAAAATGAAATAAAAAAAGAAATAAACAAAAGGTAAAAAATAAATAAATAAAAAAAAAAAAAAAAAAAATAATAAAAAAATAAAATTAAATAAAAAAATTAAAAATTCAAATAAAAATAAATACAAAAAAAAAAAAATAAAGAAAAAAGGCTAAAAAGAATCAAAAAAAAAAATAAAATAAAAAAAAAAAAATTAAATAAAATAAAAACAAAATAGATTGAAAAATTAAGTAAAAAATAAAATAAATACAAAACTAAAATAAAAAAAAAAAAAATTAAAAAAATGAAATAAAAATACAAAAATAAAAAATACAAAATAAAAATAAATAAAATTAAATAAAAAATAAAAAATAAAAAATAAAATAAAAAAATAAAAAAAATTTAAATAAATAAAAACAAAAAGAAATAAGGAAAATAAATAAAAAAAAAAATGGAATTACAAAATTAATAAAAAAAAAAAATAACAATCAAAAAAATAAAAAATCAATTAAAAAATGGGGAAATAAAAATAGTAAAAAACATTTAAAATTAATGTAATAAAATAAAAAAAATTCAATTTAAAATAAAAAATAGGTAAAAAATAAATTAAATAAATTAAAATAAAAATAAACTTAATAAAAAATTAAAAAATAAATAAATAAAAAAAAAAAATAAAAATAAAAAAATAGAAAAAAATAATTAAAAAAAATAAAAAAATAAAATAAATAAATAAAAAATAATAAATAAATAAAAAAAATAAAAATAACAATAAAAATTAACAAAAATAAAATAAATAAATAAATAAAAAAAATAAATTAATAAAATAATAAAAAAACATAAAAAATAAAAAAATAAATAAATGAATAAAAATAAATAAAAAGCGAAAATAAAAAAATATTAAAATAAAATAATAAAAAATAAATTTTACATTAAAGGAAAAAATAAAAAAAAATAATAGGAAAAAATTAAATAAATAAAAAAAAAAATAAAAAAATGAAATGAAAAAAAAAAATATATAAAACAAAATTAATAATAAATAAAAAAATAAAAATTTTAAAAAAATAAAAAATAAAATAAAATTAAAAATTAAAAACAAAATACACACATAAATAAATAAATAGATGAATAAATAAAAAATAAAAATTAAAAATAAAAAAATAAATAAATAAAAAATAATAAAAGTAATAAATAAATCAAAATAAATAAAAAACCAGAAATAAAAACAAAAACAAAATAAACAAATAAAAATTAGACAAAAAAATCAAAATGAATAAAAAATAAATAAAAATTAAAGATAACAAAATAATAAAAATTAAAAATAAATGCATAACTAAGATAAATAAATAAATAACCAAATGAAAAATAAGTTAAAATAATAAAAATAAATGAAATACAAATAATGAAGCAAATGAAATAAAAATAAAAATAAACAAAATAAATAATAAAAATGAAATAAATATAAATGAATAATATAAAATTAAAATACCATATAATAACAAAAATAAATGCAATAAACAAAAAAATTAACCAAAAAATAATATAATAAAATAATAAAAAAAAATAGACAAAAATTGAAAGAAATATAATAAATAAATAAAAATTAATAAATAAATAAATAAATAAAAATAAAAAAATTAACAAAAATAAATAACATAAAAATAAAATGAATAAATAAATAAAATAGATAAATAAATAGAAATAAATAAATAAAAATAAAAATAAACACAAATAAATAAAAAGAAAATAAACAAATTAAAAACCAAATAAAAATAAATAAATAAACACATAAAACAAAACAATAAAGAAATTAAAGATAAATAAAAAAATAAATCGTAAAAATAAAAAAAATAAATTAAGAATAAATAAAAAACAATTAAATAAAAACAAAAATAAATAATTTAATAAATGAATAAAGAAATAAAAAGTAAAAATAAATAAATAAAAAAAAATAAATAAAATAATAAATAAAATTAACAAATAAAACCAATAAAAAAATCAAGAAAAAATTAAAAGATCAAAAACTAAATAATTAAAAATAATAAATAAAAAAATAGACCGAAAATAAGTAAATAATAAATAAAAATAAATAAAAAAAACAAAATGAATTTAAATAACACAATAATAAATAAATAAATCAATAAATAAATAATAAATAAATAAAAATAAAAAATAAAAATTAATAAAACCCATAATAAAATAAATAAAAACCTAAAAACAAATTAAGAAAAAATTATCAAATAAATCATAAATGAATAAATATAAAAATAAATGAAATTAATTGTAATAAAAATAAAAATAAATCCCATTAAATAAATAGTTAAAATAATATAATAATAAAATAATTAAATAAAAAATAAATAAATAAATAAAAGAAATAATAAATAAAAATAGAAAATTAAAGAAATACAAATAAATAATAAATAAAAAATAATAAATAATAAAATAATAATAAATAAACAAAATAAATAAATAATTAAATAAAAAATAAAATTAATAATAATAAAATAAAAATAAATAAATAATCAATACAAATCCCAAACTAAGGAACAAACTAACTCTACACAAATAAATAACCCATCAAACCCATAAATAAACATAACTAAATAAATAGCCAAAAATTAAAAGAAAATAAATGACTAAAAATAAATATATAAATAATAATAAATAAATTTACATAAAACTAAATAAATAATATAACAAGAACCAAATCAGAACATAATTAAATATAAATAATTAAAAACCTAAACATACAAAAAACATATAATAAATTTAGAAAAATCCATAAGATAATTAAGAAAATAATAAGTCTTTAAACTACAAAATAAAATAAAACCCCATAAAAATTAATAAAAATGATAAATGAATTAATAAACCTAAAAATAAATAAAATTGATAAAAATAAATAAATAAATAAATAAAGGCTAAATAAATAAATGAAATAAATAAACAAATTAAATAAATAAATAAAAAAATTTAAACAAAAATAAGTTACTAATAAAAATAAACAAATAAATAAAATAAGAAATAAAAATAAGTATAAATAAAAACACAAATATATTATATACAAGAAATAAACCAAAATAAAAAGAAATAAATCAAATAAAAATAAATAAATAGATGAATAAATAAAAACATTAAAAATAAAAATAAAAATAAATAAATAAAAAATAAATAAAAAGTAATAAATAAATCAAAATAATAAAAAAATAGAAATAAAACTAAATAAATAGATAATCCGTAAATAAAAATAAAAAATATATATAAAAATAAAGAAATAAAACAAAAAAATAAAAAGGAAATAAACAAATAAAATACAATAAAAAATAAATGATGAAAATAAAGAATAAAAAATAAAAATAAAAATTAAAAAATAAATAAAAATTAAAAAACAAATAAATGGTAAATAAATAAATCAACATAAATAAAAAAAATAAAAGAAATAAAAATAAAAATAAATAAAGAAAAAATAAAAATAGAAATAAAAAAAAGGAAAATGAAACAAAAATAAATAAAATAAGAAAAAATAAATTAAAATAAATTAAAAAAAAAATAAATGAAATAAATAAAAGAAAAATAAAATAAAAGAAATAAAATAAATAAAAAAATAAAAAAATAAAATAAATTTAACAAAAATAAATAAATAAAAATTAAAATAAATAAAATAAAATAAAAATAAATAAAATGAATAAATAAATAAAAAAATTAAAAAAATAAAATAAAATAAATTAAATAAAAATTACAATAAAAATAAATAAAAAAAATAAATAAATAAAATAAAAATGAAAATAAACAAAAATAAACTATTAAAAAATAAAGTATTATAAATTAATAAAAATAAATAAAAATAAATAAATAAATAAAGAAAAATAAATAAAAAGAAATAAGCAAATAATGAATAATAAGAAATAAATAGATAAATAAGAAAATAAATAAATGAATGGAAAAAAGAAATAAAAAAAATAATAGATAAATAAATCAAAAATGAAATAAAAATAAATAATAAAAATAAAGAAAATGAAGCAATAAGTAAATTAAAAATAAATATATGTATAAAAATCAAATATAAAGATAAAAATGGAAAAAATAAATAAATTAAAAAATAAATAAATATAAATAACTTAAATTAATAAATAAAAATAAATAGATATAGATAAAATGAAAAAAATTTAAAATAAGTTAATAAAAAATAAATAAATAAATAGAAATAAATAAATAAATAAAAAAATAATTAAATAAAAATAAATAAATAAATAAAAATAAATTTAATAAATAAAAAAAATAAATAAATAAAATATAATAAATAAATAAAATAAATAAAGAAATAAATTAAAAATAAAAATAAAAATAAATAAAAATACCAAAAATAAATAAATAAATAAAAATAAAATAAAAATAAAAATAAAAAATAAAATATGTAATACAAATAAATAAATAAATAAATAATAAAAATAATAAAAAATAAAAATAAAAATAAATAAATAAAAAAATATAAATGAATAAATAATTGAAATAAATAAATAGATAATAATAAATAAATAAATAGAAATAAATATATAAAAATAAATAAATAAATAAAAATAAAATAAATAAATTAAAGAAATAAAATAAAAATAAAAAAGAAAAATAAAGATAAAAATAAAATAAAATAAAATATAAAAAAATAAAAAAATACATAAAATAGAACAACATAAATATATAGAGAAATTACAAATATATAAAAAATAAAAACAAATGAATAAAAGTTAAAATAGATAACTGAAATTAAAAATAAATAAATTAAGTAAAAAATATATAAAAATAAATAAGATTAAAAAATAAATAATTAAGAATAAAATTTAAAAAAATTTGTTAAAAAAAATAAATAAATAAAAACAAATAAAAAAAATAAGAATAAATAAATTAAATAGAATAAATAAATAAAATGAAATAATTATAAATCAGTAATAAATAATGATGAGTAAAATGAAATTAAATAAATAACAATAATAAATAAATATAAATGATGAATAATAAAAAGAAATAAAATACCATAAAAAAATAAAATAAAGAAATAAAAAAAAAATTAAAATAAAAAAACAAATAAATTATAAAAATGAAAATAATAGATAAATAAAAAATAAAATAAATAAAATTAATAATAAAAATTAATAAAAATAAATAAAATGAATACAAAGTAAAAATAGAAAATAACTAATAAAAATAAAATAAATAAGTAAAAATATTAAATAAATTAAAAACAAAACAAATAAATAATTAAGGATAAATAATGTCATAAATAAACTGAATTCAAATTAAATAAATAAAAATATATAAGTAAATAAAATAAATAAAAAATAAGAATAAATAAAAAAATTAAAATAAAAGGAAAAATAAAAAATTTAAGTAAAAAAAATCAATAATAAATCAATAAATAAAAATAAAAATGGGATAAAATAAAAATAAAAAATAAAATAAGAAATAATATTACATGACTAAATAAATAAAAATAAATCAAATAAAATAAATTAAAATTAAATAAACGTAGAAAATTTAACAATAATCAATAAATAAATAAATAAAATAAAAAGAAATTAATAAATAATAAAAGTAAATAATACATTAAAAAAATAAGGGTAAAAAATAAAAATAAATGAAACTAAAATAAAAGTAAATAAAAATAAATAAAATAAAGCAAAATAAATAAAAATAACAATGGAAAAATAAAAGTAAAAATAAAAAAATAAAAATAAAGAACTTAAAATAAATTGAAAAATAAATAAAATATAAGAAAATAAATAAATTAAAAATAAATAAATTAAAAATATTAAACAATAAATAAAAACAATAATAAAAATAAATAAATAAAAGAAATTAAATAAAAAATAAAAAAAGTAAATAAATAAATAAATAAAATAAATAAATAAAAAATAAAAGAAATAAAATAAAAGCAAAAATAACTAAATCAAAAATGAAATGAAAAAATACAGAAATAAATAAAAACAAATAAAAAAAATTAATAAAGTAAAAATTAAATAAATAAATAAAAAGAAATAAAATAAAATTAACAAAGGTAAATAAATAAATAAAAAAACATATATAAAAAATAAATAAAATAAATAAAAATTAAATAAAATTAAATAAAGATAAATAAATAAAAATTAAAAATAAATAAATAAATAAAAATCAAAAATAAAAAAGAAATAAAAAAAAATAAAAAAGAAATAAGAAAAAGAATTAAAGAAATATAAATATATAAAAATAAAAATAAATAAATAAAAATAAAAAATAAATAAAAAAATAAAAAAGAATAAAATGAATAAATAAATAAAAATAAAAGTTTTTGTCTCCTTTTTAGTGGATTTTTATAATGAATGTAGACACAAAAATCTGGCATCAAAAGATGGAAAGAAACTCAAAAATTGTGTACCAAAATTTAAACTTTTTGTTAAGAGCTCTTAATATCACTCTTATTGACCTAAATTGTTTTTTAAAAGATTTTTAAACAAAAATCACACATCTAAATGAGGATGAAACGCGCCAAATAATTAATTTATTTAAATCGATATATATTCAGTTTCATTTTGTTTTTTTCATATTCTATAATGATTTTTGAAACAAAGTTTGGCCACCAAAAAGACAAAAACCTCAAAAATACTGTGCAGAAACTGAAATATTTTTATGCTACATTCATTCTCCCAAAAAGAGTGGACAATCAAAAAATAAATAATTATTTTCACATTTTTGTTTGAAAGTCATTCCTCTTTTTGATGGATGATTTTTGCTTCAGAATTCATTTAGAAAATTGGTTAAAAATAGGGGAAAGAACTTGGAATTAAAAGAAGTTTCTAAAAGAATGAATTTGAATCCAATATTTTTAACAGTTTTGCTCGGTTTTTAATAACTGATTTTATTTCTAAAATTATTTCAAAACTAACCTAAAATTCGGGTGATAAATGTAACATAAAATCATTTATGAAATATATACATTTTTTGCACAATATTTTTGAGTTTTTACATCCCTTATTTTGTCCGTTTTTTGTATCAAAAATCAATTTAGGAATATCCATACAATGTGATTTGTTTTTGGTTCAAAAATCATTTAAGAAATCAAATAAAAAAATGACAACGATTATAAAAAAAAATTTAAATCACATTTCAATTCATATAGGAAAATTTTAAGATTTTTTAAACATTGATTAGTCTTTAAAGAATCATTTAAAAATCGGCTAAAAATAGGGCGATAAATTTATCATAAAAATCAGTCATCAAAAAGACAAGGAAATTTCAAAAAAATTAAGTACTAAAATTGAAATATATTTATTTATTTTTATTTATTTTATTTTTTATTTTTTTTTATTTTTTAATTTATTTATTTTTATTTATTTATTTTTTTATTTTTTTTTTTATATTTATTTCTGTTTATTTATTTTCATTTATTTTTGTTTATTAACTTATCTTTATTTATTTATTTTCTTGAATTTATTTTTTTATTTATTTCATTTATTTATTTTCTTTATTTATTTATTTTATTATTTTTATTTATTTATTTATTTTCATTTATCTATTTATTTCTTATTAATTTTTATTTTTATTTATTTATTATCATTTATTTATTTATTTTTATTTATTTATTTATTTTCATTTATTTATTTTATTCATTTATTTTTATTTATTTATTTTCATTATTTATTTATTTTTTTCTTTTTTTTTTTCTTTTTCTTTTTTCATTTATTTATTTTTATTTATATATTTATTCATTTTTATTTATTTATTTTTATTTATTATTATTTCTATTTATTTATTTTTGTTTATTTATTTTTATTTATTTATTTTATTAAATTTATTTTTTATTTTTATTTTTATTTATTTATTTATTTTTATTTTTATTCATTTATTTATTTTTATTTGTTTATATTTATTTATTTACTTATTTTTATTTATTTATTTATTCTTATTTATTTTACTTCTATTTCGCAGATGACGTCACAGATTAATGACGTCCCCTGGAGGACCTTGGCTTATCTGATGACGTTGCACCTGCTTCGCAGATGTGACGGTGGACTACAAGGGCTTTTGGGCAGTTGAGACGAGTTTTTCAGATCGTATCACGTTGGGTATGCAGGTACATGGTGGTCGTTAGCTAACGAACCTTTTTTTAAACTCAACGAGCAACAGCTGCCTTTGTACAAAGATCATATGACGGGTACCGACGGACCTTCTATCGTCACATCGTCTACTTCACATAAAAGATTGCTATGCCTTCACATCATCTCTTCATATATGAACTTAGGAAGGTTAAAGATAGATTTTGGTAAAATTTATAAGGCTTTATTTACTAAATTGCATGTTGTATTACACTTTTATTAAAATTACCCGTCTACAATACATGTAAATATTGATGGTGAGCATGATCATTAGTGTCAGTCATACCATCTGGAGGTAGTCTAATTTCTAAATCTATAAACATGTCAGCCTGAGTAGAAAAAATGAAACTTGAGATATTTCCCATCTAAACCCATTACAGGTTTTGGTCTAACAATTATAGTATTGTACTGTTGAGGACTATTGTGGAAATATTTGATTCCTAAACGGGGTTTGTTATAATCTAAATTTCCACCACGAATTGGCATAAGATTCGGGGCAGTTACTTGATTGCCAAAGGTATACCACCGGTCTGTATCTGGGTAGATGGTATATGCTTTTCTTTCACCAATGTGATATTGCTCCATTGTGCCTAGATTTCCTGCTGGGTATTAGTATTCTTTTCCTTCACCAAACTGTTGTATCTGGGGAATCCACAGCCAATCTTTTAGCTCAAAAGTAGTTCCATCTTTCGATTGACAACCAGCATAGGTGCAGTTTGAGTCTTTGTATATTTCCAAGTAAGGGGTCGTATTCATGGTGAGCGTTTCCACAGCCGTTCCTGATTGCACTGTAAGCGCTTGTTGCATGGGAATAAGAGAATGCATCACTATACCGGCTTTATGGATTTTTAAGCCAAAATTTTCTGCGATGGTATCAACTTTATCCCATCTTACAGTTTTACCGGCCGTGCCACCAGTTCCTTTGATTGCGTAGGTAAAGAAGTCCAGCCAATTGAGTGGAATGAGGTAGCTTAGCGTTCCGTCCTCTGTGCGCGTGAATTCCCAGTACGACGTTGTCGAATAGTCATACGTATAGTTTCAGGGTCTTTGAGTTTGATGCACCTATGGATGAAGTCTCCATCTACTGCTCCATCTCCATTGTAGTCGTCGTCTTCTTCTTCTCTTCTCCTCTTTTTCGGTGTTGCCTCACTCATATTTCTTGATTATGTTACTGATCTGTGCTTTGTATTTTTCAAAAAGTAGCAAGAAGTCTGAAGAAGTGATCCGTCCTGGTGGAGGGTTGAGACCAAACTGATTAGAATGCTTGTCTGAGAACCCTTTTATTTCTTTTCTTAGAATGAATGCCTTGGTTCTAGAGTACAGGCGATTTGGTTCTAGAGTACAGGGCATCGCCATCAGCCGGTGGCACCCAATAATCAATTGGTTTATTTGTAGATATGAAGATTTGTATCCTCTGCAGCAATTCAGGATCTGAGTGTTTCACATTTACTTCAAAATCCGCTCCTTGTAATCA
>NC_061102.1:46833884-46838884 GCF_015104395.2 Macrobrachium nipponense | reverse complement strand
ATTTAGACAAAAAACCAAAATCATTTATCAAAAAGATGCCACTAAAAATATTGTATATAAATCAAATAAGTTTTTTAGTTAAATTTTTTGTCCTTTTTTATGCGATTTTCATAATTAGTTATCAAAATGGGGTGAAAAACTCCCAAAAATTTTAGTTCCTAATTATCTTTTTTTTTAACCGTTCGTTTATGTTAGTCCTGATTTAGGTAATTTTCGATATAATATGGAAACAGAAGTCAGAATTAATCGAATGCAAAAATTATCATATATGTTGTATATTTTTCCTCCTTTTTATGTGAGTTATAATGATTCTTGACACAAAAATCTTGCATCAAAAATGAAAACAAACACTCAAAATTGTGTACCAAAATTGAAAGTTTTTTAAATGTATGTGGTTTTTTTTTAAAAATACTTTTCAAACAAAAACCATACATCTAAAGGAGGACTAAAATCCGTTAAATATTTCATTTAAATCTATATATATTTTAAGCCTTTTCCAGTTTAATTTTGTTTTAGCATTTTTATGATGATTTTTGAAACAAAAACACAAAAACTAAAAATATTCTGCAAAAACTGGAATATTTATTAAAACTTTTTATGCTATAATTTTTGTGCCATTTTTAGGCGATTTTTACAATTATATTTAAGGTAGGCTCCACTTGGGGGGTGCCGATCGTAAAAAATATTTGCCAAAAATACACTAATCAAGACAGGCTAATGAAAAATTTTCAGGCATTATTAGCACTATAGTAATGCATATTTCCTGTGAGTTTTTATCATCCTACATGGAAAATTAATGATTTTATGAAAAAAAAAATGTGAACAAACGGAAATTTCCGGCCCTCGTACTGAAGTTTATTTGGTGATTGGTGAGAAACTACAGTCTTGAATAGAAATTCGGTCTGACAGAATGTTGGTATATCCACCTGGAACATGCACAAAAAAAATTATCAAAATAGAACAGTAAATAAGCACGTAATAACAAAAAAAGAGCAACAACTTCGTAAGTTCAGCGAAAGCCTGCCGAAAAATCAGACTATAGCTAGGAAGAAATATTCAGGAAAAATTCAAATCTCGTTTTAGGGACAAAACCTTTTGAGAGTTTGTAGTTATTATGTCACTTGATAGCCTAAAACATCTAAAAACTTATATTATTTAGGACAATCAAAGAAAACCCACCTCCAAAAAAAACCAAAAAAAAAAAAAAAAAAAAAAAAAAAAAAAAGGAAAAAAAAAAAAAAAAAAAAAAAAAAAAAAAAAAAAAAAAGGGTGGGTGGTTTTTTCTTTAGATTGTCCTAACAAATAATATAATTTTTAGATGTTTTAGGCTATCAAGTGACATAATAACTACAAACTCTCAAAAGGTTTTGTCCCTAAATCGAGATTTGAATTTTTCCTGAATATTTCTTCCTAGCTAGTCTGATATTTCGGCGGGGCTTTCGCTGAACTTACAAAGTTGTTGCTCTTTTTTTTGTTATTACGTGCTTATTTACTGTTCTATTTTGATAATTTTTTTTGTGCATGTTCCAGGTGGATATGCCAACATTCTGTCAGACCGAATTTTTATTCAAGACTCTAGTTTCTCACCAATCACCAAATAACCTTCAGTACGAGGGGCCGGAAATTTCCGTTTTTTCACATTTTTCATTTTTCTTCATAAAATCATTAATTTTTCCTGTAGGATGATAAAACTCACAGGGAATTATGCATATATAGTGCTAATAATGCCTGAAAATTTCATTAGCCTGTCTTGATTAGTGTATTTTTGGCAAATATTTTTTACGATCGGCACCCCAAAGTGGAGCCTACCTTCAAAAAAATCAGTCATAAAAATGAATGTATAATCCAAAAATTAATTAATTATCTTAACATCTCTATTTGAAATTCATTCCTCTTTGTGATGGATGATTTTTGCTTCAAAAATTATTTAGAAAATTGGCTAAAATTAGGTCAATGAACTTTAAATTAAAAGCAGTTTGCAAAAGGTTTAATTTTTAATCTAATATTTTAAATTTTTTTCCTGGTTTTTGATGACTGATTTTTACTTCGAAAAATTATTTCAAAAAACCCTGAAATAAAGGTAGCAAAATCATTTAAGAAATATATAAATTATTGCATAATATTTTTGAGAGTGTTTTGGCGGATTTTTGTATAAAAAATAAATAAAAAAATAGCCTGAAAAGGGGGGTTGGCGAAGAAACGACTTTTTTATCTTTCAATTTAAATGCAATATGGTTTACTATGTCACCAAATAAGGGAGCCAATAAGCTCAAAGATATTGCATTTAAAATGACATATTTTTAGAGCTTTTCTCTGTTTCATTTTTTGAACTATTTTTTAGATAATTTTTATAATGATTACTTGAAACAGAAAACAGAAACCAAAGTAAGTGGTAAAATTTAAATCTTTTTATTACTTTTCATGTTACATTAATCAATCTACTAAAAATTTAGGCGATTTTCTAATTGATTTTTGAAATAAAATTAGTCACCAAAGAGAGGGTTAAACTCCCAATCAAAATGTATCAAAAAAATGATAAAAAAACTTGAAGATTTTATACTAAATTTGAAATAGTGTTTTAAACTCTTTAAGTTACATTTATTTTCATATATTTATACGATTTTTAAAAAGCCTTTTGAGACAAAAAATCACTCATAAGATAGAGGTCATAATCTAAAAAAATATATTGTATTTAATTTGGAATATGTTTAAATGTGTTTGTCTTTCACTAATTTTTTCAATAACTTTTGAAATAAAAAAAATTAGTCCTAAAAAACGGTAAATTCATTAAAAATATTGTATTCAAATTAAATTATTTTTTAAATTGCTTTTAAATAAATCATTTTGAGAATCGCATAAATTTTGACAATTAATGTACCATAAAAATGTTAAACAAATATATTTTAATTTAAATAAACTATTTATGGTAAAAAATTATATCTAAATTGAAATCATTTTTAAAGCTTTTTAGGTCTCTTATTTTGTCCTTTTTTTTTATTCATATTTAAGGTGAAATTGAAATATTTTTGTAACTTTCTTAGTTTTCTTTTTAAGCAATTTTTGTTATGGTTTTTTAAACAAAAATCCGCCAACAAAAAAAGGAAAAACTCAAAAATGCTATGCAAAAATTTAAATTATTTTAAAACTTTCATTGTCCCCTTCTTAGGCGTGTTTTTACATGATTTTCGGTATCAAAATCAGTCATAAAAAAAAGGCAAAACTCCCAAAATATTGTATCCAAACTGTATGATTTTTAAACTCTGTTTATTTTAAATTCATTGTGTTATTTTTAGACGATATTTTAAATGATTTAAAAAAAATACCAGTCATCAAAAAAATTTCTAAAATAAAAATCAGTCATTCAAAAAGTAGAGGGAAAATCACTTAATATTATATTCAAATCAAATTACTTTTTGAACTGTAGCCGTTTTTAAAATAATCATTTTGATAAAAATATAAAAAAAAAAAACTGAAAAAGTTTCGAAAATTGAAATTTTTTTTGAACGTTTTATTTTACATTCATGATCCCTTTTAAAGAAATTCTTGAAATAATTTTTAAACAAAAATCATCTATAAAAAAGAAGGTAAACAAGAAAAGAAGGCAAAAACTCCCAAAATATTGTATCCAAACTGTAGGATTTTAAACTCTGTTTATTTTAAATTCATTGTGTTATTTTTAGACGATATTTTAAATGATTTAAAAAAATATCAGTCATCAAAAAAATTTTCTTAAATAAAAATCAGTCATCAAAAAGTGAGGGAAAATCACTTAATATTATATTCAAATCAAATTACTTTTTGAACTGTAGCCGTTTTTTAAAATAATCATTTGATAAAAATATAAAAAAAAAAACTGAAAGTTTCGAAAAAAAACAAAAATTGAAATTTTTTTGAACGTTTTATTTTACATTCATGATCCCTTTTAAAGAAATTCTTGAAATAATTTTTAAACAAAAATCATCTATAAAAAAAGAAGGTCAAGAAGAAGGGCAAAACTCCCAAAATATTGTATCCAAACTGTAGGATTTTTAAACTCTGTTTATTTTAAATTCATTGTGTTATTTTTAGACGATATTTTAAATGATTTAAAAAAAATATCAGGGGTCATCAAAAAAATTTCTTAAATAAAAATCAGTCATCAAAAAGTGAGGGAAAATCACTTAATATTATATTCAAATCAATTACTTTTTGAACTGTAGCCGTTTTTTAAAATAATCATTTTGATAAAAATATAAAAAAAAAAAACTGAAAAAGTTTCGAAAATTGAAATTTTTTTGGACGTTTTATTTTACATTCATGATCCCTTTTAAAGAAATTCTTGAAATAATTTTTAAACAAAAATCATCTATAAAAAAGAAGGTCAAGAAAGAAGGCAAAACTCCCAAAATATTGTATCCAAACTGTAGGATTTTTAAACTCTGTTTATTTTAAATTCATTGTGTTATTTTTACGACATATTTTAAATGATTTAAAAAAATATCAGTCATCAAAAAAATTTCTTAAATAAATCAGTCACATCAAAAAGTGAGGGAAAATCACTTAATATTATATTCAAATCAAATTACTTTTGAACTGTAGCCGTTTTTTAAAATAATCATTTTGATAAAAATATAAAAAAAAAAAAAAAAAAAAACTGAAAAAGTTTCGAAAATTGAAATTTTTTTGAACGTTTTATTTTACATTCATGATCCCTTTTAAAGAAATTCTTGAAATAATTTTTAAACAAAAATCATCTATAAAAAAAGAAGGTCAAGAAAGAAGGCAAAACTCCCAAAATATTGTATCCAAACTGTAGGATTTTTAACTCTGTTTATTTTAATTCATTGTGTTATTTTTAGACGATATTTTAAATGATTTAAAAAAAAATATCAGTCATCAAAAAAATTTCTTAAATAAAAATCAGTCATCAAAAAGTGAGGGAAAAATCACTTAACTTAATATTATTCAAATCAATCAAATTACTTTTTGAACTGTAGCCGTTTTTTTAAAATAATCATTTT
>NC_061102.1:46816384-46826384 GCF_015104395.2 Macrobrachium nipponense | reverse complement strand
TAAATAGATAAAAGAAAAAATACATAATAAATTAAAATAAATCAAGAAAATACAAAGATAATGGAAAATAAAAAATAATAAATAATAATAAATAAATAAATCAAAAAATAAATAAATAATTGAATAAAAATAAATGATAAATAAAAATGAATGAATATATAAATAAAAATAAATAAATAATACAAATAAGTAAAATAATAGAAATAAAAGAAAAAATAAATAAAAAATATATTAAATAAGTAAATAAATAAAAATAAATAATTAAATAAAAATAAATACATAAATAAATGTAAAATAAAATAAATGTAAAAAAAAAATAAAAATAAAAAAATAAATAAATAAATAAATCAAAATAAATCAATGAATAAAAATAAAAAAAATAAAAATGAATAAAATAAATAAATAAAAATAAATAAAGAATAAAAATAAATAAATCAATCAAAATAAATAAATAAATAAAAATAAATAAATAAATAAATTAAAATTAATTAAATAAAAAATAAAATTAAATAAATAAAGTAAAATAAATAAATAAATACAAAAATAAAAGAAATAAACAAATAAACAAATAAAAATAAAAAATAAATAAATAATAAATAAGTAAGAATGAAAAAAAATAAATAAATAAATATATAAAAATAAAAGAATAAATTAAATTAAATTATATAAATAAATAAAAATAAATAAAATGAAAATAAATATATAAAAATAGATTGATAATAAATAAATAAATAAATAAATAAAACATAAACAAACAAAAAAAATAAACAGATAAATAAAACAAAAAATAAAAATGAAAAAAAAACAGAAATAAACACGTAATAAAATAAAAATGAATAAATGAATAGATAAGTAAATAATTGAACAAATAAAAAATTAGTATAGAAATAAATAAATTAAAAAAAACCAAAAAAAAGGAAAAATAAACTAATTTATTTTTCTTTATTTATTTATTTTTATTTATTTACACTAATTTTTTTTTAGCTATTTCTGTTTATTCATTTTTATTTATGTATTTTTATTTCTTTACTTTTATTCATTATTTTTATTTATTTTTTTTATTGTTTTATTTATTTATGATATTCAATATATAATTTTTATTTATTGTTTAGTTTTTAATTTTTGTTTATTATTTTTTATTTTATAATTTATTTATTTTTATTTATTTATTTAATTTTAGTCAATTATTTATTTTTATTTATTTATTTATTATTATAATCAATTATATATTTTAATTATTTTATTTTATTTATTTTTATTTGTTTTTATTTATTTTTATTTATTTTCATTCATTTATTTATTTAATTATTTTTATTTATTCATTTTATATTTATTTATTTTTTTTATTTATTTATATTAATTTTTTTATTTTTTATTATTTTTGTTATCAATTTCTTTATTTATTTAATTTTTATTTATTTTTATTATATATTTATTTTATTTATTTATCTATTTATTTTTAGTTAATTTTATTTATTTTTCATTTATTTTTTTATTTATTTATTTATTTATTTTAATTTTTATTAATTTATTTATTTTTTTATTTATTTTATTTATTTTACTATTTTATTTATTCGTGTTTATTCCATTTATTTAATTTAATTTTTATTTAATTTTTTCATTTATTTATTTTTATTTATTTTCTTTTATTTTTTATGTATTTTTAATTACTTTTTATTTTATATATTTTTATTTTATATTTATTTATTTAATTATTTTATTTATTTATTTTTAATTTATTTTTTTTTTCAATTTTTATTTTATTTATTTTTATTTTTTATTTTTTTTAGTTTTTATGTGTTTAGTTTTATTATTTTAATTTACATTTTTATTTTTTTATTTAATTATTTTATTTTATTTACTTTTTTATTTTATTTATTTTTAATTTTTATTTTTTTTATGTTTTATTTTATATTCATTTATTTTTTTATTTTTTGTATTTTATTTTATTTTTTGTATTTATTTATTTTTATATACATTTATTTTATTTGTTTATTTTAATTTTTTATTTATTTTTTAAATTTATCTATTTTTGGATTTTATTTTAATTCATTTTTTATTTTTTTATTTATTTATCAATTTTATTTATTTATTTTATTTAGCTAATTATTTTTAATTTCATTTTTAATTATTTATTTTTTATTTTTTTTATCTTTTATTTTATGTTTATTTTTAATTTTTAATTTTAATTTTATTTATTTATCTTATTTATTTTTATTTTATTTTTATCTTTATCTTTATTTATTCGCTTTTTATTATTTATTTTTATTTTATTTATTTTTTATTTTTACATTTATTTTTTTTATTTTTATTTTTAATTTTTAAATTATTTTTTCATTTATTTTTGTATTTATTTTTTAATTTATTTATTTTTAATTTATTTATTTTTATTTTTATTATTTTTATTTATTTAATTTTTATCTTTTTATTTATTTATTTTCGTTTTATTCATTTATTTATTTAGTTTTTATTTATTTCAATTTTTAATTTATTTTTTATTTATTTCTTTATTTTTATGGTTATTTTATTTAATTGTATTTTTGATTTTTTTTATTTATTATTTTTTTATTTTTATATTTTTATTTATTTAAAAAATTATTTTTATTTATTTAATTTTTAATTATTTATTTTTTATTTATTTATTTTTAATGTTTATTTTTTGTTAGTTATTTATTTTTATTTATTTTATTTATTTTTTTATTTCTATTTATCTTTACTTTTTTATTTATTTATTTTTAATTTATTTTTATTTTACTTAAAAAATTTATTTATTTATTTTTTATTTATTTTTTTAATTTTTTTTTAATTTTATACTTATTTTATTTCATTTTTAATTACATTTTTTTTATTATTATTTTTTTTATTTATTTAATGTTACAAATTTAATTTATTTTTATTTTTATTAATTCATTTTTTATTTTTTAATTATTTAATTTTCAATTTTATATATTTATTTTTAATTATCTTTTAATTTTTTATTTAATTTTCTTTTTAATTATTGATTTTTTAATTTTTGTATCTTTATGTTTTTAATTAATTTTTAAATTAATTTTAATTTATTCTTAGCATCTTTTATTTTTTTATTTATTTATGTTTATCTATTTATTGCCTTTTTTAATTTATTTATTTTTATTTATTTATTTTTTTATTTATTTATTTTTTTTAGATTGATTTTAATTTTTTAAAATTTATTTTTTTCATATCGTTTATTTAGTTTTATTCATTATTATTTTTATTTATTTTTTTTTATTTATTTTTTTTTTTATTATTTTTATTTTTTTATTTTTTTTATTTTTATTTATTTTTATTGTTCATTTGTTATTTATTTTAATTTTTTCAATTTATATTTTTACTTGTTTTTTTTATTTATAGTTATCTTTATTTATCTTTATTGTTATTTATTTATTTTTTATTTCTTTTATTTTTATTTCTTTATTTTTATTTATTTATTTTTATTAATTAATTATTTTTATTTATTTATTTATTTTTATTTATTTATTTTTGATATATCATTTTCATTTTTATTTTTTTATTTTTATTTATTTATTTATTTTTACTTTATATTTATTAATTCATCCATTTTTATTTGTTTTTATTTATTTATTTATTTTTATTCATTTATCTATTTAATTTTTAATGTAATTATTTTATTTATTTATTTTTAATTATTCATTTTTATTTATGTTTATTTATTTATTTATTTATTTATTTCTACTTAATTATTTTTATTTATTTGCTTTTATTTATTTATTTTTCTTATATATTTATTTATTTTTATTTATTTTTAGTTATTTGTTTTATCTTTATTTACCTTTTTTATTTTTTTATTTCTATTTATTTTATTTATTTACTTATTTTTATTTATTTACTTATTTTTATTAATTAATTTATTTTTATTTATTTATTTTTCTTTAAGTATTTTTTATTTATTTATTTAACTTTATTTATTTATTTTTATTTATTTTATTGTTTTTATCTTTTTTTATTTATATTTATTTATTTATTTATTTTTTATTTTTTTATTTTTTTTCCATTCCTTTTTATTTATTTCATTTTACTTAATATATTTATTTGATTTCTTATTTATTTATTTATTTATTTATATTTATTTATTTATATATTTATTTATTTATTTATATATCTATTTATTTTTATTTATTTATTTATCTTTTTTAATTTTTTTTATCTTTTTTTATTTTTACTTATTTATTTATTTTTTTTTTTCATTATCTATATATTTAATTTTTAACATTTATTTTTTTATTTATTTATATTTATTTATTTATTTATTTAGTTAGTTTTATTTATTCTTATTTATTTATTTTTAATTATTTTTTATTTTTTTTTTTTTATTTTTATTTAATTTATTTATTTATTTATTTATTTTTATTTATTTTTTTTCTTTTTCTTTATTTTTCTTTATTTAGTTCATTTTCATCTAGTTATTTATTTATGTTTACTTATTTATTTTTATTTATTTATTTTATGTATTTATTCCTTATTTATTTACTTTTATTTACTTAATTTTATTTATTTTTATATATTTATTTCTATTTATTTTTTATTTTTCTATTTTTATTATTTATTTTTTTATTTCATTTATTTAATTATTCAATTATTCTTATTTATTTATTTATTTATTTATTTATTTTTATTCATTAATATAATTATTTTTTATGTGTTTATATTTATTTATATTTATTTATTTATTTATTTATTTTTATATATTTATATTTGTTTATTTATTTTTATTCCTTTATTTACTTATTTTTGTTTAATAATTTATTTCTATCTATTTATTTATTTGTATCTATTTTTATTTATTTTATTTATTTTTATTTGTTTATTTAAGTTTATTTATTTATTTTTATTTATCTATTTTTATTTATTTATTCTTATTTATTTATTTATTTTAATTTATTTGTTTGTATTTATTTTTATTTATTTATATATTATTTTATTGTTATTTTACTATTTATTTAATTATTTTTATTTCATATTTTACTTATTTTCATTTATTTATTTTTATTTATTTTTATTTCATTTTTTTATTTATTTATTTATTTTTATTTTTATTCATTTTTCACTTATTTGTTTTTTATTTATTTATTTATTATATTTTATTTATTTATTTTTATATTTTATTTGATTGATTTTAGAATTTATTTATTTATATTCATTGATTTTTACTTATATTCATTGATTTATTTCTATTTTCTTTATTTATTTATTTTTATTTATTTCTTTATTTTTATTTATTTATTTGCTTTTATTTATTCATTTGTTTTTATTTATTTATTTATTTATTTTTATGTATTTTTATTTATTTTTTATTTATTTTTATTTATTTTTATTTATTTAATTTATTTTTTTTTTTTTACTTATATATATTTATTTTTATTTATTTATTTTTATTAATTTATTTCCATTTAATGATTTTTTTTATTAATTAAAATTTTTTTATTTATTTATTTTTATATATTCATTATTATTTACTTATTTTTATTCATTAATTTATTTCATTTATTTTTATTTATTTATTTATTTTTTACTGGTTTTTATTTATTTATTTATTTTTATTCATTTATCTATAATTTTATATAATTATTTTTATTTATTTATTTTTATTTATTCATTTTTATTTAGTTTATTTATTTATTTATTTTATTTCTATTTATTTATTCTTAATTTTTTATTTGCTTTTATTTATTTATTCTTATTTATTTATTTTATTTATTATTTATTTTTATTTATCTATTTCTATTTATTTTTTTTAATATTTTTATTTTTATTTTTATTTATTTATTTATTTTTATTTTTTATTAATTATTTATTTTTATTTATTTATTTTTCTCTAGCTATTTTTTACTTATTTATTTAACTTTATTTATTTATTTTTCTCTTTATTATTTTATCTGTTTTTATTTATTTTTATTTATTTCTATTTATTTATTTATTTTTAAATTGCTTTTTATTTATTTATTTATCCATTTTTATTTATTTATTTTTATTATTTTTAATTTATTTATTCTTATTTATTTATTTATATATTTATTTTTATTTTTTTTTATTTATTTATTTATCTATTTATTTTTATTTATTTATTATCTTTATTAATTTAATTTATCTTTATAATTTATTTATCTTTATTTATTTTTATTTTTTTATATTTTTTATTTATATATTTAATTTTTTTTTATTTCTATTTATTTATATTTATTTTTATTTATTTATTTTATTTAGTTTTATTTATTCTTATTTATTTATTTTTATAAATATTTATATTTTTTATTTTTTATTTTTTTATTTATTTATTTATTTATTTTTATTTTTCTTTATTTTTCTTTATTTATTCATTTTCATCTATTTATTTATTATGTTTACTTATCTATTTTTAATTATTTATTTTATGTATTTATTCTTATTTATTTACTTTTCTTTACTTATTTTTATTTATTTATTTTTAATAAATATTTATTTTTATTTGATTTTTTTATTTATTCATTTTTATTTATTTATTTTTTATTCATTTATTTTGATTTATTGAATGATTTTTTATTTAATTTTTTATTTTTTATTTTTTCATTTATTTAATTTATTTTTTTATGTTTATTTTTTATTTATTTATTTTCATTTTTTTTTTTTTATTTATTTATATGTTTATTTTCTTTTTATTCCTTTATTTAATTTATTTAATATTTATTTCTTTATCCATTTATTTTTTTTCATTTGTTTATTTATATTTGTTTATTTATTTCTATTAATTTTATTCCAATTTTATTTTATTTTTATTATTTTTTATTTTATTTAATTAGTTTTTTTTTTATTTATTTCATTTATTTTTCTCTATTTGTTTTTTTACTTTTATTTATATATATTTATTTAATTTATTGTTATTTTATTATTTATTTATTATTTTTATTTCATTATTTATTTATTTTCATTTATTTATTTTTAATTTACTTTTATTCATTTTTTTATTTATTTATTTTTTATTTATCCTTTAGTTTTTTGTTTTTTTTTTCATTTATTCTTATTTATTTTATTAACTTAATTTTATTTATTTATTTTATTTATTTATTTTATTGATTTTATTTTATTTATTTATAAATATTATTTTTTATTTTTATTCATTTATTTACTTTTTATTTTATTTATTTTATTCTTTTTTTTTATTTATTACTTTTTATTTTATTTTATTCGTTTTATTTATTCAAATTATTTTATATTTATTTTAATTTATTTTTATTTTTATATTTTTTTATTTATTTTTGTAGTTAGTTTTACTTTATTTTTATTTATTTATTTAATTTTACCAATATATTTTTTTATTTATTTAATTTTTATTAATTTATTTTTCATTTATTGATTTATTTATTTTTTATTTATCTTTTATTTATTTGTTTATTTTTACTCATTTATTTTTGTTTATTTATTTTATTTATTTCTTATTTTTATTTTTTATTTAATTATTTTTTTAATTTATTTTTAATTTCCATTTTAATTTATTTTATTTTATTTTATTTGTATTTATTTTATTTTGTAATTTATTTATTTTATATTTTATATTTTTATTTACTTTTGGATTTATTTTTATTTGTTTTATCTTTTTTATTTTTTTTATTTTTATTTATTTATTTATTATTTTTTTATAAACATTTTTATTTATCTTTTTATTTATTTATTATTTTCTTTTTTTATTTTATTTTTATTTATCAATTTTTATTTGTTTTAATTTAATTTTTATTTTATTTATTTCTTTATTATTTTTATTTATTTTTTTATTTTATCATTTGTATTTATTATTTATTTATTTTATTATTTATTTTTATTTCATTTATTGTATTGAATTTTTTCTATTTCTTTTTTTTTTATTTATTTTTATTTATTTATTTATTTTTGTTTTTTATTTATTTATTTAATTTTACTTTTATTTATTTTTTTTATTTTTATTATTTATTTTTTTATTTAATTTTTTGTTTATTTTTTTCATTATTGTTTTTTATTTATTTATATTTATTTATATTTATTTTTTTCATTTATTTATTTTTTAATAGATTTAATTTTTATTTTTTATTTTATTTTGTATTTATCTTTATTTAATTTTTTTTATTTATCATTTTGTTAATTTTATTTATTTTTAATTTGATTTTATTTATTTATTTTTATTTTATTAATTTAATTTTATTTATTTTTGTTTTTTTTATTTTTTATTTATATATATGCTTTTCTATTATTTATTTAGTTACTTTTAGTTTTTACTTTCTTTATTTTTATTTATTTTTTTATTTTTATTTATTTTTATTTATTTAATTATTTGTTTATATATTTTTATCTATTTATTTTTATTCATTTATTTTTTTTATATAATTCAATTTTTTTTATTTTTTTATATATTTAGTTTTTTAATTTATTTTATTGATTTGATTTTAATGTATTTATTTTTTTACGGGATATTTATTTATTTATTTTTTTATTCAATTTTTATTTAGTGATTTATTTATTTTTATTTTTATTTATTTGTATTTATTTAATTTTCATTACTTATCTTGATTTTTATTATATTTTGATTTATTTATTTATTTCCATTATTTTTTTAATTATTTTTATTTCTTCATTTATTTATTTTTTTTAATTTATTATTTTTATTTTATTTATTTATTTTTATTTTTTTTATTTATTTATTTTCATTTTATTTATTTGTTATTTATTTATTTATAATATTTATTTAGTCTTTATTTTTTATTTATTTATTTTTATTTATTTCTTTTTATTATTATTTTTTATTTATTTTATTTTTTTTGTTATTTATTTATTGTTTTAATATTTTTATTTTATATTTTATTATTTTTATTATTCCTTTATTTTTATTTATTAGTTTATTTATTCTTTTTATTTTGATTTATTTCTTTATTTGTTTTATTTATTTTTATTTTTTCTTTATTTATTTTTATTTGATTTATTTATTTTATTTATTTATTTTATTTTTTTATTTATTTTTTATTTATTATTTTTATTTCATCTTTATTTTTTCATATCATTTATTTATATTTTATTTTTTTTTAGTTATTCTTTTTATTTTTTATTTATTTTTTTTATTTTATTTTTATTTTTATATAGCTTCTTTTTTTATTTCTATTTATATTTTTTTATTTATTTTTATTTATTTATTGATTGATTTTATGTTTTATTTATTTTTTACTATATTTTTTATTTAATTTTTATTATTTTTATTTAGTGATTTATTTATTTTTATTTATTATTTGTATTTATTTATTTTCATTTACTTATATCATTTATTTATATATATTTATTTTTTCCAATTTATTTAATTATTTTTAGTTTTTTTTCTTCATATATTTATTTATTTTTACTTATTTTTTTATTTTTATTTATTTATTTTTAGTTTTTTTTATTTATTTATTTTCATTTATTTATATATTTATTTCCATTTATTTATTCATTTATTTTTATTTTTATTTATTTATTTACTTATTTCTTTTTACTTATTTTTATTTATTTATTTGTATTTATTTTTATTTTTCATTTTTATTTTATTTTTTATTTTTATTTTTTATTTTTTAATTTTATTTATTTATTTATTCATTTTTATTTAATTTTTTTTTGTTTTTATTTTTATGTATTTATTAATGTTATTTAATATATTTATTTTTATTATTTTATTTTATTAATTTATTTTATTTTATTATTTTCTTTTATGTATATTTTTCTTATTCTTTATTTATTATTTATTTATTTCTTTTATTTTTTTTTTTATATTCTTTCTATTCTATTTTTATTTATTTTTTATTTTTATTTATGCTTCTTTATTTTCTATTTCATTTTATTTATTTAATTTTCAATTTTTTTTTATTCATTTATTTATTTATTCATTTATTTATCATATTTATTTATTTATTCATTTTTATTTATTTTTATTTATATTTCTATATCAAATTTATTTTAGTATTTTTATTTATTTTTTTTTATTTTTATTTAT
>NC_061102.1:46788084-46808384 GCF_015104395.2 Macrobrachium nipponense | reverse complement strand
TTCAGTTGCTATTTCATTCGTCATGATATTGTGAAGTCTTCCTTTCTCTGCAGGTATTATGAAAAGGTTTTCATTTCTTTCTATGATTTTTATGATTGCCTGGATATTTCTCTCCTCAGACAAAGTTGTTGATTGTGTAATTCGTATGTGTTTGGGCTTGAACCTAACACTTGTCTGTGCATATTTGTAATAGCAAGAACTTCATTATATGTTATCTCCCACTTGACGCCATAGTTTTTTCTCCTTGAACTGCCGATGATTCATGCAGGCCTCTTCTGAGAGCTATTTATTTGCTCTGGGGCCTTATCAGCTACAACTGGTTTGATATGTGCCGGAGTTCACTTTACCACAAATTTTCCCTCCATTAATGCCTGGTGAATTGTTGGAGCAGTTTTTGGTAATCTGTACATGTCTTCAAGATACAATGAGCACCATTGCAAGTAGTTAGTTGAATCAAAGGCAGTGAAGAGTGGAATCAGGCCCTGAATTGACTGAAGTTGGAGTAACCAATTGCCCTCTCAATCACTGCGAATCAAGTTTCCCACATGTGAAATTAGATAAATAAAATTGCTCCAATATCAAAAAGTTTCTCTTTCTTCAGAATTCTTTGAAACAAAAGCATCAAAGTCAAGGATCATTGTTTCACTCGTAGCCTCAAACTCCTTCAGTTGTGTCAAACTTAGCTTTTGTGAAATCTTACATCTCAAATGTGCAATAGTGTTCAATTGTTCCTGATACTTTTGTATGTTGTCAACCTCTTGGAAAAATGCAACCCACTGTAACCTTGCACAGGACTCTTTCAATAGCTGTAGACCTTTTATTCATCTGACATGGTTTTTTCCACTCAAAACAGAATCTATGACATTGACGCCAAAGACAGCACTCTTTATCTGTATATTCTCTGCACCACTGCCTTTTAAATATTTTCCAAGACACCCTAAGGCAATTTTTATCATGTGAAATAACTCCCCTTGTCATATCAATTGAATCTCTCAAGCTACTTGGAATACTCCTTCATCACAAGTTACCGGTAATGTGCATTGGTCTAGGTAGGTAAGAACTCATTGAAGGTTTTTCATGGCAATATATACTATATCAATTGTGTGATGGGATAGGGAAGTACTAGGATGAATACAATTCGTTTTAGAGGTAGCTCATTATCACTCAGGACGGAATTAGCTGCACTCCATATTGAAATTATCTGTTCATCTGGTAGGGTGCTGATATCTGATTTAGTTCCACTGAAGTCCAGTCTTCCCAAAATCCAGGCAACATCTTTCTTGTGGATGACATTCATGGGTCACAGGTTGAACATTTGATTCTGTGAAAACCTCAGGTGAGTTTGCTTTCTTAGATGGTTTGTAAAATGGTTTCAACTGTTAGCATGGTAAATTAATATCAAATGCTTTTGGTCCATGGTAGATGCTTGTTTCCAAAATGCTAAGTTTGTTCACTTGATGTCCCTCATGATCTTGGAACAACACTGTCACAGTATCATGGCTGCCACCTATTCCTGAAAGAGTAGCTTCATCATGGTCGAATTTATCAAATGCTGCCATTGTGAACATATTAGCACTAGAGTGACTTGGAAATGGAACTGTCTTTACTGGATTCTACAGAGTATGTTGCCAAGTCAGTTTGACGATGCATGAGCTCTTGGTAACTTACACATAAACCAAGATGATTGAAGCTTGTAATGAGTGTTGCCCTTTTGCATGATTTGGAGATTGCTTCACTATTCACGATGTGCAATGGTGTTCTTTTTCTTCCATTATGAATATTAAAGTACATTATCTGAAATAGCATTTGCAACTTACGTTGTCGTGATGTAGAAAGACCCAATGCACCACAAACATTACACTCGCCTTCCTTTTCATCATTGCTTGGTTTGAACTCACTCTCCTCAAAATTAAAGAAAACTGCAAAAAAAACTTAAAAGGGGGTTTGGGAAAATCTAATAAGGCAGCAGAGCTGATGGCCACATACTTGAATGGGGATCCCAGATGTATTTCTAGCTAACTGGACTGCAAATTGTCAAAGATACATATATGAGAAATAATCACACTTTTCTCTGATGGTAACACCTCAAATATTTCACTTCCTGGCTAAATCCTAACAAATTAAGATGCAATTTGCTAACATGCGGTAGCAGTAAATTCTTGTATTTCGAATGGCAACTCTCTCTCTCTCCTACTAAGAGGAATGATAACTCGGTATGCATGCAATGCTAAGGTTAAGATTTAAAGAAATTCTGGTCACAGATTATGATTATAGTAGTATTAAATTAAAAGAATACTTATGCTGTCCAATCTCAGTCCGACTGTGTATGCACAGGTAAGTTGTTTTATGCTGAAAGGATTTGTTTCTTATCTTGGAAATTCAGCTAGTAATGCTAGTTTACTGAATACTGCGTTGCAGGAGGTAATGCAAGCTGCAGGATCCTAGCATGGTCACCATTTTCATGATTATTATAGGTGGGAATGATGAACTTACGACAAGGATGTGACTTATCTGACTGTTCACTTACAAACCATGAAACAAAAAGGAAATGAATAAAGCTGAAGGATTTACTTCAGGAAGTTTTAGATAGATAACTAAATTACATATATTTACAACACAAAATCAGAAGGTAAGGAGAAATAAAGCAGGCCGCTAGGGTCCTCCTGCAGCATATATAATGAATACTAGACGTTAAATAGGTGCCAGAAATTTAACTTTAATGGCTATAGTTTAGAAGGTTTTGGTGGAATGTCATCTTGGCAATAAACTGGCATAGAGTTGTGGCAGAAGGGTCCACAGCAACAAATACACCTTTCTGCAATTAGATAAAGGCATAAAATCACTTAATGAATTAACAGTGGTAACAAGGATAAAAGTCTAGTGCTGAGGGCGACAGAAATCCTCGTACCAAATGTGGGGGGATGGGGGCGGGGGGGTTATTGTGAAGGGGATTAGGACCAATTCAAAATACTAGAACTCAGTATTCAGCCACAGTGATATAGGCAGCTCTGAAGAAGCATGGGTCAGGAGATGTGTCTCTGCTGGCATCAGGTATCATTGTCATTTGAATTTCTGCAATGCAGGGGTATTTATTACCACTGAGGACTACCAGCTCTTGATTCTCGCTATCTCTCTGGTTCAGGGCTGTTTCAGTGTAAAGTGGTTAGAAGTGGTAACTTTCTCCTTTTCAGCGAGGTTTGGCCAGTCATATATTGGGGCCAGGGCCATTCAGCTAGCTAAGCTCCTCCTCCGAATTTGGCAGAAAATCTGGTATAAGAAGCTTATAGCAGTCACAAACCCAAGAGAAGATAAAATGAAAAACAGAAAGATCAGAAGGAGAGTGTCAAATGTGTCAACCAATGAATTTAATTAACTAAAGGTTATCCAATTGATCTATTATGAATTTTTATATTATTTATGAATGGTGAGTTGCGTTGGGAGAGTTAACCCTTGTGGAGTATATATATATATATATATATATATATATATATATATATATATATATATATATATATATATATATATATATATGAGTAGTATAAGAACGTCAAATAGCCTCCTCATCTGATAAGATCCGGCAGTTACCTCCTCCACTGCAGGTGGACTGATTATCAAAGATGGGCGTTGATTATTATCGTAGCTGATTAGGGTGAAATATAGTCAGATTGTCATCATGATGAAGTGGTCGATGGTGATTAACGTGAGTGATTACCTTATTAACGTTGGTGGTTAGGGTCAAATTAGGCATTTGGTATAGTTGACCGAATCCGACCCTTGAAACAGATGTCTTATATCTTATTCAAGATTTTATTCCAGTAGCCACGGATTCTTCTTCTGACAATTATCTCAGTAATGCGTGATCGACGTCAATAACTCCGTCTCATAAGAAGCTACTTTTCTGACCCCTTCTCCCTTCCATCTCCTCCCTTCCCCCACCGATACCCACACCTCTCTCTCTCTCTCTCTCTCTCTCTCTCTCCCTCCCTCTCTCTCTCTCTCTCTCTCTCTCATTTTCCAAAACTAAAAAAAAACAGGGTACATTCAGCACTCTCTTATATTCTAAAACATGTTTTCAGTCATTAAAATGTTTACTGGCTGAGTAGTTAATCACATTAATCACCATCGACTGCTTTATCATTGTAACAATCTGGTCATTAATGACCCTAATCAACCACGTTAGTGAATAAAAGAAAAAAGTTAAAGAGTATTTAGCGAAACAGATGTTCGGCTTCAGGTTAGAGAGCAGAAAGATAACAGCAGATTCAATAAAAAAAGGATGAAAGAATCTTCGGGCTCGGTGGTGTGGCCTCTCAAATCTGTCATAAACTGTGTGCGGATCTGGAAAGTTGAGCCAGTTTGTATACTTAATCAGAACATGTTCATCGTCTTCAATCATTCTGATCAGTTTATTGATTAGACAGGCGCAACAAACATCTAGAAAATGAAGAGATTATAATAGGTGAAACAAAATGAAATGATCTGGAATAGATTTTCCTAATTACTGACGAGATTCTGAATAGCTCTACCATTCTTTGTTGTTCCAGGATGATAAATTATATAATGTATATATATATATATATATATATATATATATATATATATATATATATATATATATATATATATACATTTAAATAAATGTGCTTCTCGACTGTCAATCGCAACGGGATATCTAGATGTGACTATACATGAAGTGGAGACAGCGATGCACATTTATCACAAAAATCTGGTTGGGTGAGGGCCCAAAGATAAAGATAATCAAGTAGGAAGTCAAATGGAAACTCCAAGCGTTAACCTTACAGATATATTTTTACATGTAACCTTACTCTACGAAATTAAGGTGTCAATAGCGAAACATATGAGTCGGTGTCTGGGACACGGGTACGGATTTCAGCGTAATATTCTGCCCGGCACAAGCAATGAGCGAGAGATGTCCACACACAGGAAGTCAGGGACGGGGAAGACCTGCCAATACAGGATAATTTGTAACACACGTGTGATCCTCACAATTGGAGGGAGCTAGGGGAACAATGCAAGTTATGCCTCAGACACGTGAGCTTCGTGAGACAAAAGTTATGTACTCAGAGGGCAAAGGAGTAAATAAGTTATGTTAGGACGTTACTGCAATGCAAGGGAGGAAAAGATTGTTAATACAAATCTATTCAAAGGAACCACAACTCTCGAACTGGACTCCGATATCAAAAGGGGGGACACAGCTGTGGGGCTGAATGTGGGTGACAAAGGGGGATGAATCACCCAGACATAAACACAGAAAAATTTGGAAATAGAACAGGTTTGGTTGCCACATACACTTCGCACTTTACCTGGAAATCCTCGGGTACTTGGCATGGTGATGGTATAATGGTAGGACTTCTTCAAGAGGGTCCTAGGTCAGGGACACAGAATGGAGCACATGGTCGGCTTGGCACAATGGCAGAGGAGGGGGGAAAGGGGGAAGGAGACACTCCTTAGAGGTCTTCACTGATTCAGGGCTGGCGATCGAATGAGATCCGGCCCAGGTCAAAATACTCCAGCTCTTAGACCTGGATGCTGTAGCTCCGCCCACACTCAGCTTTTGCTCCCACAGTTCCAGGAAAAAAATGCGAAGAGCAGCAAACGGAGGAAGGAAAACATAAGCGAGGTGGGGAGAGGGGCGAAGTTTATGCACTGCGTTCATTTACGAATGCATTTTATGTTACAATAATGGTAAAGTTAAGTAGATATTCATAATACCTCCCCAACTTAGAAGACATTTTAGCCCTAAATGGGTTGAAATGGCGCAAAACTTACTTAGCCATGAAAAATAAAAATTATATGACTCCCTCTCTCTCCTCTGAGGAATTTGATTACATAAGACTTACATTAATGTAACTTGTTATGGTCACTTAATACAACCCTTTTACTCTAACCAACTCGTAACCCCTAGCTTAGGTATATTAACTTGACAATGGGCTTCTAAACACATCCTGTACTAATTGAAAATTATTCAAGTTCTTTTTGGGAAAGACCCTTATGTACAGATTACACAAAATATAACAACAAATCAGTTGCACTTAATTGAAATCTACTCTAAATGTTATCTTTGCCCAAGCAAATTACTCTAAAAGATTTTCAAACTGGACAAAATTATTCAAAGATTAACGGCACAAAATTATCTTAAAGGAAACATATCACGTAATTACTTACAAGTTACCTTAAGTAAAGGTCATTACTTAAGGCAAGACTGATCAGAAAAAAAGAGAAACACCATAGAGGTAAGCATATACCAACGGACAATACAGGATTAACAAAGGGTCCAATTCACTTTAAAGAAACAAAAAAAATGCCTGTGGGCTAGATTAAAGATTTAGAAGCAGCCACCACAGGTAATTTAGTCAGACAACAATACATCTTTAAAATCAAGTGGGCATATACAACCAGACAGTACAAATTTAGAAAATTCCTGAAGAATAAATTAAGGATTTAGGAGGGGTGCAGTCAAAGGCAATTTAATTCAAAAAATCAATACACTTTGTATGGTAACATGAAATTTACACAAATGTTCAAACAATGAGTGAGAAACTAACATAAGAGATATATATAGCGTGCAAGAAAGAGAAGAGAGAGAGAGAGAGAGAGAGAGAGAGAGAGAATTTAAGAAAAATAACTAAAATCATATGGGGCTAATTAATCAGTAGTTAATTCATTTATTTTAAGGTCGTTCATTAACATTTTACAAATATATTGGTCCAAAGGGTACAATCCTAGACTAAGATTTAGGTTTTTTTTATTAATGATTTGTATGACTGCGGTTTCCAGTAAATTTCTTGAAACATAATCATTAGACCTAGCAATTACCTATAGAGCTATCGCCCCAATTTATACTATAAGATTTTTCGCTCAGATGGATAAATAGTGTATTTGAAGTCTTGGCTATTCTAACTGAATACATATGCTGTTTAATTCGTAAATCTAAATTTTTGCTTGATTGACCGACATAAAAAGACGGGCAATCCTTACAAGGAATTTTGTAAATGATGTTGTTATATGGGACTATTATTGATTAGCATACCTTTAATGATATTGTTATCAGAGAACACAACATTAACACTAAAAGAAATAAAAATTGATTTTATGGTTTAAAATCCACGAAAGTAAGGCAAGTTAAGTACATTTTTAGCGGTTTCTTTTTCATTATTAACAACACTATAAGACATTTTATGAGCTTTATGATTACATAAATAAATGATATAAGGTAGGTAACAGATCATTTCCTATCTTTTTTATGTATTTGATTTTTTGGTTAAGATACTGTGGACTTGTAATCTGCAAAAAATGAAGCGCTTGTGACTTACCCTGAGTTAGGGAACTGTTAAATGCTTTAAGGTCGCCATGAAAACTCAGCCAGTTAGATCTTAATTAAGTTTATTTTTAAAAAAAACATTGAACAGCCTGAGACCACTGAACATCAGATAGGCCACGTGTAGAGGGCAAAGTGTACTGTGGTAAATTACTCTATTATTCGCATCGAAGGTGGATGATACTAATTCAACTAAATATTTAGACTATTTATAACTAATAGAACCGGTTCAGCTGATAATGGGACATATAGGAAAATCTCTCTTATGGGTTTTGATTAATTTATACATGTAAGTCAGAGATGGGCCAATCGTTGTCACTTTCTTTTATAGACACGAAATATTTTAGCATAACTTTAATTATTGCATTGAAACTTTTTATGACATAAGCTAAGAGGCAGTTTTTTGTAAGTGCTAGAGTCAGATAATAAATTTTCCATTTTTCCACCATATTTCCTTTTTTCCATTATTACAAAACTATTGGATCCTCTTTCCTGACCTTTCTGTTTGGATAATATGCTGCCCAAAACTGCAACTCCGCCCACCACTACCTAATTTGATATTTAGAGCTCTGAAAACTATGTTTTTACTTAGTGTAAACGTGAACATATAGAATATATGTATATATATAAATATATATATATATATATATATATATATATATATATATATATATATATATATGTATATATATATATATATATATATATATATATATATATATATATATATATATATATATATATGTGTGTGTGTGTGTGTGTGTGTGTGTGTGTATGTGTGTGTGCGTGTGTGTGTGATTCAGTTATACATACGTACATACGTACATACATACATACATACATACATACATATATATATATATATATATATATATATATATATATATATATATATATATATATATATATTATATATATATATATATATATATATATATATATATATATATATATATGTATGTATGTATATAAACTGAATCAAGAGAGTTTGGAACATGATAAATCCATAAATAAAGGTATAAGCCACGAGTTTCTGCAAGATCCTTCGACTTTGGATTTTGATGATTTTGTCACAGTGTTTCAAGTGTGAAACACTATTTGAAAGGGAACTGACAGATTAAAATACAAAAAAGGGTAAGTTTTTTATCCATTCGTTCCATTTTTCCGGCTATTTTTTGCGTTTTTCTTTTCATGAAATTATCCTTCACGGACATTGTTCTGTGGAACATGTGCATCCTCACAATAAACCCAGCAAGATCGACGAGATTTGATCACCTTGAGATGCTAGCGTAGGGGATATGGAAGGGATAAGGGAAGCCAAAAGTACAAAAGAAATAATAAGCAAAAATAATATATTTTGGTGTCTTCTGCCCGGTATTTTTTTTCCTTTTCAATTCAATACGAAAAATATATCATTTTATTTTAGACGAAGTTAAATATATCATTTTTGTATCTTCTATTATTTGCATAATAGTTCATACAACACCCTCAGTCTTTATTTACTCTCTGTAACAGTAATCATTCGAACGGCCATTATGGGCCTATGGCCTCCGTCACATTCGTTTTAGTGAATGATTTGTTTATCGTCCATCACCATTTCATTTCTCCATTTATAAGACGTAGTTTGAACATATGACTTACTTGCATTATAAAGATGTCAGACCCGGTTGCATGAACTGGCTCTCTTGACTCTTCAGTGAGTCGAAGAATAGTAAAGCGCCACTTTGAAGACGTTTAGTTCCTTGGAGGATAAAATTTGAAAGGAATCGTGGAGAGAGAGAGAGAAAGAGAGAGAGAGAGAGAGAGAGAGAGAGAGAGAGAGAGAGAGAGAGAGAGAGAGAGAGAGGAATTCGACGAGCCCTTTTTTTTATATATGTTATGAATTGATCATCAATTATGTAATAATATTTGATACTGAATAACTACTTCAGGAATGAGGCGCATTAGTTGATAGAGAAGAGAATCTCCTCCCCTGGGAGGATTCGTAAGTCATTTGTCACATTTATTGAAAGCCTCGATGTCACCACCAATTCTAGAACTAGATCCGAGGTGCCAGATCAGGTAAGAATCGTGCACTGAGTCGGAGCCGCCAAGGTTGCCAGTAGCATCACATCACCTGAAGTACGATATACAGGGCCCTTCGTGAGGTGTCGTCTCGTGGACGATTTTTAAGGTGTCTTTTGATGCTTTGTGGGCAATTATGACTCCGAATGGTGGCTTGCAACTACAAATACATACTTTTTTGTTGTTGTAAGTAATGTGCGTTTTTTTTAATCTGCATTTAGCTGAATAATACTCTTTGTGTCATACATTTCATATATATTGTTATCATTGAAAAGTTTCATGTTTCAGAGGCATTTGCAGCTTTCCAAGTAGAAAATTCTTTGAGGCTATTAATATTAACAAAGGAAAACTTCATTCCTAAAATACATGAAACAATATGCAAGCCTAATGCCGCTTCCACTGTGATGATATAATTGCCGATCTTGGTTGCGAGATGCCGAGCGTGACCGACCCTACTTTTCTCACCAGACTCGGAAGGTAAGATCCCAAAGGGCGTCAAAGGGGACCAGAAAATGTGGCCACGTCTTTCGTGGCAACGATTTGACCTCAGCACGATAAGGAAAGTTGTTACGGTTCTGTCTATTTGAGTCCACGTTAGACTTTGACTTGTGCTTACATAGAGAGAGAGAGAGAGGAGAGAGAGAGAGAGAGAGAGAGAGAGAGAGAGAGAGAGTTGAACATTTCCTTAATTTTTTCATCAATTGCTTAGATATTAAATTATTTGCTTTATAAGGGCCCCTGGTACATTAATAGTTTGAAATTTTCGCATCATCTGTAAGGCTCTGATATGGCAGACAGTCAAAGAAGAAGAAATTGCCTTAAATGTTGATGTCAAACTGCTGACAGCAAATATTTCTTACTGCGTGCGCGTTGAAATCTAGATTCAGTACATGTCACTAACCCAGTTAACTGCAAATGTATTTGGGGAAATAAATGGCAGAGGAATTTTGCCTATTTTGAGAGCGGTAGTATTTAAATTAGATTTTTTTTTTTTCATAAAAGTTAACTTGGAATAGTGTGACAAATGGAAAGGTAGCTATGGAAATGATTAGCTCAAATCATACTGTTCATTTGTTTGTACTTTATATTCTTCTATTTTCTAATCACCTGTTTTGAGGTGTTTCGTTACAATACACTATTTCCTCATTAAATCGTGCAGGGACTGCAAATGTTTATTTGTGAATATTTGATTGTGTTGGAAGCTTTGGTTTTGTTGGTCTTATTGTTATTGATAATCTTGTTGAAATTAGTAACAAAAATGTCTAAAAGTATCGATTTTTGTATCAAGATTACAATTTCTTGTGGTTTGTTTCCATGTAACGTTGTTTGTATGTATCGCTAAGGCTGATGATGATATTTTCCTAATAGTGCTTGAACATAGAACTTGTCTTCAAGGTCACGGATGCATTTCAAGGCCAACATTTCACCATTTTCCACTCCATCAAAAACTATAATAGTAAGAAACTATAATAATAAGAGGCTGTCGTCACCTGAAATCGACACTGTATTAGTTTCGTTTTCGGTTGTTGTTGCTTGACAGGTTTCTCAAAGTTATATTTTCAATAAATTATTCGTCTCTCTCGTTCTTTGGCTTGATAAGTACTCCAAGCTATTAATGATCGTACTCTTTCAGTGACTTTTGGTTTACGTTAACCTATTTTTCAAGGTAACAGGTCAACGCAGATAATATTTTCATCATCAGCATATTTTTTTTATATTTCGTATCTTGGAGGTTGATCGTTATTTTCTACATGCATTTTTTTCTAGAACTCTAAAGGTCACTGATCAATTTGAAAATCAACACTTTAATTCTTTATGGTTTTCAAGGAGCATTGTAACTAGACTAGAGTGATGACTGCTGAAGATTGTCTCTAAACGTTTTGGGTCCACGTTTTTGTTAATTTCGTTGTAATTAACTAGTGACTCAGCAGGGAAGCTGATTATTAAGTCTGCAATTAATAGTTTTTTGTTTTTTGTTTTTTTTTACTTTGACCTATTTCTGAAAGTCGCAGATCGTTTCAAAGGCCAAGTCATGCATCATTTTGTATAGACCGCAGGGGCTTATATTTAGGGGCCTGTGGTCATCAGATTCTTTTTTTATGATTGAGAATTAAAAAGTCCTGATAGTGCAATGGTGTCTTTTGGATACCAGTGGATTTCGCAAAGAGAATGTAGTAGAAATGTAATCACCGTTATTATTGCCACTAAACTATATTCCTTCGTATTCTTTTATTGGTACAATTGTTGATATTATGAATCTCGATAAAAATGTACCATAGAGGCTGTTGTTTTTTTCTTTCTTTTTTTTTTAAATCGCAGGTCAATTTGCCTGCAAACATTTCTGTATTTTTCCTCCTAGATCTCAGAACCTCTAACAGTTAGAAGTCCGTTGTCTCCAAAAAAATCAATATTCCATAGCAAAATGCTTTGGTTATTTTATTTTACCTTTTTTTTCTTTTACCTTCAGGTAGTTCTCAAAGTCAAAATCAGTTTAGATATGAACTTTTATCTCTTTCTATCAGAAATGAAAGAAGTTTGATAGATATGTATACCTTAACCCTGCGTTACTCCTCCGGGGAAAAATGTCATTTTTCATACTTCGGGATGTTTGGACACCCCAATGAAACATGCTATGGCAAACAATTGTTTTTCCAAATATTTTGATGTATATCTTACAGTGTAATCTTCAACTCTAATATGGACTGTCTGATATCATTAAAGCCTTTTTTTAACTTGTTTTTATAGAGCAAAAATAGGAAAATGAAAGAGTACTAAATTTTCATATATTCCTTGATATATTGATAAAGATCCATCTCTAAATGCAAGAAAGATGGTTACATTTGATAATTACCTCAATTTACTGAAGCTACTTATCAGAAACAAAAGAATTCAACTAAAATTGCCACAACAATAAGTAAATTCAATAATACATATGGAAATATGCATCATATTCCTACTAAAGAATACAAAGATTTAGAGAAAAAAATATATGGAACTTGAAAATTATTCAGACTTCTTGTCTCCTAAAATCCTCCCTTGACATGCTGTGCATATTGCAGTTACCTTGCTGTGATCATTACACACATGTTTACTACAATATGACCTGGCACAGAACGGATATATCTTTGCTCCCTGGAATAAGTGTTGCTGGAAGGTATGGTGGATTCAGCAATTCCTGGTAAAATTTTATACGCCAAATACTTATAATTATTTCATCAAAATGATAACACAAGTCATTTTACAACAACAAATAACAAAATTTCTAAAATGTTGTTACATACCTTGATTACTACTGTGGGGTGAATGAACACCCCAAGGGAACAAAATGTGGTATTATTCCTACAAGAGTCAAATTTCAACTGTCAAAGTCTTCTTGCTCATTCTCCTCATTAATTCAAACAAGTACTGGAAAGTAAAGGAATAGCTTAACTACCTGTTATGAATTACAACGTTTTTGAGTAAGGCAGGGTTAAAGAGTTGAGGATTATTTTGGCGTCCTAATTTTACAGGTCACAGTCCTTTTTGCGTTAACCATTTATTCTTTAACGACTCATTTTCTTCTTATGTGGATTAGAAATTGGTTCACAGATTCCTTGGAAAGTTATGATAGATTGCTGAGTATATTTTTGGCATGGCATGGTTTCCAGATGGCTTGTTGAATTTAAAAATAATTTTATTTCTCTATATATCTTCACGAATATTTCTGAATTGGTATTTTTCTCAATATTTTCGTACTTGACCTATTAGTTCAGACTCACTTATCAATTGTTTTTTTTATTTCTACTGGACTATGCTTTAAGGTATTTTTTGCGGATAAAATTTTTAATACTATTATTACGCATTTTTTCTGAGATTTTAATGAAATTAGGTATATATGTACAGTGCCCTAGAATTGGTGATCATCTTTCCTAATATTGTTTTACATGAAACTATTTTTTAATCACACTAACTTTCATTGCAAACATTTGTGTTCCTTCAAATCCCAGAAACTCTGGTAGTATAAGGTCTGCAAAAATCCATACTAAATACCATTTTTTTTTTTTTTACCTTCCAGTGTTTTTCAAGATCAAAGATCGGTGTGTAAATGAACTTTTTATCTCTCCATATTTTAAAAAATCTGTAGGGATTGTGATATTATCTTGACCTAATTGTTTTTGGGTCACAGATATAAGTAAATGTTAACATTTCATTTTTTTTTAATTTAATTTTTTTTACCTGGGTTAAAACGGTAGACAGGTGTCTTAGAAACTGAAACTTATTTACTTTATGAATAACTTGATCACGAAGTATATAAAACGTGATGCTGTGTGTAAATAAAGGTTTTTGCCACGAAGGAAAAAATGAAAAAGCGAGATAGCAGAGTACTTTCGATCTTTACTAAGGCAAACTGTTTGCCTTAGTAAAGGGTCTGAGCAGGACCGAAAGTACTCGGCTGTCTCGCTTTTTCATTTTTTCCATCGTGGCAAAAACCTTTATTTATTTACTTTATATGTATTTGCCTTTGTTTATTTTCCAGGGTATTTTTCAACTCTAAGGATGAGTATTTTAGTTTTTAAAATTTTAAAGTAACTTAAACCTTCCACTTTGTTTCGTAGACTTTGATGTAACTTATTTGGTGCTTGATTTCAGAGGTATAATTCTGTGCAAAAACATTTTTACTCCAAGGACTCTGGCATTTTCTTTTTCGCTAGATTTTAGAAACTGATAATGAGGGACCTTTGGTTTTCAGAAACTTTGGCGGGGGCGAGATAGTTAAGATCTTGAGATTGATATTTCGACCCTTTAACTTGCTGCTAACTAATTGTCTGCTGAGGTGGGTATATCATTCTTCTCATCTGCCAACGATTCTTAACGTCACAAATATCACCTTGTATATTATCTATGCCAGTGGTTCTCAAGCTATGGGTCGTGAGATCAATTTCGATGGGTCGCAGAGACAGGAAAATTATCATGCTTTCATTGTATTTCAGCAGAGACAGCTTACTATTAACTGAAAGTTTTTCGTTAGGTATCATTGTTCTTCAGGAAATGTACTGAAGACATTTTTTTTCCATCGCTTATTAAAAGCAGTGTTTAGTTTCTGTCTTAATCAGGAATGGGGAAGGAAATAACTCTCATGAAATATCACTTTATTTTTTTCTGTGGAATATCATGATACAAAGCAATAATTATCAGGTTACAAAAAAATGCATTTTGATATAAAACTGAGAAAAGAAGGGCACACTGATTATAAACCTGGCAACTTTTGAGTGGGATGATTCCTTGTACCATTAACCTACGATGGTGCTCATAATTCTGAAAACAACAGTAAGACACGGGAGCGTGATTTATTGCTTCACTTATTTTTCCTAAATACCACATATATTCACCACATTTACTATAAAAGCTTATTACGCTGACATAAATATGCATTTTCTTTTTATTTTTAACCACAAAAAATAGGAAAGGAGGATATAAATGACTTCAAATCTGCAGACCTTATGAAATCCCATATGAGTTGTTAATGCTTTTTATACAGAGGAGAATTGTTTATGGTCTAATGTCTATTAAATTATTTGACTTCATAAAAGGACTCTAGATAAAATAAACATGCCATGGAATGGCACAGGTAAGAATAACAATAATAATAGAAAATGTCGATTGAAAGCATTACTTAAGATGATTTCACAAATTAAGGTCGTACGCCCATGTGTACCATACTTATAGGTACTGTTTTTTTCCCATCGGTCCATCCGCCTGTGGTGTTTTCGCATGGTAGCACTGCGTCCCGGACTTTAAATAGTTATGCTATGTGTAAGTTTTAGGAAATAAAAGGATATCTGGGTGTACATTTGCAACTGAAAAGTGTTTTAATAATTTACTGTATGCGAATTACACCATTATTATTCAAAATAGGATATTATTTAAAGGCCGGGACGCAGTGTTACCATGCGCAAAGACCACAGGCGGATGGACCGATGGAAAAAAACCGAGTATAGTAAACCCCAAACCCAAATGTTGATAGAAACAAATTGTGAGTGTTATTACTTTACACATATATAAGCGCAGTAGCTCAAAACTAGACCCGTCAGCCGAAAATGAGAGAAGCCAGTCCCACTGACCATTAGGGAAATTTCATTTCCACCAATTACAATTCTTTCCCTTCCTAACTTTCTTTATTGTTTCCATATTTGAGTAAAAGTCTGTTTTATCGGTTTATGCGATAAATTGAGTCTTTCCTTGTAAAATTAATATTTCTAGTTAACTGATCCATATTCATCCTCCCATTGGAGGACGATCGTTTTATAGTTTTATTTTAAATATTTTTTCCTGTCTGGAGAGAAGAATAGTATTATCAAAACAAATAGTTGCTAATAAATATAACATACTGCTGGTGTGTGGTTTTCTTCTAAACTTCATTATAAAGCTCCATTTCCTTTTTTGTGTGTTTAATTTTGTTTAACATTCATTATGAAGCTCCATTTCCTTTCCTGTGTAGTTTTGTTCTAAACCTCATTATAGAAAAGAACAGTCAGCATATCCTCTGAGAACAGTTGTGATGGTTTCGACAGAGAAAGTCAAAGATGAAATATAAACATGAGGCAACCTCTTGGAAAAAAAAATACAGGCATCTTTAGATTCTCTATGAAGCTTTCCCATACACACCAGGAGGAAGATAAAATTGACATGAAAGTATTTGTTTTGAGTGTACAGTCAAGCAGGAGGAAACTCTAATCCAAGACAGTAGAAGACCAGGGTACAGAGGCTATAACAATACAAGACCAACCTGTTATACCAAGAAGCTTTCAGGAAGCAGGTGTCATAATTCCAAGTCCTTTGTAGATTTGAGAAAGTCGATATGGAAGTTTTGCAAATACGGCATATAGTACAGTCACGTACAAAATTCTCAACGATCTTAATCTCGATTTTCGGACGAATTTTCACTAGAAGCAACATCTGGCAAATACATGATAGGGAGGGTATCGTTGACAGCGGAGAAGTGACTGATTGAAAAGGATGCGCTCTCTTTCAAATTAAATATCATTGTAGATTACTTGTAATTTCCGGCTGTGATATGTTTTACTTGAGAAAAAGTTACAAGGTAAACACTAAAGGAAAGAAAAAAAAACAGGACTTTGCTTTATCGATTATGTATGGTTTCTTTGGCTCAGAAGGGTGTGCTTTAGTTGAAACAAATACAATTTGACTATAAAAGCAATCCTTTCTGATACAATTAGGGAACATAAATAGTGGACTACTCACATATCTGTACATTTTGGTGTAGACTTAGCAATATGTACTGTGTTTAAACTGGCTGCTACGTGAACACGTGTACAGGAAATTGAATGTTTATCTGATGTGTTTAATAATAAGCTTAGAAGTGAGATGGACAATATATTTTCATTAAGTTCTTTACTCAACTTTAACGTTTATGGATATATACCCTGGACCCAATTGATTTCTCCATTTTTTTGTGAAAATTGCTGAATAGTTAAACTCCCAAGTTTTGGAGAATTGTTAAAGTCACTTCAGAAAATGAATGCACTTAGGTTAGCTCAAACCAGCTTATGCCATACAATCTCTATAGTTCAAATACTTTCTAAAGTTTTAGAATGCCTGTTGATGAAATGTCTTCATTTTAGTTTTTGCAAGGACATGTGGTGTTCTTTTTTTCCGTTTAAGTAATAAATTCTGCAGGATGCGTTTAGAATTAGTGCTTCTTTTGTCCCATGTCAATCACGAGAACCTTGTTTTCAAAAACCAGTTGATTTCTTTTGCTTACTTAATGACTATGCCTCGTGGCTTAGTACAAACCTTGTAAATTATTAACATCATACGTCCGCTGATGAATGCACAATTCACTGCAGTACTAGAATTTTTTTCACATTAATTAATGTAAAATTGCGCAACAGTCAACACTGCTGTTCTTAGATGCATATCGTACCTACTTGTTGATTCATCTTTCTACTTCTGTTGTTTTATTTTATCAGGTTTCTGCTTTTCTAACAAATATAGCCCAGCCATTCAGTGAAATCTTCAGCTGATATTGAGTGTTTTTGTTGCCCTTATACAAAACAGAATCTTACCAGTTGAGTGTGTAAATATGACAAAAGGAAGTCTGCAGATGAAGTGAGGATTTTGAAAAGGATTATCTGACATTAAGTATTCACAAGGAAGAATCGGTCTAATATGAAGCTACACTGAAAGTATGTTCCTTGTATGAAAGAACGATTGAGACGACAAGAACTAAAATTTCAGCATTAGATAATGGAAAGTGGAAAGACTTGTGTTGATATATAAATGAAAATCACTGTTACTTACCTAAAGTAGTTTCAAAAATTGCCATAATTATTATCTTCATATGTCTTATCCAGTATATTGAGAGCTGATAGGTTTCATTCTGGAATACAGAACAGGAGTTTCTCTCCTGTAACTGAAGGAATGTTCAGCAGCCGAATCTCTATGAAATTGGCTGACGATGTCAGACAACTGTGCCCACTTTGCAAATAACTTACTGGATTACTGAAAAGCTTCTGCGGAGGTCAGTAATGACGATAGAGATGAGGAGTCGATGATCTTGTGAAATGAGTGACTCTGTGAAGTTTAGGAGACTCTATGTCTTCAGAATGATAGTGTTCCATTTTACGAGGCAAACTATGAAATATTTGCTGTGGGACTGCAGGGCTTTGATGCCCTAAATATTGGTATCGAGCATGCTCATTGTGAAGTTGATATTTAGGCAGATGGAGATAGAACTTCAGACTGAGGTGACACGCAGGGCAATGTTTGGTAAAACATTCTGCCTTTCTGAGGTTGGACAACAAGGAGCAACTAATTCTTCTATGGTTTAAGGGCAGTTTTCCAGGAAACTTGAAATTTTCATTGAGTTTTCGATGTTGACAAGGAGGGTCTCGATGTTGGTGATGATTTTCTAGGGTTTATGTACTTCATCGTGACGATTATGCTGATCTTGATCAGGATAACGGTGATTATTATGATTACTCTGCTGATCTAGGTTCTGCAGACCCTCTTGGTAATGGTGGTCAGGCCACTGATAAATGATTCTATGATGATCTGGTGTATTTTCTGTGGATTGTTGTTGATGATCTAGTTGAAAGCAGTGTTGCTGTGATATTTGTTGTTGCTGAAGATTCTGGTGTTGCAAATGCTTCAAATGCTCACGTTTCTGTTCTTCTTCATGTTGTTGCTGAATATGTGGCTGACCATGATATATGACCTGTGCAGTGAGTGTATTGAGCAATAAATGTTGGAGAAAGAAGGACCTAAGCGTGGTTTATTAGCTATAGCTTCTCTTCTGATGTCATGACAAGATGAAGTTAATCTTCCTGAATTTTGTATGGCTGTTGGGCATCTTGGGTTGTCCTGATGCACGTTGCTGTTAGGTATGTGAGATCTGAACCCACATACTTGCTCCTGAATGCCTTTACAAGAGGAGCTACTGTGATTTGACAGCAAAGAAATTCTGTCTTCATTATCCTCAAGTTGACTCACTTATCCTTTCACAACTCTGTGGACGAGGCAATGAAGGGCATAATGTAGGACTCTTGGGGCACACGTCAGGGATGTCAGGAGACTGAATCCTTACTTTCATCCTTCTAAAGTGTCATCATCTAGACCGGTTGTGATTCCCGGATGTCATAAATTCATAAAATTTATCAGAGATTTTGAATACTGGGATTTTCCGGCTGTAAAATTCAATCCTCCATTGATCAGGTCATTTCTGCAGTTACTGAGAGGACTGGATGTACTGATGAAATAATAAGATGTTGGTATTGATGTTAGAGGAGTTTCTTCATGTTTTTGATATTCTGATATTTCTGTAACGAGACTCTGGGTTCTTGAGGAGCATCTTCTTCTTTCTTCAGCCACGGGCGACTGACTAGTAAACTATAGCACATTTGTGAAGAAAAAAAGAAGCAAAATACAACAATTATAATTATTGAATTGATACAAATGAACGGCTTAAAGTAATGACTATGTATCTGAATAATCCATAATTTCATCCCTTTTCTAAATATGAAAAATATAACTTATTTCCATCTTCAGAGTAAAAACAATTAGATTCAGGCTGAAACGAAATTCTGATGTAACAGTATATAGAAATGTATTCATGGCTAAAATGGAGACTTCAATAAACTTCTTACCTGAAAATTCACTTGAGATGATATAGAGATTTTGCTTTCAGTTCTCCAAGTATCAGGATACCCGAGACAGGTGTCAGAGGAGGCCCATAGGCTTCAGAAAACAGCTATTTTATATGAGGATGGCCAGAGGAAGTAGTGAAATGACTGGTCAATCATCAAACTCACATATTTTGTTCATTAGTTTGGTTATATTCTTTGAAGTAAGATTTCACAGAAACTAGGTACAAAAGAGAATAAAGCATGCCAGAATTATGTTTGTTTATGAATTAGATAAATTTGCAATTCTATGTTCTTTCTTTTTAACAGGATCATGTGCTTATCGGGCAGAAGCTTGCGTGATTGTAAGGGTTACTAGAAGATTCTTTACTTAGAGTAAGCTTTTATTCCTAACTGCCATAAGAAAAACTGATTAGAAGTGTAATGTATTTCTTTTCTCTGACTTAACCATTTTTCAAATAGTCTACGTCAGTTCTATAGCCAAATCTCATAATATGTTTTCCTCAGTTGAATAGAAAAGCAAGATCCTTATAAAGTGATCATATGCTACAGAATTAAGTTGAGATGAAATGTGGCATGCATGTTCACAAAGCATATTCTCATAGATATGATAAATAATCAAATAGAAATGTTAATCAAAGTTATTTGAACAGTAGGTCATGGTGACTATTCGAGATGGTTACTCTCTCCTCTAATCATTGAGAGGGATTTTCTTTTGTTATATTTTCAGGGTAACACGCCGAACGCATTCTAAT
>NC_061102.1:46771448-46787584 GCF_015104395.2 Macrobrachium nipponense | reverse complement strand
TACACACACAATATTGACAATCAATGACTAAATATTGGATATCATCATAAAAAATGTCAAACAGATAATAAGCCAGCCTTCGGCTAAAACACTTCAACACTCACCCAAGCAACCGGAACACTTAAACACAGTTAATAAAAACTCCCCGGCGAACACCACGGCATCTTGCCTTTCACTTGAAGACCCTCTGTCAAAATCCACCCATAGACTTGGGTATGAAACTATTAAAGGGAAGAGGCGCACACGCACATACGAACACACAGTTCGTTAGCGCCTCGCAACACTAGTTGCATCCAGTTTCACAAAGGCACTTCGAGAAGAGTTAATAAACTCAGTACATTGACTTGTCGAACCAAGCATTTTTATCTCACGCCATCCCCAGAAACTCATTCATCAGCTACTCTCGGGTCGCCGCTCCTGCACTGTTCTCCACATTCCATAGGTCACTGAGAACACATGGACACTATATTATTAATCAAAAACCCTAGGCCTTACATATATATATATATATATATATATATATATATATATATATATATATATATAATATATATATATATATAGGTAGATAGAAATACGTTCCTTTTGCATGTCACAAAAAGTCCCTGAAGGTCCATGACATGTCCCAAATGTAATTTTAGTGAATAAATGTGGGCAACGCCAACCTGAAAGTCATTTCAGCAGTTCTATACACTTATTACGGAAACAAATATGTATCCCCCACTAATGTATTCTTTATGTTCTCAAAATTCAACTGATTTATACTTTGTGTTCCATTTCTGTCTTCCACGTACTGGCCCTCATGTGACTTCCATTCCAGATACCTTTCAAATTTAAAGCATCCCGATAGGACCCCAATTAATAGGTTAGCTGTCTGTGATGACAACAAGAAGACAATCACATTAATGTCGCTCCTCTGGTAGCAGCAGCAGCAGTACTTCGAGTCAAGGAGAGAGGAATCGCTGCCGAACATGTGCGTCATATATATGATGCTCCTTCTATGTCAGTTGAAGATGTGGCTGATCGTTAGAGTGTTTTTGTAAACACCTGTTACCTGCCGGTACCTGGGGACTTGACAAGAAGTCCATACTTTGATGCCCTTTGACGCTATCCTTTTAAAAGTTTGTGTGTGATATCATCACTAATGATCCTCTGTCCCATGAATTTGTAACTAGAAGCGCATCTCCTTCTCTCACCACTTTATCCTTGGGTTGGTACTGATTACAAGGCCAATCTCCATTGAAGTTTTCCACACCATAGACTGGCTCTGTTTCTACACATGTCTCCCCCACGGACTAAGGTAAAGTGAATGGAAGTTGTATGCCAGCCTAACAATATTCTCATACTGTGTTTCTAGCTTTTCTACTATTCTGCAACCCCTTAACTTCACAATCTCCCTTATTGGAAGACCTGTTAATGTAACGTTACCCATTATTATTGTGTTATGTGTAGCTATCGGTTTCTGAAGCATTGTTTTTTTGCCTGGTGTTTTCCATTTGATTTCATTCGTCATCCCCTCGTGTGTTATACCAATCCCAGCTTTGAAGATCCGTTCATGAGTGTCCAGTAGATCAACGGTGCCACCATGTTGTCATTAACAGTGCCATATCCAGTTAAGCTTTCCTGGAACCCTGTGTGATGAGTGTGCTACAGTTTCCCCTTGTGCCGTTCATTTGCAAGCATCTTGACCCCTTCCAATTTTTATTTTATGATTTTAACCATTTTGGGCTAGTGCACATATCAGCAGCATTGTGGCACACTGAATTGTGTTTGCTACCTGTTAGTAAAACTGCGAGTGACATGGAGCTTTATAGTTAGCGTCTCTATATTTCCTCTGATCCCCTTTAGTAAATTATATGCATTTGAGTGGAAATTCTAAGTGTTCCTCATACCCCTAGTAGTTGTTGGTAATTTCATCTCACTAATGAACGCTCTTTTCCATTCACTGGTAGGTGGCAAACTTGGTGATATTGCACTCTGCACTTATACTGTTTTTTTCCATCTGTCCATCCACATGTGGTGGTCACGCGTGGTAACAGTGCGTCCCGGGCTTTAAATAGTTACGCTATGTGTGTTTTAGGTAAATAAAAGTATATCTGGGTGTACATTTGCAACTGAAAAGTGTTTTGATAATTTACTCTATGCGAATTACACCGTTAATATTCGAAATAGGGAATTATTTAAAGCCGGGATGCAGTGTTACCATGCGCAAACACCACAGGCTGATGGACAGATGGATAAAAACAGAGTGTAGGCCCAAATTAGAGCCATCCATTTCCATTATCCCAACCACCCTACCACTCGTCCAGTGGTCGGATGTTCTTGGACACCTGCTTAAGGAGCAGCCTAAGGCTTAGTCCGTCGATGTCATCCGATTTCCAATGTCCTACGGACAGGTTCATATTGTTGGTTTGATTGATGATAGTAGATTCCAGCATTTTCCTTTTGTACGGACAGCTACTTTTAAAAATCAGCTCTGCCCCACTCCAGTTAATAGTATGGCCTTTGTCCCTAATATGCAGGAAAATCCCCGAGTTCTCTGATGGATATCGCACTGATCTTTTGTTTTCTGCTAATCTTTGCGAGATGGGTCTTCCGGTTTCCCCAATGTAAATCTCAATACAGTTGCTACACGGTATCTTGTAAACTCCGGTTTCTTCTCTTTTATTTAGGTATACGTTAATGAGCGAACTCCCGTCGGATTTGGGGTAATGGAAAATAAAAGGATTATTAGACCTGAGGTGTTCAGTGGCTTTTTGGATGTTTTCATTGTATGGAATTTTTATTTTATATCTGACGTCTATTTGTCTATTGTGTGTGGGACCTCTATAGACAAATTTCTTTGTGAGCTTTGGCCCCAGTTCTTGGGCATTGTATCTTGTAGTCACCCTCACCTATACGTCCTGCTTCTCTGCAATTATTTTCTTGTCCATTTTTTTAACATTCTATATTTTTTCTTCCTGTACAAGTTCCATCATTAATTCTTTTTCGATTACGCTCATTTAGCTAATACAAGATAATTGTAATCAAGAGGATGTAGAGGGCAAAGCCATTATTAGTAGGTCGTTGGAACAGTCCTGCATCTGCTGCCGATCCGAGATGATTGTTTAGCACCTCCGGCGTACCAACACTACTGTACAGTTCCTCTCCATAGAGGAGCTACGTCTATGTTTTTATAATATCTTGCCACAAAGAGATTTCACGAGCATCATCTTCACCGAAGAGGGAAGGTGGTAGTTTAAAAATATGTCCCTGTCATTCTCTTCACTTACATGCATAGCCCTCTTCATCTGTTGTAGGACTAATCCTCAATGGTTTGTCTGTCACTATAGGACAAGGAACAAATGGAATACTACCAATTTAATGAATTAATAGAACATGTACAGTCAGCCCACAAAGAATTAGCGTAGTTTCTTAATTCATTGTTCATTATGAAAATATTGTCATATGCAGTGACCAGATTATTTACATATCAGTAAACATATTTCCTTTCAAAATTGTTATACTTGAAATAAATAAATAAGAATTAGATTTATTCAGTGTATCAAAGATAATAATTTTGTAAAGTAAGGAAATATATACCCATGAGTCCACGAATTCTAATTTTATTCTCCACTCAAGCTTCGAGATAGCATAAGGATTTTGAAGTTGGATTTGCTGCCGCTCGATTCTTGACCCAACGTATTGGACTGTACTGGGGTGTTGCCAGTTCATCACCTACAGCCGATAAATAATACATTAAGCATCTTAATATTCTTTAATGCAAAGTGTAATTATACTGATTTTGTCCTTTGATCAATAAAATAATTTTCATGGCACATTTAGTAGGCCTAAATTTGATTTCTGATTTGGACATCTGATCAGCCTAGGTCTATTTTCAGCAGTATACTCTCGGATACGTAATGTGAATGAATACTTAAATCGATAATATCTATATATTTCAACACTTGCGAATTAATTTGCATTTACTTAGAGTTCTTTTCAATTCTTAATTATCTCTTAACAGCATGAAATTTACTTGAACAATTTAACTTTTTGATCAGTTAATTTTCTTGATTAATTAATTTTGATTTAACTTTGTTTAAAAAATAATTCAAGAATTAATTAAAAGTTGTGTTGCCTTCAAGTAATAGTAAATTTTCTGAAGACTGTGAATTCGACTTACAAATATTGAATTTAAAAATAGATTTTTGTATTAGAATTCTTATAACAGTGTTTCATCATTGCTTAGCATACCGGGGAGTTTTCTCTAGCTGGCTGATTCAGCAGTTACCCAATTGACGGCATTTCTAATAATAGTCAACAAAAGCTTTCAGGGAACACAGCCACTTTTACCTGCCGATTTACAAACAAACAAACAATTCCAGAGTTTTAGCATTTTGCTAGACCATCCATGACCTGTTGGGTAATTTTTTTATTTACAACGTTTTCGACAAAAGGTACATACCCAAACCCATACCCATATCCATATCCATACCCAATCTGTACCCATATCTATTCCATACCCATATCCATATCATACCATACATATACCGATACCTGTATATGTACCATACCCATATCCATACCATACCCATACGCATAACATACACGTACCCATATCTATATCATACTCATATCCATTACCATAACTGTATCCATTCTATACTCATACCCATACTAATATCTGTTCCCAACCCATACCTATATCATACCCATACTTATATCGATACCATATCGATACCATACCCACATCTGTACCATACCCATACCAACAGCTAAATTAACCCTGCTAATAATAGTTAACCGTGGGCCGACTATTCTGCGCCGACAATTCATCACATGACAATTCAGCTTAAGAGACAATTCGATGCGCATGACGATTCAGCACGAGAACTATTCAGCGCAGAGACAATTTTGCGAAATAAAATTTATTTCTGATTTGGCGACAAAACAAAACTAACTACAAGCAGTTAAAAATATTGGTAAAAATCTAAGATTACTTACACTTTCAACCATCGAACAATTGACGGTTGTTATTTATGCTATAACAACAAGCGAATAATAGTTACTGGTATTCTTCTAAACTCAGACTGGATGCAATTCCTTTTCTAGAGCATAGTTGAGCGGATTTTATCAGAGAAAGGTCGTGATCACAGTCTATGAAATGGATTTTGCTATCGTTTAGATAGTAAATTTCGTAATGAAAATGAGTCTTGGCGTTGTACACATGACACATGCAGAGGTCGAATTCACGTTAATGGAAGTTCATGGGAATAAGTTATGACGAATACTCATGTGGAGTTTTTGAAACTGGAGCAAGACAACGCAGAGAAAAGGATACTGAGAATCAGAGCTGGAAACGACGATTCCAGAAAAAAACAAATTATCAGAGAACAGCTAATGCAATAAAAACGCCAGTTAGTAAATATGGGAATCGAGCAAACTAATTGGAATACTTACAAAATATAAGCTACCTCATGAATTACAAAAATAAATTAGTATGATTATTTTTATACAGGAATATTTTAGAGTATGTCATTTCAATAGGTATTTTTGTCTACTTTTTAAAATTCATTATGTTACAAATAAAAAATTTATTTGATGACTGTTTTCTTCGTTTTCCATGTTTTTATTTTATTTCGAATTATAACGTACTGAATTGTCCCTAAGCTGAATTGCCATGCGCAGAATTGTCTCTAAGCTGAATTGTCATGCGCTGAATTGTCTCTAAGCTGAATTGTCATGCGCTGAATTGTCTCTAAGCTGAATTGTCATGCGCAGAATTGTCTCTAAGCTGAATTGTCATGCGGAGAATTGTCTCTAAGCTGAATTGTCATGCGCAGAATTGTCTCTAAGCTGAATTGTCATGCGGTGAATTGTCTCTAAGCTGAATTGTCATGCGCTGAATTTTCTATAAGCTGAATTGCCATGCGCTGATTGTCTCTATGCTGAATTGTCATGCGCTGAATCGTCCTCTAAGCTGAATTGTCATGCGGAGAATTGTCTCTAAGCTGAATTGTCATGCGGAGAATTGTCTCTAAGCTGAATTGTCATGCGCTGAATTGTCTCTAAGCTGAATTGTCATGCGGAGAATTGTCTCTAAGCTGAATTGTCATGCGGAGAATTGTCTCTAAGCTGAATTGTCATGCGCTGAATTGTCTCTAAGCTGAATTGTCATGCGCAGAATTGTCTCTAAGCTGAATTGTCATGCGCTGAATTATCTCTAAGCTGAATTGTCATGCAACAGAATATCTCTAAGCTGAATTGTCATGCGCAGAATGTCTCTAAGCTGAATTGTCATGCGTCTGCTCATATCTCTAAGCTGAATTGTCATGCGGAGAATTGTCTCTAAGGCGAATTGTTATGTGCTGAATTATCTCTAAGCTGAATTGTCATGCGCTGAATTATCTCTAAGCTGAATTGTCATGCGCTGAATTGTCTCTAAGCTGAATTGTCATGCGCTGAATTGTCTCTAAGCTGAATTGTCATGTGCTGAATTGTCTCTAAGCTGAATTGTCATGCAGCTGAATGTCTCTAAGCTGAATTGTCATGCGCTGAATTGTCTCTAAGCTGAATTGCCATGCGCTGAATTATCTCTAAGCTGAATTGTCATGCGCTGAATTGTCTCTAAGCTGAATTGTCATGCGCTGAATTATCTCTAAGCTGAATTGTCATGCGCTGAATTGTCTCTAAGCTGAATTGTCATGCACTGAATTGTCTCTAAGCTGAATTGTCATGCGGAGAATTGTCTCTAAGCTGAATTGTCCGGCGCGGAATTATTGGGGCTGGATTGTCCTGCGCGGAATTGTCTCTAAACTGAATTTTTATGCGCAGAATTGTCTAATAAGTGAATGTCCTGCGCGAATTGTCGGCGCTCCAATAGTCAACAAAAGTATCACAGCACCAGATCCATTTATGGGGAGGGGAGAGAGGAAGGGAGACTAGGAAGGTGAGGAGGAAGGGGGAGGTAAGAGCGATGGGAGGGGGAAGGGGAGGGAAGATGGTAGTGGAGTACAGGATGAGGGGAGGGGAGGGCGAAGGATAGAGGAGGACATGGCTAAATTAAAACTTGATCTTGTGCCCCAGATCAGGAGGAAAAGGGTATTGACAAGGGGAGGGGGGGGGGGGGGTTGGGATAGTTGAATTAATACTTGATTGTGTGCTCCAGCGTGTAAACAAAGAAACAAACATTTCAGAGTTTCAGTATTTTATATAGATAAGTGAACAGTCTGTACCTGAGCATCAGGCAATTTGGGTTTTGGTGGTAAATTTGAATGGCATAAATTAACTTTAAAATGTCATTATTTTAAGACAAGAAAAAAAATTATGCTCCAGAATTTGAGCTTTCTGAAAAACTAAGTATCATGACTGTATTATTTACCGTCATTACTCCCCCTACCACATCCCCTGAACACCAAAATTCGATATCTGGATCTTCGGAAAGGCTCAAGAAATTTCAATGAAATTTGTCGTGGTTAGAGACCTTGGCGGGAAACTTCTAAAGCCAGAACTTCATCCCGGTCGGTTGAATATTTCCAGAAATATAAAGAGCCAAAGTTAGGGGGTTTTTGCGTACTTTTTTTCTTTTATTATTATGACTTCTCATGGGACAGAAACCTAAATACTGGCCATTCATTGTCATCACTGAGGTTAAAAAGAATCGAGAATTTTCTATTGTAATTATAAAATATACACGACATTAACATATTGTTAAATAAAAATTCATCCACTTTTATTATTTACATCAAAAATTTTCCCTCCTGTGGGCAAATTAATCAATAAGATTTCTTTTCGTTTAAAATGTGCACCACTCTTCTATTTTCAGTTCACCATCAATCTTCTATAATAGCGCACATATCTATGTTGGTTATTCTTACTACAGCTCTTCCTTTTGAAGAGAACTACTCCAGAAGCATGCATGTTGACATCTCTAATACGACGCACTGGACATTTTACTGAATGCCACTTGCATTGCAAGAGACTTTTCTTGGTCATTGAAATGTCTGATATTTATTATTATGGATATTCCACTTATCAGACTGCGCAAGCTGCATGGGGGAAAACTTCTAGTACCACAAACAGAATTAGGCAAATGGTCTGAAGTAAACGTTGTCTCAGAAATATCAAAGGAAACTCATTATTTACGCACAATTACCCGATTGCTGCTGGGGACGTAAATGTTCATTTTCTCTCGTAATGGCCATCATGGAAATGGAAAATCTTATGGGAACATGCTAAGCCAGAACGCGTCGGATCGAAAGAATTCTACTCCGTATGGCTGGGAAACTCATTTTTCCGCGAAAGAGGTGCTGTGTTCAACTGACATGAATTTCCTTTTCGTGATGTAACGAGAGAAGCAATTTATGATTGGTCAACAATTTCAGTATTTTCCTTTGTTATTACTTCAAACCGAGTTGCATTTATAAAAGAAAAGTTGTTACTTGCAAAATGTATTCATGAAATTGAATCCGGACAATATTTCGTCCCTCCTCCAGAAATATATGTCTTACATTTTTGTTTTTCATTACTTGCAATGTTTGTATCTCGCAGTATCCATTGAACCTTAAAGATGGAGTCAAAATAATTTATCTTTTTTTATTTAGATGGACCGAAAAACTGTTCTTAAATAGAAGTATATAATAGGTGTTGTTTTATCGTCTGGTTTCTATCTTTTGCACCTGCAAATCAGTATCCTTGATTTCATGATTTCAATTAATTTCTTGAAAAATATTGTCTTCCAGAAAGTATAAACATGTAGAAATGATGGAGGAATTCAGCTTCATGTTCATCTCCTGCATTTTGTCATAAGGTTCCTATACTGAAGGAAAAAACCTTGTTACAATTCGTAAATCTCTTCTTAATCATTTACATATATAAATGAAATTCTGATCTTTTTACCTGTGTTGCTTATCTAAACAATAAGCAGCGAAGGCGAGGCGCAGAGGTCATCACACTTTCTCAAGATGCCCTGGTGAAAAGTTTATGAAACCAAAGATAGGTTTGACCTCGGAGCCACAACACCAGGAAGTCTGAGCGACTTCGCACGGTGACCACAACCTTGAATTTAATAGTAATGTTATATGCGAAGGCGTTCGCAGCGCGTAGAAAATATGATAAGTTAAAAGGTAATCTTTCGTAACAAGTGTTTCAGTCCAGAAAAAAGCTAAGGATCTTGTATTAGTACCTTCAGTGCTCCTCATATGTTGCACTGTAGGTATGCGGACAGTTGCTTGCCTTTTACTTTACCTCAATTTCGTTTTGCTTTCTTCTGTCCCACTTTATATCCTCTGTATCTATTAGTTTTTAGCGCGAAAGAGGTATTTTCACAGTTTCACCTTTAAGTCCTTTTACATCATCTCAGTAATTTTCTGGATCACTATCATGTAACGATTCAGCCCCACCAGCTCCTTTTCACTATTTTTGACTCATTAATCAAACTTATCATAAGGTCCTATACATTTCCTACTCTAAATAGCTTTGCACCTAAAGGCTAGCCTCCTTAATGAATACGGACTGGAAATATAATGAAATTCACCATGACTTCTGACGGTCTTTCCTGAATGGCAAAGGCTTGCTGTTTGCTTTTGTTTAACAGGTTTCTATTTCCTTTCATGTTCTGAGTTTGTCATTCAAACTTCAAAAGAAGGGCAAGGAAGGTGGTGGTATTGCACCAATGCCCACTCAAGTAAAGTGAGTATTGAGGCAAAGAACCACTCTTATAGAAGAGTGATAAAATTAAACAGCTCTCATTCAATCAGTAGGGAGGGAAATTTGTAGATTAATTAAGCTTAAGGGCGGAGAAAGAAGCAAAGACTCACAACTTTGGTCAGAATGAGAGAAAAGCAGTGTTACCCAATCGAAATTAGCATAGCAAGTTCCCTATTTTTTTGGGGGAGAATCTTGACATTTCAGGAAGCAGCAAATTCCTGCCCACTCATGGCAAGAGTATGTGATCAGCAATGTAAGTATTGAAAGACAGTTCCGATCTAAGTAAAGACGAGATAATGAACTGTAGTTAGTTGGAGCAGTAGGTACAGTTTGGAGAACCAAGCACTCAACACCCTGAGGAACATCTCTGCTCAAGTACTTGCTGTGAATTCCAAAACTGAAGGATTTCAGAAAAGTGAAGGGAGATCAGAAAATAGTACACTTTTTTTAGCAGTATCTTTCAGGACGATTAGAATGTAAAGGATAGGAGTAGACACACTTAGATACCACAATAAATAAGACCTACTAAAAAAAATAAGAATGAGCATAGGAAAGAGGACATTCCACAATTTGCACCAACGACTCTTGGATCTTTGGCGAATTGATGTACTTTGAAGACTAAGCCGCCAGAAACATTTGAAACTAACTAAATCAATAACCATTTAAATTAGCTTTCATATTTTTTGTATGCAGTTGGTTAATATTAGATACAACATTCCTTTTTGAGTGTTGATAAAGTACAGTTAACTGGCGTGTTTTTTGCAGTTAAGCTTGTTCTTTAATAGAACTGTTCATAAAGATATATATTGCCGACGGTATACATGTAATGATAGCTAGGAGAATGTCAGTTAGGAATAGCATAAGTATAACACAGAGAGAGAACAAAGAATAGAGAAACGAGAGAGAGAGAGAGAGAGAGAGAGAGAGAGAGAGAGAGAGAGAGAGAGAGAGAGAGAGAGAATTAGTTACAGGAAGAGTCTTGCACACTAGCCATAACACGCGCGAAGTTCTATCTAAGCGCAGTCATTAAAAACTGCCTACATTTTTCACCTGTGGCCTAACCTTTCAATTTTCGCTGGAACTTGAAGACTTCTGGTGACGTCACCAGCTCCACCCTCGAGAGGAGGGATCAACAATTTGTCACATCCAAAGGGGGCAGTGATTAGATACCATCAACAAATCACCACAAGTACTAGGTGGGAATAGAAACAAAGTACCGCCTTGAAGGTGTACCTCGAAGACTCTGGAAGCAGAGCAGGAGTCAGAAAAGGGAATTAGAAAGGAGAACTGCACGAACTGCCGTCCCAAAAAAAAAGGTCAGATTCCCAGAGCTGCAGCGGTCAAGAAAAACTTCATTTTCAATTTGTAGTCTTGATTGTTAAATTTATAATTGTTACTGTATCGTTCGTTCTATCTCACTTAAATACTCCTGAGGGACTATACCAACTAATGATAAAAAGGTAAAGCAAGAAACAATAAAGGATCTGTAAAATAGATGAAACCAAATAAAGAAGGAAGATCAACACAAAAACATTACATACAAGTATTAGGAAGCTGCACTACCTGGGTGCTCTATCAGGACATCAACCTTGTTGGACAGTTGCTTCTATGAATTGTTGGCGATGTAGAACGTCAGCCAATGGTAAATTACTAGTTCCCAGAGTCTGAGTCAATTAGTTATAAAAGGTGAGAAATGAAGTTCAGGTGTGGAATATTTATTTTATTGTTGGATGTATCTCTTTCTTTTCTTCTTGCTTATTTTAAGATCAGCCCATTCAACAACTCTTAAGCTAATTCTAACTCATCTTCATCCATTATTCTATCAGTCTATTGATGTCTCCATATAAATACATCTTATTTGTGCCTTTACCATACTACCAGACACATAACCACCACATGCTACTGCTAAAGCGCCCCGCTGTGCCATAGTCAGAGTGGTTCAGATAAAACTTGGATGGAAGGGGCTGCTAAAAATTCCTGAACATTGAACTGAGCCATTTTCTCTAAGTTATCAACTAATAATTCAATACAATAAATACAAAATCAAACAACTTTATGGTCACTCCCCTAAAACAATATATCCCTAACACCACCAATATAAACTAGTGATAATGAGATCTGTTTTCCCAGATCTATGGGCATCAATTAAACCTGTGACGAAGCGTCCAAATTTCTGGTCATTACACTTACCAATGAAAATTTTGTTACCTCACTTGTATATTCGTCACACATAAAATACGACTGATTTCTCTAAAGGCTACAGTGATCCCTAAAAAAACTTATTAATCACGCAAGAAATCAGGCTAAGTTCATTAAAACAGGAGTGAGGTAATCTTATATAAAATTATATTAATTAAAGGGCATCACTCCTTCAACAACTTTAAAAGTTTAGGTGTTTCCCTGGTTCTAACTCACTTTAATGAAATTGAAGGAAAACATCTGAATTACCACTCAATTAAATATACTGGTAAAAAACACTCATAAATATTTTAAATAACAAAAATATTATTAAACTCAAAATTTATAAGTGAAATTCACAATCTCAAGGAAGTTTGCTATTACTTGAAAACAACAAAAAGTTTAATTAATTCTTGAATTAATAATTAAGTAAAATTAAATAAAAGTAGATTTATCACAAAATCAAGAAATCATCTTACTCAAGTAAAATTGAAAGTGTTAAGTAACAATTAAAATTTGAAAGGAATTCTAAGTAAATGCAAAATAATTCATAAGGGTTAAACAACAATAAAAGTTTGAAAAGAATTCTAAGTAAATGCAAATTAATTCAAGAGTGTTAAACTCACTTACATACGTAATGATTGATTAAAAACACAAGTTAATCAAACAGATTTTGAATGTAAAATTACATACAGAAAAACGTGGAAAATACCGAAATTTTAAAAACACTAAGAAAACATTAATCACACAGAATATATATATATATAATATATATATATGTGTGTGTGTGTATATATAATATATATATATATATATATATATATATATATATATATATATATATATATATATAATGGGACAGGCACGAGAGATAGGGTGCAAAGAGACACAGAATTTTCTTCTCCCCGTTTGTGTGCAAAAGTTGAATATAACAAAGGAAAGATCGATCAAAGGCAACAGCAGTTGCGCTGTCTCAATTGTAATAAACCAGGGCACCCAAAGAAATGTGTAGGGTTAAATGTTGTGGAAGGTGTAAGGGTGCAGATCACTATTGGAAATCTTATCCGTCTCAGATACGGAAAGATGCGAGGTCTACAACTCAAAGTTCTGGAAGTTATAATGTGAGGACTTCCCAGGCAGGTCATTCCAAAGGACAAAGGGATTGGCGAAATTTTTGGGAGGTCAATCAACAAAAGGGGTACAGGTGATTAGTACGTGCCATTGTGGTCTCGTGAGGGACGCCCCAGAGCCCAGGCCTATAGTTTACGGAACAGTGGAGGCCGCTAATATCCCAGTATTTATAGATACTGGCGCTAGCGTGAACTTGATGGATCACAATTTGTATCAATCTATGTTCTCCCATTACCCTTTGAAACCCTCAACGGAGACGGTGTGTGATGTGTAAGCCCATAGATTAAATACACTGGGTTGTGTTTAAATACAGTTTACTCTCGGTGACAGAGTATTAATAGAACCATTTTTGGTAATGAAAGGGATTGCGTTGGGCAACAGACTTCTACTGGGTCATCCTGCATGTAGGAGACACAAGATTTCGATCCATGCTGGTGTTCATGGGATAACAGTCGGAATACCTGGTGTTTTTCTTCCTTATGAGGATGTGATTAGAACTGAGGATATGGAGGTTATTGAAAAAGGGGATGTATTTGGTGATGCTAATGGTGATGATACTGAAGTTATGAGGAGTGGTAATATTAAAACCCACACTGGTGATAATGGAAATAATTGCGAGGATGCTATGCGGCATATGGGAGTTCACGGTGGTAACAATTTTGGTGAATGTGGCAATGATATTATGAGTGGTGATACTGATACTAATATTGATGTTATTTCTGATACTAACAATGGGGTGGATGTAATGAGAACTAAGGGTGGTGATGTTTATGTGATTGTGGAAAGGGGAGGTACTAACCACAAATATAAAGGTGTTTTATCGGAGGATATTGTGTTAATGCCCGGTTCAAAGGCTATGGTAAAAGTCAAATTGAGGGAAGTGAGAAAACCTACGGATGTGTGGGTTATTGAAAATAGCGAGAAGCTTAGAGGGGTTATTTGCATGGCATCGGTGAACAGTCTATCCAAGGATGGCATTACATGGTTAGAACTATTAAACTGTAATGATACAGTTAGGAAATACCAAAGGAATACATATATATTGGATCTCCAAGATTGGAGTAGTGATAGTGGTTCAGTGGTTATCGTAGAGGGGAAACCTGAGATTTCAGAGGCAGAAATGCAATCAAGGAAACGAATATTTAGAGAACATTTAGCTAATGCGGATTATAGTGAGCATGTTGAAGCGATAAGCGGGCTCTTGGCAGAATTTGGGGATATGTTAGCCTTACAAGGTGATAAATTGGGGTTGACTAATGTGTGAGAGCATAAGGTAAATTTGGAGAGTGGCACGAAACCTATTTATATTCCTGCATACCGCATACCTTTCAAAATCAGAGAACAGGTAGAGAAAGAGGTCAATAGATGGGAGGAAAAAGGAATCATTAGACCTAGTGTGTCTCCTTACAACTTTCCCTTGTCAGCGGTGCCTAAGAAGGATGGTTCTATCCGTGTATGCGTCGATTTTAGACTTTTAAATGAAAAGACAATCCCTGACCACTATCCAGTCATGTGCATACCAGATCTTTTTGCTGAAATCGGGGGACATAATATTTATAGCTCAATTGATTTGGCGCAAGGTTTTTAGCAGGTCCCTCTTAGTGAAAGTAGCAAGGAATATACAGCTTTTTCAGTGCCCAAGGGACACTATGAATTTACACGAATGCTGTTTGGTTTATCGGGCAGTCTGATGACTTTTACCAGGTTGGTAAATTCAGTTTTGCACGGGTTATTGGGTAAAAATGCTTTCGTGTATATGGATGATATATTAGTCGCAACAGACACGATCGCACAACACCCGGAAGTGCTCACAGAAGTACTTAGGAGGCTTAGATTAGCAGGGTTGAAAATTAAGCTAGCTAAGTGTTCGTTCTTGAAAAAACAAATCACATATCTAGGCCATGTCATATCTAAGGAAGGGGTTAGAGTAAGTGACGATAAAGTAAAAGCAATAGTGAATTTCCGCACCCCAAGATCAAAGAAAGAGATTAAGTCATTCCTGGGTATCGCCGGTTTCTTCAGGAGGTTTGTGAAAGGGTTCTCTAATATAGCAGCTCCCCTAACAGATGTATTGTGGGAAGACGTTCAATTTCAATGGAAGGAACCCCAGTTGGAGAGTTTTCAAAAGCTTAAGGACGCTTTAATGAATCCCCCTGTTTTGAATTTTCCAGATTTTAGCAAACCTTTCACATTGGTGACCAATGCCAGCCAGGAGGGTATAGGTGCTTGCCGTATGCAAAATTTTAACTGGAAATTCCATCCCATAGCCTTTTATAGTAGGAAGTTCAGGACAAAGGGCACCAATGAGAGATCCATGGCTACCATAGATAGAGAAGCCTTTGCAATAGTATCGAGCTTGGTTCATTCTAAAATGTTACTGATGGGGAAAAAAGTAGAAGTTCTTACAGACCACAAGCCATTATTAGATATTTTCAATAAACCCGATTTGTTTCCTAAAAGAGCTTGATGGTTTCTAACAATCAAAGATTTTGATGCAAAGCTCAAATATATATAGAAGGGAAATTAAATGTAGATGTGGATGCCCTTAGTAGAAGTTTTCATGGCATGGAAGGATTTCAAGTTGCGCAAGTCACTAGTGAGTCTATACAATGGGATATGGCTCTCATAGAGTAAAGGCAAGATGAAGACGAGATTCTGGCAGATGCAAAAGCGTTTCTTAGAGGGGAATTAGTCAGGAAACGTTATAAGTTGCCTTTTTCGGGTTTGGAGTTAGAAGGTAATCTACTGGTTAGGAAAAATAAATATAAATTGAGAACCATTGAAAGTAAAGGAGATACGACACAGTTCGTAATTCCGAAAGTCCTAATTTCAGTGGTTTTGGATATAGTACATTGCAGGTTCGGTAGTCCACACTTGGTGATAGAAAAAATGTGTAATGAGGTTCGTGCTAAATACATTTGGAAAAACATGGGGAAAGATGAGGAAAATTTTGTGAGAAACTGTACAGTATGCAATGCATGCAAACCTGCAAGGATAACTTCATGCAAATTAGGATCATATCCTATACCAAGTAAACCTTTTCAGAGACTACATATGGATATCCTGTGAAATTTTTGTGAGTCTAGATATGCGAATAAGTACTTGTTAGTGTTAATAGATGAACTTACAAGGATAGT
>NC_061102.1:46748948-46766448 GCF_015104395.2 Macrobrachium nipponense | reverse complement strand
CACAGCACAACAGGATCCATGATTTTGTCAAGTGGCGGAAGGAAAGAGCTTCCTCAGTTAGAGCATCGTCTACATTTAACTCTCTTTTATATATTATATGAGAGATGTATTAATCTAATAGAAAAGAGCAGATGGATCGAATCTAATTTCCGTAAAACAGCTTTCCAGAGAAATATAAATGAATAAATAAATAAAAAAAATATATAAACTATATAAGTCAAAGCAAAGGAATGGTTCTGACCTGAAGACATGAAGAAAAGAGGGACAGCAATCATGCCAGTAAAAAAGTACTTTATGGTTACAAATTGCTCCGATCTCTGAAATTTATGACGGCTAATAAATTTAATCCAGCCCATTTTCAAGGAATGGAAGAAAACGTTTCTTCGAATGTCCTCCTCAGACTTTTCCCGTTCTGGAAACTTACTATTTTATTCTGCATTTTATGTTCTAATACCCGAATACATTAGGGGAGTAGTTCACTGAGCGATAAATAGACTAGAAATATATGGATTGGAATTCCTTGAGTGACCTGATTATTTCTTCTCAATATTATCATGGCCATGTCTTTTTTGGAGGAGCATTGACCTCAGTTTTATTATTATTATCATTACTATTATTATTATTATTATTATTATTATTATTATTATTATTATTATTATTATTATTATTATTATTATTATTATTATTATTTGAGAAGAAGACCGTCTTTGAGACAAACTTCATTGAGAAAAAATATTACTTTGTGTGTCGTTTGGTTTATACTGCGCCCTCTCAACTTGGCTCAGAAGTTTCTTCGTTTCAGCATATAAATCATGAATCAGCTGATCGAAGTTTATCTATTAATAGGTTCCTGTTATGTTATGATGATCTCGAAGTAAAATTTCCAAAAAGTTTAAGTAACTTAAAGACAATTACTCTGGTTTCATTCAAAATTATTAGACTGGAGCTTTACACCGTGCTAGCTGGATCCTGCAGCTAAAATTACTTCACTTTAATTTACAATTATTAAGTAAACACACTATTTTTATATATAATATATACGTATATATATATATATATATATATATATATATATATATATATATATATATATATATATATATATATATCGAGCTACAATGTCCTTTAATATCTAATTCGCTCTACCTCGGAATTAATATATTTTCATATATGCTTAACCGAAGGGGAATTTTTTCTCGATAATAGACTTGCCTAGACCGGGGCGCGAACCCACGGAGCCTTTCAAATCCAGGAACGTCAGTGAAGCTTTTATTACTATATATATATATATAGCTATATACATACATATATATATATATATATATATATAATATATAGATATATATATATATATATATATATATATATATATATATATATATATATATATATATATATATATTCGCAGATGAGGGTATATAAGATGTGACGTGCAGAACATCTTTACAGAGACGTGAAGGTGGACTACAGAGACTTACCAGCCTCGTGAAGATGAGTTTTGGCTTCAGTTTTTTCCCTCAGACGCAGCCGTTACTTGATCCTTGTTTTGGAGACCTTCTCTCTGATTCCCAGCGCCCAGTGTCAGGACTGTCCAGGAATTGCCAGATGTGGGACCTTTTCCGAGGACCAAGAACGGGACGGTTATCTTCCCGAGAGTATATTCAGTTCTAGTGACAACAGCGAATCTCTCCTATCTAGAACAATGTCTACACACCTTAGCGACAGAGAACAATGCCAAACACGAGTTCCTGGACCAGTACAACCCATCGATAATACTGGAGCAAGTGATAGACCTGCCCAACCATTACCTGATCCATCTGAACAATGTCTCGAGCAAGAAGACACGCCAGAATTTCTCGAATTCATTGACAGAGTTAATGAAGAAAAACTCCCTAACTCCTCGGATGGCATGGATAACCTGGCTTTATCCCTCACTGATAGTGGAAGAATACCAACTACAACATCAACAACTAACCTTGCCTCATATCCTGTTGGGGACACAACTGGAAAGGGAACAATGGATCGACCAATATTCGTGGGAATTTCCGACGCAGAGAATGATTCACATTTTGACACTGCCTCTAACCTCATCCCAACAGGAGGAGCGATCACTTCCACCGATGTTGGGAATTCCGGAAATAAACGACATCGACTGGAACGAACCGATTCAAGATATTCAAGTTCCGAGAGCGAAGCAGACATCACAATTACCAACGTTGTACACGGGACTTCCAAACGACAGAAGTACTTGGACGGAAGGGGACTGGGAGAGGATACGGATGATCAACAAATGGAAGAGGAACCACCCTACTGGACGTTCGTCATCCGGCAACGACCAAAACCAAAATCAGGAAAACCACCAACATTCACCTGTACGAATCACGGTGACCACTGGCACATCACCTTCCAATCAGACCCCTCAAATAAAGCGAGAAAACGCTCCATCATCTGCAATTTTCTGGGATTATCTGATGCAGCCCGCCTCGAAGGAACAGCATCAACAGTTATCATCAGAAATATCAAGCAATGGATTTTGTATCTTATCAGATACGGTATCGACAGGATTTCGTTTTTTGGTGCTGGCCATACCGTATTTAAAAACATTCTCCGATACTTTAGAAATAACCCTACTGGAACGGATGCAGTAGACGGACCATGTCCATACATGGAATCTAAAAGAGAAGAAAGACGAGAAAAGTCTCAAAGTCTTAACAAGATAGATGAATTTAAATTTATAGACACACTATGTACTGAAAAGAAATCATCGAGTGTATTTGACCTGCTCAGGAAACTGTCCAAACAAGAATTCAAGATTCTGTATGGAACACTAGGAAGTTCGTATAAAGAAAAGCTCAAGGCGATCATGGTCTTCAACAACACACAAAAGCGAAATTTATACAAAGGCAAACCTTTTGAATTTATATTGGAGAAGGCTTCAACAACACCAGGTGAAACTAAAAACGTAGAGTGGCTCGAGTACATGTTCAAAGAAAATAAAATCTGTATCGCCGAATTCTTGGCATGGACGAAGATTGTAGCTGAAGAAAAGTTAAATAAAATCAACACACTTATTCTGCAAGGACCTACGGGGACCGGAAAATCTCTGACACTCAACTGCCTCATTGGAAAGTTAAACATGGGCATCGTGACGAGATGTGGCGACCAGAACCAGTTCTGCTTCCAGAACCTCTTAAATAAGTCTTACGCATTATTTGAAGAGCCGAGACTTTCTGAACAAACGGTAGATGATTACAAGTTACTGTTAGAAGGAGCAGATTTTGAAGTAAATGCGAAACACTCAGATCCTGAATTGATGCAGAGGATACCAATCTTCATATCTACAAATAAACCAATTGATAATTGGGTGCCACCGGCTGATGGAGATGCCCTGTACTCCAGAACCAAGACATTCATTCTAAGAAAAGAAATAAAAGGGTTCTCAGACAAGCATTCTAATCAGTTTGGTCTCAACCCTCCACCAGGACGGATCACTTCTTCAGACTTCTTGCTACTTTTTGAAAAATACAAAGCATAGATCAGTAACATAATCAAGAAATATGAGTGAGGCAACACCGGAAAAGAGGAAAAGAGAAGAAGACGACGACTACAATGGAGATGGAGCAGTAGATGGAGACTTCATCCATAGGTGCATCAAACTCAAAGACCCTGAAACTATACGTATGACTATTCGACAACGACGCTACTGGGAATTCACGCACACAGAAGACGGAATGCTAAGCTACCTCATTCCACTCAATTGGCTTGAATTCTTTACCTACACAACCAAAGGAACTGATGGCACGCCCGGTAAAACTGTAAGATGGGATAAAGTTGATACCATCGCAGAAAATTTTGGCTTAAAAATCCACAAAGCCGGTATAGTGATGCATTCTCTTATTCCCATGCAACAAGCGCTTACAGTGCAATCAGGAACGGCTGTGGGAACGCTCACCATGAATACGACCCCTTACTTGGAAATATACAAAGACTCAAACTGCACCTATGGTGGTTGTCAATCGAAAGATGGAACTACTTTTCAGTTAAAAGATTGGCTGTGGAATCCCCAGATACAACAGTTTGGTGAAGGAAAAGAATACTAATACCCAGCAGGAAATCTAGGCACAATGGAGCAATATCACATTGGTGAAAGAAAAGCATATACCATCTACCCAGATACAGACCGGTGGTATACCTTTGGCAATCAAGTAACTGCCCCGAATCTTATGCCAATTCGTGGTGGAAATTTAGATTATAACAAACCCCGTTTAGGAATCAAATATTTCCACAATAGTCCTCAACAGTACAATACTATAATTGTTAGACCAAGACCTGTAAAGGGTTCAGATGGAAACTATCTCAAGTTTCATTTTTCTACTCAGGTTGATATGTTTATAGATTTAGAAATTAGACTACCTCCAGATGGTATGACTGACACTAATGCTCATGCTCACCATCAATATTTACATGTATTATCTACTGGTAATTTTAATAAAAGTGTAATACAACATGCAATTTAGTAAATAAAGCCTTATAAATTTTACCAAAATCTATCCTAAGTTCATATATGAAGAGATGATGTGAAGACATAGCAATCTTTTATGTGAAGAGACGATGTGACGATAGAAGGAACTTTTATATGATGTGGCGAGTCATCCCCCGTCACATCACACAAAATAAAGGTACCTCGTCACGTCATGTGATCTGCACAAAGGCAGCTGTTGCTCGTTAAGTTTAAAAAAAAGGTTCGTTAGCTAACGACCACGATGAACCTGCATACCCAATGTGATAAGATCTGAAAAACTCGTCTCAACTGCCCAAAGCCCTTGTAGTCCACTGTCACACCTGCGAAGCAGGTGCAACGTCATCAGATAAGCCAAGTCCTCCAGGTGACGTCATTAATCTGTGACGTCATCTGCGAAGTGCTTCGCAGATGACGTCACAGATTAATGACGTCACCTGGAGGACTTGGCTTATCTGATGACGTTGCACCTGCTTCGCAGGTGTGACGGTGGAGCGCTTCGCAGATGAGGGTATATATGATGTGATGTGCAAAACATCTTTACAGAGACGTGAAGGTGGACTACAGAGACTTACCAGCCTCGTGAAGATGAGTTTTGGCTTCGGTTTTTTCCCTCAGACGCAGCCGTTACTTGATCCTTGTTTTGAAGACCTCTCTGATTCCCAAGATGACAACTTAGTGGATTATCTTACCCCGCCAGGTATGTGAAGTATGACGTGACGTTTCATCTATATTTTATGTGAAGTGAAGTATAAAACTCGTCACATCATATAAAAGTTTCTTCCATCGTCACTTCACACATCACTTCATACATATATGTTTTCTTTTCAGCTTGGTGTGAAAGACACAAGGACCCTTGGTGTGAGAAGTGTGATATACCGCAGTTTTGGTGCAGCCATGGAGACTTACCCAGCGCCCAGTGTCAGGACTGTCCAGGAATTGCCAGATGTGGGACCTTTTCCGAGGACCAAGAACGGGACGGTTATCTTCCCGAGAGTATATTCAGTTCTAGTGACAACAGCGAATCTCTCCTATCTAGAACAATGTCTACACACCTCAGCGACAGAGAACAATGCCAAACACGAGTTCCTGGACCAGTACAACCCATCGATAATACTGGAGCAAGTGATAGACCTGCCCAGCCATTACCTGATCCATCTGAACAATGTCTCGAGCAAGAAGACACGCCAGAATTTCTCGAATTCATTGACAGAGTTAATGAAGAAAAACTCCCTAACTCCTCGGATGGCATGGATAACCTGGCTTTATCCCTCACTGATAGTGGAAGAATACCAAACATATATATATATATATATATATATATATATATATATATATATATATATATATATATATATATATATATATATATACATATATATATATATATATATATATATATATATATATATATATATATATATATATACATATAAAGAGTAACTACTATATTTCAGAGACTACTGTCTCTCTCTTCAGGTAAGTATTGAGAAAAGTTGCAGAAAAGGCGGTATTTATACTATCCATATATAGCACGTTTTTTCTAAGTCACCCCACCGGTAATTCTTCTTTAATCTTCTTAATCATTGGTTGAAGGAAGATTCTATCAATTATATCTGAATCCCAGGTGCCCTCTGAGATGTTCATTAACTGTTTTTGTTTGATAAAGGCTGCCACTATCATTTGGCTTTTGTACCAACATCTCCTGCTATTAATCATACATGACAAATTCCAGTTTATTCTGTCATAATGTCAGTACAAGAGCCAAATGATAGAGGCAACCTTGATCAAACAAAGACAGGTAATGAACATCTCACTCCTTTTATTAGGTGGAATTCTGTGGTGAGAGAACATTTTTACCAGTCATATATATATATATATATATATATATATATATATATATATATATATATATATATATATATATATATATATATATATATATATATGTGTGTGTGTGTGTGTGTGTGTGTGTGCGTGCGTGTGTGTGTGTGTAATGGGGTAGGAGAACTTCCTAAAACTTCTATTGGTTAGCATCTGGCCTTCACTTCTCAGGAACAGTTTTGCACTCGACTTATCGTGCTTGGATGTCAGCTATCTTAACAACACACAGCTTTAAAACCTTGTTTGTAAATGAAATATGTTTTCCCTAAATTATGTTTATTATTGTCTTAAATTCTTATAACGTTCCACCTTTTAATTCTGGTAATTGAACTGAGTCTATCTTAATAAAGACACTTGTAATTTTTATAAGAAGGTAACTTGGACTTAAAGTTTGTTCTAAGTCACTGGGCACTCGATAATAACTGTACAAGTTCACTAATTACTGTGGGGCCTGCAGTTTCACCACCATGCTCTTAACACTCTCCTTTTCCTCTCTCTCTCTCTCTTCCTCTCAGCACGGCGTATATATGGGCTCGTCATTCGATGCCAATTTTCTATATAAGTTTCTCAATTTTCGTATATAAGGGCTCCCTTTTCCATTATTGTTTCACTTTCGACTCTTCAATGCGTTTCGTTCGACGGTTGTTATTTAAGTACTGTAACTTCTCAGAAGTCATTGGCTGGCAAGGTCAAGATTTCCATTAGTACTTATACTCGATGAACCTCTGATATAACTTGTTGTCGATTTCGCTATCGCCTCTCCGAGTTTTTCTGTTATTTTATCAACTATGTTCTGTACGTCTTTATTAGCATATATAGTTTATTCGATTTCCGACATCGATTCTATTGTAGTCTCGGTCAACTACCATAGCTGACTCCTGACAGCTCTAGCTAAATTAAGGCAAGATATTATATCTACGAATACTCCTAACACATAGTTTTATGAAGGTCAGATAATATTACAAGACAATTATATAACATCACTTTAACATGTTAAAGTGAATATAAACACAATTGTTTCTTCAAGCAAGTTGAACTAAAACATGTAAATGTACTGTAAAAGCGAAACTGATTTTGCTATTCAATATCAAGTTACATATTTTTTTTAATTTAGTCCTCTGTTCTATTCTATTTAGGTGGATATCGTTTTATTATTTATGGTAATGGAAATTCTAATAATCATTTTCTTCATTTTCTTCTAGCGATGACAAAAGTCATGTTTCCTTGTGAATGCTACGAAGCGGCTATGGGCCTTCTAAATCTTGTACTTCCGACAATGTCCTGAAGAAATATCCTTGTGCAATTGTGTGTGTTAACAAGTGTGTTATGTGTTTCTTAACTCTTCTTTTGAAATCATTTGATGTGATTACAATATATTCATTGTATAATAGTTCTGTATGTTTGTTGTTTGAAGCTTAAGCATTATTGGCAACTCACTTATGGAAAATGGCAATATATTAGTACTGGTTAATGATTGTATACTTACTGCAACATTAGTTAGTAAGTTCATTGTTAAACACAAAAATTGCTTAAAAAACACTTAATATCTATCTTAACCCGTTCTATTTTCTGTTATTTAGAAATTATCCTCTAAATCAATATCAGTCATGCTTGGTAAACTTTCTGAGAGGATTATATTACTTTTACTTAAATTCCCGCATTCCTAATTATCCCCCTTCTAGTCGAAGAAAGTAAATTCGAAGTTTGAGCTCTTAACCCTAAATTTTCGCCATAAAACCTACTAATGAAAGTAAGAATTGCAACAATACAAAATGTTATTCCTAAGTCAGTCAATGAATGTAAACTTAGCAATAAGAGATCAAATATAGGGAATAATAGGATGACTGATGAGTTTGTTTCTTTATCAAAATGACTGAAATGTGACTTTCCTATTTCTGAAGTTATATCTGGTTCTTTCTTGTGAAAATTCTTCTTCTGATTCTTCAGACATTTCTGGTTCTTTGACTTTCTTAGTTCCCTTGACTTTATCTTTATTTATCCAAAATCCCCCTTCTGCTATGATGCAGCATACGTGGAAGGTATAGGGTTATTTATTTTCTTCACTTTCACTTTGTATGGTTCTGTGAATTTAGTAGCTAACTTATAATTATTTCCAATTCTTACTTCCTTCTTGATGTGGACTTCGTTTCCTTTCTTGCAATCTGGTGGCCTTAAATCCTTCTTGATGTTTGTTTATCATGATGTTCTGGGCTTCTCCTAGGTTCTTGTGTAATTTTCATGAATCACTTTGGAATTACCAATCCTTGCCTTCATAATGTCTTCAGAGTAATTTGGCTGATTTAGCCATGCATATGATAATCTTGGTTCATAACTCATCAAAGCTTTTATGTGTGTTGCTTGCGTGATGGAATGATTCCTAACATTTAATGACAATTGCACTATAGATAAGTTGATATCCTATTCAGGATCTTGTTCTATGGTATGCCTTAATGCATCCAGAACTTTCCTGTTATTTCCTTCTACAGAACTATTACTAGCTGGGTGATACGGTTGTATAGTTACTTTTTGAATTCTGTATCATTGTCGGAGATGATCAGCTGTGGAGCAGAGTATCTACAAAAGATTTTATCAAAGAGAGCAACTGCACATTCTTTAGCTCCTTTGACAGTTATTGGTATGAGCATAGTATATCTAGTGAGTGCATCTAAACACACTAGTATATTCTTATTTCCTTTACTCGTGGTATGTAACTTAGTGATGAGGTCTATTGCTACTCTTTCAAATGGAGTTTATGAGATTGGATACTTCCCTATAGATACTGCCATATCGATTCTTCCTTTATAGCTGTTACAAGTATTGCGGCTTTTTACATAATTACTAACATCTTTGTAAATTCCTTTTCGATGGAAGGATCTTATAAATCTAGTTGTTTCATCTCTTCCTGGGTGTGCTCTCATGTCAACATCATGCATTAGTTCAATAATCTTACTTCTTAGGCTCTTCTGTATAATGCATGGTAAATACATTGTTTATGGTTCACCCGATCTTGGTTCTTGGGTAATCATATTTATACTTCCACTTTGTGGTATGTACCTTGATAATGCGTCTGCTACTTTGTTGCTTTTCCCAGGCCCATATCTCACTTCTATGTCATAGTCTTGGGCCGTCATAAACCATCGAGCACGTTTATGTAATCTTAAGTACGAGTTTTTTGTGACTTCGAAATAATTAAACAAGACTATTCATATTGCTTTATCTTTAGTAAAATTATATTTAAGGATCTTTTACTTAATTTGCCAAGGCTTCTTTCGTCTGCACTTTGTAAAGGTTCAATCTTCTTAACTGCGTTACTGGGACCCCAATGTTGTAGTAGCGCGTTCTCTCTCTCTCTCTCTCTCTCTCTCTCTCTCTCTCTCTCTCTCTCTCTCTCTCTCTCGCTGAGTGAACTGCATATCTTCTGGATTCGTTTACAGTTTTAATTCGTCTTCTTCCTTGGAGGTTAAAAGTTAAGTATACCTTAGTTTAACCAGACCACTGAGCTGATTAACAGCTCTCCTAGGGCTGGCCCGAAGGATTAGATATTTTTACGTAGCTAGGACCCAATTGGTCACCTAGCAACGGGACCTACAGCTTATTGTGGGATCCGAACCACACTATATCGAGAAATGAATTTCTATCACCAGAAATAAATTCCTCTGATTCCACGTTGGCCGAGCCGGGATTCGCACTTCGGACCACCGGATTGGCAGCCGAGCGCGAAAACCACTCGTCCTCCTTGGAGGTGAAAATGTGTCTTTTTACTTCTGTATTTGACGTACTTTCTTCTTCTTAATGAAATCAACGATCGTGGGGCTTCTAAAAGACAAAAATATCTTTTAATTCTTATACTGTCTTTAATTTCGGAGTGGAGATCTGCGTGTGAAGTGACGGAATTCTATCTTTCAGTGGAACACTAAGATTCGTTACACTTTGTAACTGTCTTTATAGGGAAACACTTAATTCTTGATATTGTCTTTAATCTGTAGTTTCAGGGAAAGCACTGACTTGTGGTTTGTGGAATTCTGAATAATTAGCCCCCTATTCAGATCATTTCCCATTGGCGCTTGACAAAACAATAAAGTTAGTTGAATTATGTGTATCTAATAACGTATTTTCATTCGGGAAATCATTCTAAAAGCAAAAATTCGGGTGTAGGATAGGTAGTCCTTTAGATCCTGTTTTAGCCAATCTTTACATGGAATACTTTGAAACTACAGTAATAAATGCAATAAAACCCAAAAACAAGCTGTGGATGAGATATGTAGATGATATTCTAACATTTTAGGATAATAGATGGGGCAATGTTAATAAATTCCTTTTAAAATTAAACGCATTAGTGCCAAGCATAAAGTTTTAAGTTAAATGGGAAACAGAAAACAAAATTTCTTTTCATGCTGTTTTAATAATTAGAGACACGACAGAATACAAATTTACCATATACAGAAAACCAACGTTCTCACTTTCATACATTCACTACTTTGGATATCACGACATTCCTATCAAGATAGGCGTCGCCAGCAACCTGTTCTTAAGAGCCTTACGAATTTGTTCTCCAGATTTCCTGGAAAAAGAATTTGAACTAATTCATAAGCAGCTTTCGTCTTTAAGGTATCCTGACCATGTAATTGAGAAAGCAATTCACAAAGCGAACATAATTTTCTACCGACCCCCTCAAGACAGGACCAGAGAGACCAACAATAAAAGAATTAAAGAAAGATTATCAGTGGGAGTGACCTAAATTGGCTTACTTGTGAATAGGTCTTTTCAGTAACTTTTCTCATTCATCTACCTGAACAGAGAGACAGCATTCTCTGAAACATAGTATTTTCTCTCTATATTTTGGCCTTTTTATGAGCTCCTTTTATTATGTGGAATTCTGTTGTATATCTTGGGAGTAGACCCTCTTTTAAACAAGTCTTGTTAAAAAGGATTGCTGCATTAGCTCCATTAATTTTGTATAGTCTTCTCTATTTTCGTTATCAAGGATTTCTCATTGCTGCTAAAACTGGCAAGTAACATGCCAAAGGGGAGCATCAAATCCAGTGTAGTCATAATGATTTATATTTATTACTGCTACTACAAGTTGTTCTCTCTCTCTCTCTCTCTCTCTCTCTCTCTCTCTCTCTCTCTCTCTCTCAGCGACGTTTCGCCCAGATTTGCCAGGGCATTTTCACAGCGATGGTTGCTGGAGGACTGAATCTTGGTGTTGTTGTTTTTGATTGAGCTGACCTTGTGTCAGCACGGGCTCTTGCTCACTGAGCAGCCCGTGGTTGTTGTTTGTTTTTTGAGATTAAGCTGGCCTTGTGCCAGCATGGGCCTTCTCATTATATCATGATTGTGCAGGCGCTCATGGATGCTCCTGCAGGACCCGGCGGATATTTGACTTTTCATTGACTGGCGGCCAGGCGTCGGGAACGCTCAAGGCACGTTGACCTTCTCAGGTGTGTGGCGTCACCTAAAGCCGGGATTTTATTGGCTACAACCGTGGTGACGTCACTCCTGGTATTTCTGTCATCCTCTTCAATATTGGTCCCTTCCTGGGCGCTGGTGTCATCCTCTGGTGAGGGCTGGGCCTTCCTTACATAGGTGGGCAGCAGGAAGGGTTCCTGTGTCGTAATTAGGAGGGGTTTTTGTTCAAGAATGAATAACGCCTGAATGAGACGTAGGCGTTGCTGATTGGGGGCTCTTACTATTATCTCCATGTCTTTTACGATGCCCTCTCACACAATGTGCTGTTGGTAGGCAGTGAGGGCGTGGTGTTTGATGGCACCGTTCTGGGTGTGACATGAGATCGTCTTGGACAGTCGTAATGTCATCATTCTGATATAGACTCCAGGACATCGTTTGATAGGGCTTGTGTACCGGTAGACGACGTTATTCTGCTTCAGGGGGTCTCCTGCAGGCGGGCTGGGTTATTCCTCATAACCAGGTCTCTTGGCCTTCGGTTCTTGTAATAGGTTATAAGAGAGAGCCTCTTCCCTTCCTCCACGGGGGTGACGTTCTCTTCCACAATCTTCTTGATACATCTCTCCTCTTCTTTGTATCTATGGTGCATGAAGGACTTGTAGAAAATGTCTACATCCTCGGAGGGGGTATTCTCTAGAACTAGCAAATGCTAAAAACGAGTCGATATCAAAGTCATTTTTGAATATGGCAAAGGTGTCATCAATATGCCTAACATAAAAAAGTGGGTGAAACCTAAGAGGAAATTCATCTAAGAGGCGCTCTTCCAGCAAGCGTATGAAGATGCTGGCAAACGTTGGACCAGTGGTTCGTAACATTTTATGACCACGTCCCTTCTAAGAGTTGATCTTTACTTTCAGGCCCCCCTTGCATCTATGAGTAAAATTCCCTCCCAGATTTAAAGAAAAAAAAAATGAGAAAGAAAAGGGGTTTCGAGGGACAGGAAGGGAGGTCAATAAATATAAAACATGGTAAGCCCAACGAGCCTAACTAGAGTAGTAGACTCTAGGAAAGTAACGTTCTAAGGCAATACTTTTGCATTTTTTCATAAACTCTGAATATTAATTTCTCACTCTTGTTAAGAGAATAACGAATATAGTTAGATAATTTTTTTATTTATCCCCAGAGCTCTCGAATCCACTGGAAATTTCTGACGTCCCCCTAGGGGGGCACGCTCCCCAGGTTAAGAACCACTGCGTTGGACCCAAAGAGGAGCCCATTGCTAAACCATCATTTTGTTTTAAAAGCTTGTCATAAAAGACAAAGGCAGTGTCCCGCACAGCCAGCTCTAAAAAAGTCTTAAAAAGTCTTCGAATAAAATTGTTGAAAACAGTATCTGGTTCAGGAAAAACTTTATTTAGGATAATATCGATGGTTTCCTCCACAGGGACATTAGTAAAAAGCGATTCTAATCTAAACTAGCCATTTCAAGTTCAGCATCTTGTGGTAAAAAATTTTCCTTATAAGAATACGAATTGTTCAGAGTAAAATTATTTGTAGTCAGAGGTTCTAAAATAAGACCCCCAGCGATGATCCTTTGACAAACAAATCCTGGTATGTAATATCATCAATGATTTCCTCTTTTTTGAAATTACGTAAAAATCTATAAATTTTGTCCTCAATAACAATATGAACATCAGGTGATCCAATTTCGGTAAACTTGCTTAGGTCTCTTAAGATAGTTAAAATTTTTTCATTATAGTCAGTTATATCTAAAGGCCCGTCCACATTAGGAAACATTGTTTGCAGACAAAGTTTGAAAACAATGTTTTCTGTCCAGAACTCAGTTGTCGTCAGGATAATTATCGGTGCAGTGGCCTCTGTATTCTACTTGGCTATTTTAATGTACTCGAGGAGGGATAAGAGAAAGAAAAAGCCAGCCTTTGATGGCGGGGAGATTCAATTAGGCTTCTTTCCTTTTCCCTTTTCTTTGTCGGTGTCCGATAAATACCATTTGTAGGGAGGAATAGGGATTCAATGATGCATGCATTTTTTTCTTCAAAATCTATGTAAAACATTTTACTGGGAAGTAATTTATTCACATCGACCTATTCTCCCCATCATTTCCCCAACCCCCGACCCCCAAACATCCCAGGATGCACTGAAGTCCTTTTAACACCATCTATCGCATGAAAGCAGCAATAGATAGGTATAATGGTTTCTTAAAAAATTTCCTTCATCAATGAAACCTAAATATGTTATCAAAAGATTTTCTGCTCAGAATAACTTTTTCTTTCATTTCCCACATTATTTGCGTAAACTCGTGCTGCACCCTGTTATATACACACATACATACATACATATGTAATTATATATATAAATATATACATACAATGCACATGCGTATATATACATATATGTATGTATACATATGTATACATAAACATATACATACATTATAAATGTGTATATATACATATACACAGAAACACTAAATATTTGCGATTCTGGATGGGAAACAAATATACGGTAAAAATTGTTTGCAAACAATGTACAATGTTTGTAAACAATGTTTCCTAGTGTGGACAGGCCTTAACAGAACAATTCCTTTTCCTTTGTCACTTCTGGTAATATCAAGATCTTTTCTACTTGACAGTTGCTTAAGGGAGTTATGATCTTTTTTAAAAAATGGAGTCCAGCGCATTTTCATCTCCCTAAATGCCCCCTGGGACAGTTCGAAGAGTTATTTCTGAAGATCACTCTTGTTTACATTAAACTGTAAAGTTATTAACCTATGGACAACGACTCTATAGGGAGGAAAAACTTAATATAATTAGGTCTAGAATTTGGTAGGGAAAACTCCAATCTCAGAGATAATAACTGTTCACGTTTCGAATAATTATGAAAGGATCCTCTTGAAAGGGACACCAAAGAAAAGATTTCTGTGGCTATGGCTACGGTATAAGCACAAGTCGAACTGGGGTTTCCACAGCGAACAACGCATCTGCAACTGAGAATGCAGGCGATATTTGGCAAACCACGTGGCGCAGAGCAGGTGTCAGTATAACTCGATTCAGGTACGAAGATGTTTACTTTTACCTTAGACAGAGTGATGCAAGGCCTCCTCGAGATGCACCGGAACATGGAGGGAGACTTTAGGGAATTCACTTGTAAGGTTACCTAGGGTGGCCAGAAGGATGACCATGTGGGACAGCTTGGAGGGAGCGATGAAGGGGCAAGTGTGGACAGTCTGTTGCCAAGAGGGGTTCTGAGGTCTCTGCCGATCTTATAGCACAGGGGGATTATGATTTCGCTCTTCTCATCTGTCACTGGCGTCTGGCCCCAAGAGGCAAGATGGCACTTGGTCACATGGGCTGTGAGCTCCTGTTTCCTTTGTCAAAGTCTGGTATGGCTTTCCAGTCTTGGTGACATGACGAATAGTGCAACCTTGTGGGAGGGTTCTCAACTCAGTTGGGAATTGTCTGAAAGAGGGTTTCCAAAAGCAGCCTCAAGGTCTAGGAAAGATGAACTGATTTACCAAAGTAGCCAAATCTTGGAGATTGAGTTATGTTGAGTTATGTTACAAGTCCCCGACCAAGTTGACAATTGCAGCTTGAATAACAATGAATAAATAATATTTATCTGGCGTTGTGACTACCAGGATCATTGACGCCGAATTGCACCTTGAATTGGGTGGAAATCTCAACAATTAAGATAATCAAATGATCAAGATAATCTCTCTCTTTAACTTCCCTTTTTTTGGTGAAAAAAGTTTTTGAAAATTATTAATCCTGTGACTCAATCCTTTTCAAACTATATCTCACTCATTTTAAGCTGTACTTTATCGCAGAAAGACTGTGCTGCTGAAAGTTTGTTTCTTACTTCGTTCATGTTATTACTTTAAAGCAGCATTATGGCAAATTCAGAGGTGAAGTATTCTATAGATTCATTTCCATGAATTTATACATCATCAACATGGAAAAATAACAGGATTAGTACAACAATAAATCCTAAGGTTAGTAATAAACTTAATAATAATAAGGATACCTTAGAGAATCCAAAGTCATGCTATTAATGTGTCTTTAGGAGGTACTACAACGAAGTACTAATGGGCTTATGTTAGATGATGCCACGAGACTTACACGGCGGCACAGTGCCAGGTGTGGCACTAATATTACTGGTGCCTTGAGGCTGAAAACGAAGTACATGATCTACTTCGAGACAAGGACTCGGGGTTAATAATTACAAGGAAAAAAAATAAGAAAACTGCAAATAAACGAAAGATGCTAGAGTAAGTAAGGATTGTTCAGAAAAATGTATAAATAGGCTAGGATTTCCTTCCTTTAGCCTTTAAAAATGGCTAGACTTTTTTCAGCCAAAAAGACCTTATCCTACATTGGTAGAACCCTAAGTGTGGTAAAGTCAGTCAGAGGGCACGACACCTCTGATATGGCATCCGTCAGTATTTAAGTCAAAAGGAAGTTAGGGTAGTGGATTGATTAGACATCTGTTCTTACAGGAGTGATGTCCCGTGTTCTTATATCAAGTGTATATATCTATCCTGACCCAAGATCACTAGAAATTGCATTATTGTTTTTATTTAATTTAATTATTCACAGAATAGATTCCCATTCTATTAGTGTGTCTCATTGCAAACTACTCACTCTTTTGAATTAAGTGGCGTCCTAGTGTTATTTATATTGTTAATTTACCCTGTAAATTTTAATTAAAATAATTGTAAATTACTAGGATTATCATTTTATCAACCTTGCCCATTATTGTCCTCGTTCTTTTCCATTTACGCTTCTAAGGGACCCTTAATCAAAACTATGTAAATAAGTCTCAGAATCAACTACACGGCCATAGATGTAATTATATATATATATATATATATATATATTATATATATATATATATATATATTATATATATATATATATATATATATATATATATATATATATATATTGTAACGAACCTGACTTACTTCAGCAGTTTCTTAAATGAGAAAAAAGTCAGGGACTGGAATGACTGGCAGAAATAGAGGCAAACCACGGAGGAGGGTGTTCAAAAAAACCCATAAAAGTTACATTAATACTAATATATTTACAAAACGTAATTTACATTTATACAATTGAGTCAGGGTTTAAGAAATCAACAGTTAACATAAATACAAAATTGACTCAAAACAATAAACCAGAGTCAGTTCAATTAATTCAAAATACAAGTGTAGCTAAATAGAGTTAATAATGAAAACCCGTAAAGTTAAATTAATGATCTGTAAAACAGTAAATATTACTTTAACTGGTGACAAAATTTAACACAAATAATAGAAACACTTTAGCTACCTCAAAACTAAATTATAAGCAGCATAAAGCATATCATAAATAACAGAAACAATAACACAATAATAAGCAGCACTAACAAACTAAACAGGTAGCATAAATTATACAAAAACCAGGAGCAAAAATCCTCACTCACAGCACCGAAATTGCCTAAATCTGTAAACAATTTCCATGGTGATAACAAGACAGACCCAGCTGTTGAAAAAGGATGGATACAAACAAACGATCTCCTCAAAACACCGAAGCAGCAACTAACTGCTAACTGGAACACATCGATCGCATAGGCGCTTACGGCTGAATTGTCTGCTGCCAAACTGGAACTCTGTCCCACAGATGACCATAGTTTGAT
>NC_061102.1:46736448-46743948 GCF_015104395.2 Macrobrachium nipponense | reverse complement strand
AACGCCAATTTAGAGATAGGTGACCAGTTAAATAAAAATAAAGGGGCTATGGCTTAGCGATAGTTTTCGAACGACAAAACCTTTGTGGGATTGTGGAAAATTGTTAAATATGGAGGGGATTGTTAGTTTTCAGTTACTTAGTGAGAAAAATGAGAAAATATCTATCCGGCCGGTAACTGAAGGGAGTGGGAAGGATTTTATTGGACTCAGCATTTCTCCCAGGGAGTCAGCCTAGGAGCAGTGGGCGCACTCAGAGTGACTTTTGCTTGTGTGATGTCGAGTGCATTCCTGCGTGTATCACTGCCGTGCATTACGTGAATTCCGAGTTCTTTTTCTTCCCATTATGGAGTGGTGAGTGTTAAAAACTATTGTTTTGAAGGGGAGGGTTGTTTTAAATATTTCAGTGTAATGGGGTTGGTTCAAGAGGTCAAGAATTTTTCTTGTCTTTGCCCATAGTAGCAGAAGTGACGTGCTTTCTTTATTCACGCGTGTTTATAATAGACGTATTCGTCTTTGCTTAAAATATGAAGGTGTATAAAGACATTTTTTTTTTCCGTGCATGTGAACTGTGCTTAGATAAGCATATTTGGCTTAGAGACAGAGCAGCCACAATTTTACGGGCTCAGCACATTGCAAGGGGAGTATGGCCTGCCTCGAGGGAGGGGCATTGCGAGGGTACTGGCATCCCTCTGGTGATAGTTGCATGGAGGGTACCACTGGCCTCCCTAAGAGGGGATTGCGAGATGGGCACTAGTGTATACCTTGGGAGGGGGTCCTCAGACACTGTTTAAGGGGAGATGGGGGGGAGAAACCTTTTTTCTCTCATTGGGGGTGAACTCCTTTTTTTTTTCCTTGTGTCGGGGTGTTGGGGGATGGGTTTGCCCTTGACAATGAATTTCCAATACTAAGATATCAGCTGATTGATTAGTTGATGAAGTGAAATGCCCGTAGAGTCTTTTTTTTAGAAAAGAGATTTTTTTTTTCCTCTTGGAAGATGAGAAAAGGAAATAAAAAGAGAATTGAAATACATTGTGTGGGTGTATGTTTTCCTTGTGCTTTCGAAGACAAATATAATGGGGAGACACAGATTATTATTTTTTTTTTTATTGTGTTGGAGGAATTACTTTGAAATGCTGATGATTGGTTTTGTATCTGTGTTGTGTGACAATGGTGTTGCATCTGGAGAAATTGTGTCATAAGCTTCAGCAATACTGTTGTAAGCTATTTTGAATTTTACCCTTACTTGAGATCTTTTCAAGAGAATTATTGCTATGGAGAATTATTATTATTAATAATTATTATACTTGAGATGTGTTACGGGAGGGTTGCTTAAGTATAATTATCATTACGGGAGACTTGTTTTACGAGAGATTTGAGATATTTCGTGGGAGATTATTTTATGATTATTACAGATAATTATTCGTGGAGAATTATTACAATGAGTTAATGGGAGATGTCTTGTCTTAATTATTTGTTGAGTTTTTGTAACTTTGGAGAATATTTCAGTCATTCACGATGATGAGTTTTGCTGAATCTTGATGAATCTGACTGAATCTCGGTGAATTGTGTTGAATCTTGCTGAACTTTGGTGAATTTTTGTGCTGAATTTTGGAGAATGGACAAGCATTAACATTGGTGATATTTTTTTTTATACCGATACTAGTGATTTTGATGATAGCAAATTATGGTGATTTTGCTGATAGTGATACTTCTGATACTGATTTTTTTTATACTAATACGTGGGTATTGTAATGCTATCAAGGGTGGTAAAATCTTTTTTTGAATTTTGGGAGGAACTAACAACACATTATTTTAGTTTTTTTTTCCCTTTTTTTATGAGTTCAGCACATAATTGCTTGACAAGTGAGTTACGAGAGATAGTGAACAATGCCGTTGATTTTTCTTTTCTCCTTTTTTGGAAGTTAGCCATCGCTGACAAGTTTTTTTTCATCATGGGTGAATTTGAATTTATTTTTTCTCTCCAGTTGGTGTGAATATTTTTCTAATATCTCAGTTCGTGACTTAGAGTCATGATTCAGGAATGTGTTTGTGTTTCAGCTATTTGATGCTGCAGAGAAATATACGGGAGAATTTTTGCACGTTTGAATACATACGTAGTGGCACTACATTTTTTTTCTCTGGATATTTGTGTTCCAGAAATTGTGAGTTTCTTGCACAATACCTTTGTTGTATTTGTGACAACTTTGTGAGAGATAGGAAACTTGGCTAAGTTTTCTAGTGGCCTATGTCGTAGTGCATATGGAGAAGTCTTGGCTAAGACACTGTATTTGGAGTTCTGTTATAATGACTTGTGGCACATTGGTGATTTTTTCTAGAATTTTCAAGACATTTTTATTTGCCGAGTTTTTGCCCTCTTTTTTTAGCAATTATGCTAAATGGAGAGAGTTTTATAGTTTTTGACTATAACATTGAGTTATTCTCTAGAGAATTGGAGTTATAATTGAGATATATTAATTGGAGTTATAATTGAGATATACTATTTGGAGTTATAATTTGAGATATAATATATTGGAGATATATTTTTGGCCATTTTTGATATTTGCCAATGTGATGAGAGCTATGTTTAGTTCAATTATTTTGCAGCCATCTTTGTTGCAAATGGCGACACATTTTTGAGGAGATTATGGGGCAATATTTGTGAGCGTGTGAGCTAGAGGTCTTGAGTGCACATTTTTTTGGAGATATATATATTTTGGAGCCTTGTTTTGTTCCACATGGAGTTATTGGTGAAATAGAGGTAAATATTTTGTATTTGCCGAAATAGAGGTGATTATTCTCTATTCCTGGAGTGGTGTTATTTTTTATTAACATATGGCTATTGGAGAAATAAGAGAGAAATATAAGGGGAGTGGTTATTAACCAAATGGAGGAAATATTTTTAGATCCGGAGTGGGGTTATTATTAATGTGGTGTCACATATATATGGAGTTGGAATTAATCTTTGACGGGTGACCCTTTTTTTGTGGTTATGGAGTTTTTTTTTCTTGAGCCAAAAGAAGATTTCTGTGGTTCTTTCTCTTTGGTTTCGTGATTATTTAGAGGCGAGTGGCATTACATTGTGGTCCTATGGAGATGTGTGCATTTTTTATGTTCACAAGTGTGTTATTTTTGGAGGTATATAATTGGGCTGTGTCATGTTGAGAGAATAAGTCTTCGAGACAAATTTTTGAACACATTAGTCATATCCTGGAGTTAATTTTGTGAAATGCGCTTACTTCGTGCCAGTACAGACGTGTTTTTGAGAATCATGAGTTTTCCAAACTTGTGTGTCTGACTGGACATATTTTGTGCTGCTGTTTGAGCATAAGTCCGCAGGTGAATTTTTCTGCTGACAAGCGATGTGATGAGCCGTGTGCTGACTCTTTTCCTCTGATGGTGATAGATCAGAATTTTCGCAATATCTGGAAATGTTGACAATAGCATTTCACGAAAGCACATGTGTAAGAGTTTGCTTTCTGGCAAATTCCATAACTTTACATGGAGCATTTCTTGGGAAAAAACGTGGGAGTTGTGCATATCATACATATATTATGTGTTTTGTGATGGGGAAGCTTATTTGTGATTATCCTTTTTTTTATTATTTTTCTTCCTTTTCCTTGAGAGATATAATTGGGGAATGAGTTTTAAATAGAGTTTCTTTTTGGACGGGAGATGTAATTTACCGGGAGATGTAATTTTTCGAGGGTTGTTATTTACGTAAATGGGAGTTTGACATTAAGTCTCATTGTGTTTAATTGTTGAGCAGTAAAGGGGTTTTTGCTGTTAAACATTGGAGATTTTTACTGATTTTGTGGGTTGTTCAGATATCAGAGCTTGAGAGAACGTTTTCGGGTCTGGGTGTGTTACGTGATTTTTTCCTTGGGCTCATTACGATATTTTCTTTTTTTTGCTTATGAGAACATTTGAGTTTGAAATGTGAGTGCAGAATTCCGTGGAGTTGCTGTGATTTCTGAGTTGTGTGTGTGCTGATGTGTGAGTTTGGAGAATTGAGTTGGAGAACTTGATGTTTTTTTTCCTTTGAGAGTTGTGATAATGACTTATGATTTGGTAGTTATATTAAGGGAGTTAATTGGTAGACGTTCAGTTAGTATTTCTGACCTTTTGAGATCATTGTTTGATAGAAGTAGTATGTCTGGGTTCATTTTCTTAGATTGACCAATGACTTGACTGACATACTAACTCACCAAAAAAGTCATTTCCCAACGCCAGCAAGACGTCCACCAGCCTGAGGTTGCTGCCATTTTTGGTGATTACGAGAGTTTCCACGATGGTGATCGCGAGAATTCTACAGCGTGTCTTTTGGGGATCTGCAGAAGTCGTGAGAAGTCTTCTGCAATGAGGAAGGCGTTCTGTCTTCCTACAGCTTCCTACAGTCTACTACAGGAGCAGCTACTTGCAAGCAAAGAGGGATATTCAAGAATCCGAAATGCAGAAAAAATGAGAGAAAAATGAGAGAAAATGCGACTAGTGTTATTGGGAGATAAAAGCGTAATATACCTTATTTTATAATGCCAGAGACGTGCAGTTATTACTTATATTTTATTTTAAGCCGGCCAATGTGTTTTAGATTATATAAGCTATTTTGCTAGGCGGGGGCTAGCATGGGGTGGCCGAGCACTATAAGGCCTAGGGTTTTTGATTAATAATATATTGTCCATGTGTTCCCTTTGACCTATGGAATGTGAAGAACAGAGTAGAGGCGACGGCCTGAGAAAGCTGACAATGAGTCTCTATGGGTGGCGTGAGATAAAACTGCTTAGTTAGACAAGTCAATGTACTGAGTTTATTAACTCTTCTCAAAGTGCCTTTGTGAAACTGGATGCAACTAGTGTTGCGAGGCGTTAACGAACTGTGTGTTCATATATGCGTGTGCGCCTCTTTCTGTTAATAATGTTGAATACCCAAGTCTATGGGGGATTTTGATAGAGGCGTCTTCGAGAGAAAGGGAAGATGCCGTGGTGCTCACCGGGAGTTTTTTATTAAGTGTGCTTAAGTGTTCCGGTTGCTTGGGTGAGTGTTGAAGTACTTTAGCCAAAGACTGGCTTGTTACCTATTTGTCATTTTGTGGTAATATCTGATTGTTAATCTCTAATTGTTAATCTTGTGTGTGTACTTACCGGGATGTGTTCTGTGTCTTTGAAACAGACGGTTCTGGCAATGGAGGGACAAAGAGTTCCCAGAGGGGTGTAGACTTTTTGGTGACTGCCATTACTATTAGACATTTTACTGTTGGGGTTTTTTGAGTTAGTCTGTAAGACTTGATTCATTATTTATTCATTGTTAATAAATGTTTATTTTGATGATGCAACTCTCTCATTTTCATTACCTGTTAGAATGGAGAGAAAGAGGTGGAGAGAGAGAGAGAGATTGCTTAGAGAGAGAGAGAGAGAGAGAGGAGTTGCTGAGAGAGAGAGAGAGAGAGAGAGAGAGAGAGAGAGAGAGAGAGAGGCTGTGTGTAATACTGTGTATTGGTTTGCCTGACGTTCGTGCTACACGCTTACCTAATGAATAATGTGGGAATCTCCCCATTACATATATACATATATATATATATATATATATATATATGTCATTTAATATCTAACTCGCTCTACATTGGAATTAATGTATTTTCATATATATGATAACCAAAGGGAAATTTTTTAGTTGAAAAAAAATTCGTTGGATCATGGGCGCGAACCATGGAACCAAGAAATTTAGGACACACAGTGAAGCATTCTAGACCACACAGTTACCGGAATTTGTTGGTTCCATGGTTGGCGCTCGTGATCCGACGAATTTCTTATCGACTAGATATTAAAGGACATTTGTAGCTCGATGTATGTATATGAATCATGGTAATGTTAAATGACTCATACATATATATATATATATATATATATATATAAATATATATATATATATATATATATAGCGAATATCACAGGAAAATGATAGACAGAAATACAAGCGCTTTCGTCTTTACTAAGACGTTATCTAGGAACGAATGAAATACAGTTGGAAAGAAAGTTGTAAGGTAAACAACTAGATCAAGAATACCAGATGGTTAATTGTCAAAAGGGTAAAAATCAAAGAGATAATCTAGGATCATCAGGTATCACACAGTTACAAACCTAAACATAGATTTAACCCTAAAAGAAACTACAACGTATCCGTATAATCAAAATCATTTTATTAAGATAGGCTCCACTTTGGAGGGGTGCCAATCGTAAAAATATTTGCCAAAAATACACTAATCAAGACAGGCTAATGAATTTATCAGGCATTATTAGCACTATAATAACGCATATTCTCTGTGGATTTTATCATCCTACAGGGAAAATAAATGATTTTATTAAAAAAAATGGGAAATTCAGGGCCCTTTGTACTAAAGGTTATTTGGTGATCGGTGAGAAACTACAGTCTTGAATAGAAATTCGGTCTGTAGGTATGTTGGTATATCCACCTGGAACATGCACATAAATCATTATCAAAATAGAACAGTAAATAAGCACGTAATAAAAAAAAAAAAAGAGAGCAACAACTGAAGCGAAAGCACAGCCGATAAATATGGAAATCGCAAATATTATAGTATATCTCTCTAAATTGGTCGATGTCGTTTTCTACGTTTCCTACGAGTTGTTTCATCTAAGAAATCCATTTTACGGGTATCTAAACTAATTTTTCAAGTTTCTTGTCCTCAGAAAAAATCGCTTTTTCGCTTTTTCTCTGGTTTGTTTTTTTCGGGCGGGGGGGGGGGGTATTTCTTCTTGATTGTCCTAAATAATATAATTTTTAGATGTTTTAGGCTATCAAGTGACATAATAACTACAAACTATCAGAAGGTTTTGTCCCTAAATCGTAGATTGAATTTTTTCTGAATATTTCTTTCTAGCTATTGTCTCAATTTTCGGCGGGGCTTTCGCTGAACTTACCTGAAGTTGTTGCTCTTTTTTTGTTATTACGTGCTTATTTACTGTTCTATTTTGATAATACTCTATGTGCATGTTTCAGGTGGATATACCAACATACCTACAGACCGAATTTCTATTCAAGACTGTTGTTTCTCACCGATCACCAAAAAACCTTCAGTACAAGGGGCCCTGAATTTCACATTTTTTTTTTTTACAAAATCATTTATTTTCCCTTTAGGATGATAAAACTCACAGAGAATATGCGTTATTATAGTGCTAATAATGCCTGAAAATTTCATTAGCCTGTCTTGATTAGTGTATTTTTGGCAAATATTTTTACGATCTTTTACGATCGGCACCCCTCCAAAGTGGAGCCTATCCTTAAACTAATGACAAACTTGAATTTAGTAAGCATAACATTCTAAAATTACCCTATGATGAAATGTTTTTAAAAATTCCTAGAATTTTAAAGCTTTTTAACATAAATTTTGTTTTCAGTAATATTAATGTTAAGAGTTTAGTAATGGAAAATTCTCCTGAAGATCTTCAAGGCTGCATATATGAAATTCCTTGCAAAAAGTGTGAT
>NC_061102.1:46723948-46731448 GCF_015104395.2 Macrobrachium nipponense | reverse complement strand
GGTTCTTTCACGCAGCTGATTGAGGTAATTTCAGTGATAAGTTTGTCAATGATATACACAATTTTTTCACATGAGGATAGTCTTTATTTTATTAAATATTGTTGGAATCGATAATGATAGTCCGTTGTTGATGTTTTCAGAATCCATAGGTTTTCAAAAATTTCCATGATTGAAGGTCTTTCCACCACGAGCAGTAGTTATAAATTTATGATTATCGATTGGGAACAGGACTTCAGCCATTGGAGTTGTATCTATGTCATTTCGTAATCTTAACTTTCATACGAATAAATAATTTTAAAGAATTTGTGTTTTTATTTAACTGTGAAAGAAAACATTCAAGGTTACGAGCAACTCATGTGTAAAGCTCTTGGTTTTTCTGTGTGTTTATGGCAATATGAAGGTAAATCTTAATAAGTGCTCCGGCCGATTTTTAGCATAAATGTGTTTATACCTTGAAAGCAGATACTAAGTATGTTCTAAGGAAGACGGAAATTAGTGGCGGTAAGTCCTATCGGTCTAGAAAACACAACTTGAATATTTGTACCTACAGAAAAAACAAAGTCCTTCATGTTGTTGTGTCTGTCGTATCGCCTATTTTAATGAGCTCCTGTTCGTTCGTTTGTGTGCTGCGCAGTCTCGAATTGTCATGGGAAACCACACCTTCAGAATGACGTCACGAAAAAAACTCCACCCAAAAAGTGACATCATTATAGACAATATCCAATCGTAAATAAGCACATTTCCATTTTCTCTGAAACAAAAGAAAGCACAGTGTTTTCAGCTAATGACAATATTTAATGTTACCAAGTCGTAAATTTTTTCGGCAAATACACCTATTTTCTCCAATTAAGCGTTACTTGCACTAGCGCCATGAGTGAATTAGCACGACCGTCTACAAGCTCCGATTTTGTTCCCCAGGAAAGTTTCCCCACAGTGTGTGAAAATTGTTACGTGAATTATAGAGATTTCATAAACTATTATTATGGGCATATAGAAAGGCTCGTAACTTTTGCCAAAATCACTGTTTAATCAAGAGTGAACACATTTGCTCGACTGGTAAGGAGAAGTGCAGTCTTGACTTGAAGAAAAAAGCCTTTCGGTGCGATAAAACCCATGTAAGGTAAGCTATTTCCTGTATATATTTTGATTATCGTGTGAAATATGCTGGAGTATTTTCTCAGTTAGCCTAATGGCCGCTCAAATTTTTCGGAATTGTCACGAAGTGTGCAAGGAAGGTAGTGCCCTTAAAGGGGGGTCGTAGGCCTAGGTAGGGGTACGGTGCTCTAGGTTAGGTTAGGTGGTTTGTTTGGTTAGGTAGTGCCCTGGAAATCTCTTTTCTCCTGCTGCCCCCCACCCAAAAACCCCGGTTCCCACTGGGGTCCCCCAAGATTGTTAGATGGGAACAACTGTGTAATTGCTTCATGCCACCAATATTGATGATCTGTTTAAGCATAATCAATAAAAAATACATCTGAAAAATATATATTCTTCTGCAAACAAGAGACGGAGCTCTCCTTTAGATTTACCAATATGTAAAGATGCGAGGTATAAACAGCAGGAACCCTATCGACTAGTTCTTAGTCTGTTTTCAACAAAGTCACTGTATTGTGATTTTCTTAAGATTAACCAGTAGAATATGCCTTTGTTTATCAGATTAAAGGTGACTTGGTTTTCATCTCAAATATTATCTAAAATACAGTTTGATTTGCTACTAAGAAAGTTCCCTTACTGGCTCATATGCTTTTAGTCAATAAATGGGATGTTAAAGGCATGAAATATTTTACTTATGAGTTGCATATGGCAATCCATAACTGTCAGTAATTAAAATTTTGTCTGAGTTTAATTCTCTCTCTCTCTCTCTCTCTCTCTCTCTCTCTCTCTCTCTCTCTCTCTCTCTCTCTCTCTCTCTCTCTCTCTCTCTCTCTCTAAATTAACGAATCCTTTCCCATCTGGAAAAGGGCAGCATTATCCTTAACAAAGCAAAAGTTCATCCAAAATCAACAACAAGCCTCTAAAGTTTCTTGAATTTGTATGATAATACATTCAAGCGAAAGGGAAGGTTTCATTTTCGTATTATGTCGAGACAAAAGATCTCATTTCTTTTCTTTTCGTGCTCCCTTGTCAAACATGACTCAATATTATTTAACTCGTTATTCAAGAGATTATATTATTCATATGTCACACAATTAACCAAAAATGCTTCAACTTTTACGGTTATTAAATGACGACTTGATCTCACTGGGTTTTAGTCTTTATACATGTGTCAATAATCAGACGTTCCACATCGAATGACTTTAAGCTTTCAAAAGACGGTGCCTCTTTGGTAGGAGAAATTGGGTATAAAAAGTTCAACCTTACATTTTTCGAGAAGTGCCGGTGTTGTTTCAGGCAGAATTTACTTACATTACGTCTCCATCTGGAACTTCTCATTGAGGAGTGAGAGATGTGTATTTCTGGTGATAGAAGTTCACTCTCGACGTGGTTCGGAAGTCACGTAAAGCCGTTGGTCCCGTTGCTGAATAACCACTGGTTCCATGCAACGTAAAAGCACCATACAAATAAACAAACAAACATCTGGAACTTCTCTTTGAACGGTCTCCAAATCTAGCAAAAGAAGAATTAAGTTGGTGAATAATCCTTCATTAAGACATAGGAAGTATGAAAAAAATACAGTTCCATCTTCCAATGATCCACTACACTTTTATACCTCTAAATCCAAAAGTTCCTTCTTAATCTGTGTAAAAATTGACGCTCTGTCGTCATGCGTGTTAGTTCGAATAATTACAGGTTAGGATCGACTCTATCCCTGTTCCTGGAAACAGAACTATCAAGAAGTTCGTTTTATCTTAATATATTTCTAAGCTATTCATTTACACTACTTTTGCTTTAATTTTAATTCTCTCGTTATTTAACAATATAGCAAACAACAGCATTCAAAACTATTTCTCCATCTTTGACATTTGCAGACTCATGTCGATTAGAAAAGTAAGAAAAATGTAGAATGAAATGACTAATTTTTGTATATCTCGCTGTGATTAAGATGTTTCCTATCTTCATCAACTGAGACACTTTTTATTATTTCAGCATTAGCTAGGGACGGTCGAATAATTTGTAGACTTTCTACTCATCCACGACACATGGGGACTGTGGATCCTGGAGTGAAACTCTGACGAAGGTTTAAGACAAAAAACAAAAAAGGAAAAATACATACAAGTCATGATTTTGACCCATCCTCATTTATTATACATTTATAGCTATTTATTACTAATGCAACATTATAGTATCTTAGTAGCATATGTGCATAAAAGTATATTCTTATATCAATACAAACGTATGATTCGGAATATAGCGGAAACAGACCAAGATAATTAACTCAATCATTCAAGATCGGTATATATCCAGCAGATACAGCTACAAATTTGCATTTCCAAGCGAAATGAGTACGGAAGGCCCAAATTCATGCAAATAATAGACTTTATATATACATATTTATATGTAGATGTATGTATGTATGTATGTATGTATGCACAAAACTGAAATTCTACATGATGAATTATGACCCCAAACAGAAACTTTTCCCATGGCAAAACACACACACATGATTCTTTATGTAGAATGTTCTAGTTTCAAATATATATATATATATATATATATATATATATATATATATATATATATATATATATATATATATATTGTGACCTTATTGCCTTTATTTCTCATGATTATCTTTTTAGTGTCAGTGAAATTTATATTTTATTTAGTTTGTTTTCTCCTCCCCGGTGGTTTACTTGTTTATGTTGGTGTTTGACTAACGACTGTTCTTATTTTTATAATGCTCGTTTGTGGAGAAGCCCTTGTTATACTGAGGGTTGTGTGACTCCGTGAGGAGTTAGAGTCAGTCGTTTCCTGAGCCTTATTTGAAAAGTTACTGCTGTTACTTCCGCTGAAAGATATTACTGTTAACGTAGCTGAAGCATCCTGGAATCTAGTGGATTTTAGAGAGACGAGTCGTGTGAAATTCTCGCCCCTCCAGGATAATATTTTCTTCAGCTCCTTTCAGCATCCCTTGGCTTAGGGGACCTCTCTGTTATCAGGTATGAAGGTATTGGCAGGACTTAGTGAAACTCTGTCTTCTGCCACAGCTTTTTGGGAACCATTCCTTTTCCCAACCACCTTGAGTGATTCTCCAGACGTGGAGAACAGATTACATAAATTATTTTTGGGGAGTCGTCCGTGTTTATTGTGAAATTTGGCAGGATATGCTTTCTTTTCGTTGGTCTCCTCCTTTCTGGACCCTATATCCTTTGGTATATATGTGTTGATGACCTGTCCATTTAAGTGTGCAGTTGTTTTTGTGTTAGGTATTATGTGTGAGTGTTGTTAATTATTTATTGTATTTATGAGGTTCAGGTGTCATTTCTGTCTGTAATTTGTGTATTGAAATTAAGGGTTTTATTAGAGTATTTTTTTTACCCCTAGAATTGAGTTTGTACACCTTTGTTATGAATATTTTTCCACCTTTTGTAGACTAAGTATTGTTTTTGGTGAATACATATAAGTGTTTTGGTAAGTATGATTATTGTGGTGGATACCAAGCCATCACAATATATATATATATATATATATATATATATATATATATATATATATATATATATATATATATGTCTGTGTATGTATTATTTCATGCATATGGTAAGAAATTGCCAAAGAATGGCGTTCGCTTTCAAATTTCGTCTTTTCCTTTAGATTTACTAAAGTATTACATTTGATGGATGAGGCACTATGTATGAGGCTCGATGTCAGTGAGGTGTAAACTGAATTACTAAGAGGGCTGGAGAGTCACAAAAAGTCTCAAAGTGAAAAACCGATCACATTTGTCAATTGCCTTTTTGCATCAATTTTCTGAGCAATTAATCTTTTAGTATGACGTACATCTTTTTCTATAAATATGAGTAAATATATATTTTGTAATTAAGTTCTTGATAATAAAATTTTCGATTACATTATCTTCAAATCACTTACTTAATTGAAGTCATTCTATTATTTCCACTGACAGACAGACTGACAGATATGGATTATAAGTTTCCCTACGTAGATTTCAAGAGTCCTTAAGGCGGTGATCATTTCTCTCTTGATGGCCAAATAGATTTATTTTGGGCACTAACCGTATCAATAAATAGTTCGCATCCAATAAAAAACTTTAGGTGAAGGCTTATTTCATAGGACTATAGAAGAAGCAGGAGAAGTAAACAGTGAAACAGAGAGAGAGAGAGAGAGAGAGAGAGAGAGAGAGAGAGAGAGAGAGAGAGAGAGAGAGAGAGAGAGAACTTAGTGTAGTTAGTCAAGTAATAGTTGAAAAATCTCACACAGTTACTCTCAAAAGCAATACGTAATTCTCAAATGGCATTACATTTTTATTCATTGATATTTGAGTCTGCGTTGGAACCCAAAAGCTTTACATACAGGAACATATATTTGCAAATACTCCAATAATGATGCTATATGTTAGATAAAATGGCCATATCTCTCATTGAATGTTTCGGACTTATCCATATCCTTCGCACTACTTCGGGGAGAACAGCCTTCGATTCTGTCACCTGGTCGCATCTTGGCATCACGAGAGGTCGAAGATCGAAATCCACGTATAGGTAGCAATGAGGCAGGAAGCTGGAATGATCGGTTTCCTGGAAATTACCTGGAAATTATCTGAATCCCTTTGCTTCTCACGTTGATGGAGGCGAAGGCGGCAGTGATGATATTGACAGCTAATGGGTGGGTAAGGCCTCCATCTCTACAGATCCTTCCAATTCAAAGCTCATTAGGCAGCTTAGGAGTTACAGGAACTGGACCAGAAAGTTGCAAGCGCAAAAAGCAGTCAAACATTTTCACTTCAAAGCAGAATTCCTAAAAGTTACTAGACTATTAGGTTAAGAAGTGGTTTCTCCTGATTACCATTTGCTTAGATTTCCATTGCAATACGCCCAAGAATCATGAAAAAAAAGATTAATTTACCATATATTACGTCATAATGCCACTTACCAGAGCGAATCCCCTTCTCATGCACTGAAAAATTAGAATTGTTCTTTTCTATTCCCCCGAATGTTCTACTCACAACACTCAGGTATTCATTCAGTACTTAGATCATCAGAGGATTTTATTCTTATTTTATTTTCATTCTTTTATAATGTCTACTTTTTATTTTCTTTATAGTCTCTATGCTTCTGCACTTTACCCGGAAGTTCTACTCACAACGCCCAGGTATTCATTCTGTTCTTAGACCAAGAAAAGTTCATTTTAATTTTCATTCCTTTCACAGGAAAAGGTCGAAATGAATTGAGCCCTCATCCAGGCTAAAAAAATTAAGACCCATTAACCACCTAACAGCAATAGTTTAAGAGTCAGAGAGAGAGAGACGACCGAGAGAGGAGATGAAGAGAGGAGAGTAAAAGAGAGAGAGATGAGACGGAGAGAGAGTCCGCCGAAGAGATAGAGAGAGAGAGAGAGAGAGAGAGAGAGGAGAGAGAGAGAGATTTTTAAGGGAAAATATAAATCCCCCAAAAAAAGGTTAGCATCGCCTGACCTTTTGCTTGTGATATTTAAGCAGCATTCGATTATACTCCCACCTTTTCCTCCCCAGTGAACAGGGTGAACATTTCCTCTCTCGAAACAGAGGGAAGATTCTATGAATAAAAAAAAAATAAAAACATATCACTAAAAGGCGATTTAAAATTTTCCAATTTATTCATTCAGCTCGATTAATTAAATTATCATAAAATTTAACATCAAGGAAAACAAGTAAAATAAATTCTTTGGCGCAATCAAGTTTTCTGCACAGCATATTATGCTGTAAGACATGCAGCCCATGAAACTAAGAGCCACGGTCCGGATGTTGTCTGTTCCATACGCACGATTATGGTTTACTTTCACCTTGAGTAAAATAAAAACTACTGTGGCCAGAAGCCTGAAAATTGGTATGTTTGATTATTGGAGGATGGATGGTCAACGTATCAATTTGAAGCTCTGTAGTATAAGTAGATTTTAAGATCTGAGGGCAGACAGAAAATGTGAGGACAGACAGACAAAGCCATCTGAATAGTTTCCTATTACAGAAAACTAAAAATTACAAACATATTTCAGTGTCTTTTACAAAACATTCATAGACATGAGTGTATAGAGATGGAAATAGAAAATGCTTTGGTGTAGGAAAAACGATTGATATACTTGACTTTATTCTTGTAAAACGTAGGTTCTACTCTCAGAACCAGTTTCAACCAATCTCCACTATGTTAGCCTATTGGAGAGTCTGGAACTTTAGTCACACATAGCAAATATCCGCCGGGTGATCAGAGTCATTATCATGTTTCTAGGTCAAAGGTCATGACTCAAATCCCGGTCAGTGCAGGAACACTTCTTACTTATTACTCCCTTTGAAAGTGAGATAAACCGAAAGTATAGTAAATTTTCTGGAAAGCAATTGTGGATTAATAATACTTA
>NC_061102.1:46681448-46721448 GCF_015104395.2 Macrobrachium nipponense | reverse complement strand
GCGCTACGACAACATCGCCGTCTCAGTAACGCAGTTAAGAAGATTGAACCTTTACGAAGTGCAGACGAAAGAAGTCCTGACAAATTAAGTAAAAGCTCCTTAAATATCACCCCCCCCCCCCCCCACAAACACACATACATAGAATATTACTTTACTAAAGATAAAGTAATATGAATAGTCTTGATTAATTATTTCGAAGACACAAAAAACTCGTACTTAAGATTACATAAACGTGCAATTTTTATTTTGGCAACAAATTTCACGATTCCTTTTCCTCCTAATTAGTAATAATTAATTACTAAGATTTTCCAACATTTACTAACCTGTGTTGTATTTTGTTTTGTTTTATTAGTTTACTATGGCAATTAAGGGGAACGTTTGGAATTTTTTAAAATTTAAAGTGACTGATAAATTTACTAAATTTAATTAAGGAATAAGTGTTTATGATTTTACTTGTGATTTTAAAACGTAGTGAAAAAAAATTGTTATTAATGTCAGAACTTAGTCACAATTTAATCATGTTTCATGTTTAAGAAATTACTTACCATAATTAGGTAGATGCCCAGAAATAGATCGGCACAAAATAAGAAGGTAAGAACTGTTGTTCATACAAGAAGTCAAACAAACAAATTAACAATGGCTACACCTATTACACCTGTATCTCCAACTTCAGCAAACACGCCCTCCATGGTTGCACACAAGTTACATGCAAGTGACCACATTATAAATTTTGGTGAAGAACATTAGAACATGATGCTTGAAATCTAGAAACTTAGCTCGAACAAGTCGAAACTCATTTAAATCACATAGCTGGAATAGACACATGTAAACTAAATGAAGCCGAGGCATATTCAGACTTATCCTCAGGTGATATAGGATGTTCTGTTCATTCTAGTGCCTATAAAAGACTTAAGAATTAGAAGAATATACTCAACAGTAGGAGAAACAGACCCTGTTGTCAGCCTTGCAAATACATTTCAAGGATGGATAGTAGATAAAAGAAACTACCTCAGAATGAATCCACAATCATTTAGTCATTTCGAGGAATGGGGTCAATTAGTTGCAGACACACCATGGACTACGGATGTAGGACAAAAGATAATGAAAATAGAAGATTTTCAAACACTGGTTGAGTTAGCTTTGACGTTGGGAAGTCTGCCCTCGAAAGCTCTTGAAAGAATGAATAACGAGGGGTTGAGAAGGCGATGTCATCGAAATTGAAGCTGGAGTGAGGAAATTATTTGGTAGGAACCCCAAAGGGAATGATCTATATAGATCTTTGGTTACTGTAGGACAAGAAAGAGAGAAAAATAGTCATCAAACTTCCCAGAATAAGAGATATAGGATACTACCTAGAAATCAGAATAGGAATCCAGGGAACATGTCTCAGGGAAGATCTTCAACATTTACATGTTACCACTGCCAAAAGAAAGGGCATTACGTGAATGAATGCTAGGGAGAAGCTTATTGTCCTTATCATAAGAGAAAAGGGCATAGTGCAAGAGATTGTAAGAATAGACCTAGACACGGATCACAGTCACAAGGTAGAGATAGAAATGGAAGCAGATCTCCATAAATTAGGAAGAACAGAAAATAAGATTATAATAGGGGTCAGAGCAATGACCAAACTGCAAGTCTAGTATACTAGCCAGACCAAGAATTGTCAGACGATTCAAAAGTAAATTTTTACACAGCTGGAACCACGGACATTTCTACACAGTAGAACAGGGAGCAAAGCTTTAGTTTAGGACAGCCAGTGTCAAAGACGTCGCCAAACAAACAATTGAAGAGAAGATAAAGAAAGACTAATCAGTTGCAGCAAGTTCAACTTTGCCAGAATTAGATTAAGTAAATAAAAAAACAGGAAGAGTTCATTACAGAAAGAAGTCCAAAGAATATAATGTCCGAAAAGGTATATCAAGCATATTTCTCTAATTTAAGTTTGAACCCATTAGTAGACTGTAAAATCACAGATGCACAAGGAAACAGAATCGAATTAATAGGGCAAATTGATTTACCATTTAAGCTAGGAAGTCTCACTTAAGGAGAAGATTCTAGTAACAAGGGGAATATATTTTGCATTAGTACACTTACTAATTGGTTATCCAACTATGGCTAAACAAGGAATTACAATTGAAGCGTCTAGAGAACAATTAATGATTAGAAGAAAGCATAAGAGTTATGAAATACCACTATGTAAAATTAATAGACACAAAACTCAGGAAAAGTCCTCACTGAAAGGTATCCAAAAGAAGAATAAAACAGAAGAAGAATACCAAATGTGTAACGCATGAGATCAGCGAAAACTTAGAATCTAACAAGCAAATTTCCTTTAAATCGGACAGAGAATTGAGACTTAAACCAGAAGAAAGCACGTGGATAGAATTCACAGTAAACCCATTATATGAAGGGAAGATCTTAACTCTTACAGAAGAATAAAGATAAATGGAATATATTATGCCTCAAGCTTACATGAAGTTAGGCAAAGTATAGTAACTCTACAAGTTGTAAATAAGGCTAAATAAGATAACTGAAAATGATCAATATCCAATGCCCTCCACGAGAGATCTCATCAATACCGTTGGATCTAAGAAGAATTTCACCACAATAAACTTTTTACAAGGATTTTTACAAATTCCTTTAGACAGGGAGAGTAGGCCATAAACAGCTTTTTCCACTAGTAAAGGTATCGACCAATATGTAAGAATATATTTTGGACAGAAATTAAGCCCATTAACCTTTGTACGATTAATGGAGGAAATTTTAGGTTATTTATTAGGCAAGGATATGCATTGCGATATCGACGATTTCATATTAGCAACAGATACAATTGAAGAACATATCAAACAAGTAAGAGAAGTCCTAGAGAGACGAAGGAAGGCAAACCCCAAGCTAAAGTTAAAAAAGCGCAATTTCTTTAAAAGGAAAATAGACTACCTGGGACATATAAAGTGAAAAGGGTTTTGAAGTAAATCATTGAAAGATAAAGGCAATCAGAGAGTATCCTTCACCTAATTATAAGAAGGATGCGGAATCATTCTTAGGTTTAGGAGGTTTTTACAGAAAGTTTATAAAAGATTTCGCTACTATAGCAGTGCCATTGACCGAATTGTTGAAAGAACAAATACCATTCTGGTGGTCACCCAAGCAACAGAGAGCACTCGATGAACTAAAGGAAAGATTGAGACAACCTCCAATACTTAGTTTCCCAGACTTTAGCAAACAATTTTTCTTAGCCACAGATGCAAGTCACACGGGCATAGGAGCATGTTTAATGCAGAAACAGGACAGCAAATATTATGCTAAAGCATAGTACAGCAGAAAACTAAAACCAACAGAAGTAAATTACTCAGTGACAGACCTAGAGTCACTAACCATAATAGACGCTTTAAAGCATTTCAGATACATAATATTTGGCTACAAAATAAGTGTGTTCATGGATCATTCAGCCGCAGTAGAAATGCTTAAGAATCCGAATTTTTCCGGACTTAGAGCTCGATGGTTTATGACGGCCCAAGACTATGACATAGAAGTAAAATATGGGCCTGGGAAAAGCAACAAAGTAGCAGACGCATTATCAAGGTACATACCACAAAGTGGAAGTATAAATATGATTACGCAAGAACCAAGGTCGGGTGAACCTATAAACAATGTATTTACCGTGCATTATACAGAAGAACTTTCTTGGCAAAATTTCAAAAGGCAAAAAAGAGAAGACGAAGATTTGAAAGAGATCTTATCTATTTATGGAAAATAAAAGGGAATTTAGTCATCAGGAACAGTTAGGTCTAAGGAAGGAAATTTGTTGCCCCATAGATTCAGTACACATTATACACAATATATTAATCTGGACGTGTGAAGAATTTGATCCATTTAAGGCATTTCAAGGTGTACTCATAAGTATAATAGTCCTAAGAGCCTAAGAAGTAAGGTTATTGAACTAATGCGTGATGATGACAAGAGAGCACACCCAGGAAGAGACGAAACAACTAAATTAATAAAATCCTTCCATCGAAAAGGAATATACAAAGATGTTAGTAATTATGTAAAAAGCTGCAATACATGTAACAGCTATAAAGGAAGAATCGATATTGCTACTCTTTCAAACTCCATTTGAAAGAGTAGCAATAGACCTCATCACTAAGTTACATACCACGAGTAAAGGAAATAAGAATATACTAGTGTGTATAGATGCACTTACTAGATATACAAGGCACATACCAATAACTGTCAAAGGAGCTAAAGAATGTGCAGTTGCTCTCATTGATAAAATCTTTTGTAGATACTCTGCTCCACAGCTGATCATCTCCGACAATGATACAGAATTCAAAAAGTAACTATACAACCGTATCACCCAGCTAGTAATAGTTCTGTAGAAGGAAATAACAGGAAAGTTCTGGATGCATTAAGGCATACCATAGAACAAGATCCTGAATAGGATATCAACTTATCTATAGTGCAATTGTCATTAAATGTTAGGAATCATTCCATTACGCAAGCAACACACATAAAAGCTTTGATGAGTTATGAACCAAGATTATCATATGCATGGCTAAATCAGCCAATGCAGCCAAATTACTCTGAAAACATTATGAAGGCAAGGATTGGTAATTCCAAGGTGATTCATGAAAATTACACAAGAATCTAGAGGAAGACCAGATCATAATAGACAAACATCAAGAAGGATTTAAGGCCACCAGATTACAAGAAAGGAAACGAAGTCCACGCCAAGAAGGAAGAAAGAAGTGGAAATAATTATTAGTTAACTACTAAATTCACAGAACCATACAAAGTCATAGACATACAAGAAACCAAAGTGAAAGTGAAGAACATAAATAACCCAATACCTTCCACGTATGCTGCATCATAGCAGAAGGGGGATTTTGGATAAATAAAGATAAAGTCAAGGGAACTAAGAAAGTCAAAGAAGCAGAAATGTCTGAAGAATCAGAAGAAGAATTTTCACAAGAAAGAACCAGATATAACTTCAGAAATAGAAGAATTTTCACAAGAAAGAACCAGATATAACTTCAGTCATTTTGATAAAGAAACAAACTCATCAATCATCCTCTTATTCCCTATATTTGATTTCTTATTGCTAAGTTTACATTCATTGATTGACTTAGGAATAAGATTTTGTATTGTTGCAATTCTTACTTTCATTAGTAGGTTTTATGGCGAAAATTTAGGGTTAAGAGCTCAAACTTCGAATTTACTTTCTTCGACTAGAAGGGGGATAATTAGGAATGCGGGAATTTAAGTGAAAGTAATATAATCATCTCAGAAAGTTTACAAAGTAGGACTGATATTGATTAAGCAGAAAATTTCTAAATAACAGAATATAGAAGGGGTTAATATAGGTATTAGGTATCTTTTAAGCAATTTTTGTTTAACAATAATGAGAATTTACTAACTAATGTTGCAGTAAGTATAAAAGGATTGACCAGTACTATTATATAGCCATTTTCTATAAGTGAGTTGCCAATAATGCTTTAGCTTCAAACAATAAACATACAGAACTATTATACAATGAATATATTGTAATCACATCAAATGATTTCAAAAGAAGAGTTAAGTAACATATAACACTTGTGAACACACACAATTGCACAAGGATATTTCTTCAGTATAAGTACTAATGGAAATCTTGACCTTGCCAGCCAGTGACCACTTCTGAGAAGTTACAGTACTTAAATAACAACCATTGAACGAAACGCATTGAAAAGTCGAATGTGAAACAATAATGGAAAAAGGGAGCCCTTATAGACGAAAATTGAGAAACTTATATAGAAAATTGGCATCGAATGACGAGCCCATATATACGCAGTGCTGAGAGGAAGAGAGAAAGAGGAAAAGGAGAGTGTTAAGAGTGTGGTGGTGAAACTGCTGGCCCCACAGTAATTAGTGAACTTGTACAGTTATTATCGAGTGCCCAGTGACTTAGAACAAACTTTAAGTCCAAGTTACCTTCTTATAAAAATTACAAGTGTCTTTATTAAGATAGACTCAGTTCAATTACCCAGAATTAAAAGGTGGAACGTTATTAGAATTTAAGACAATAATATACATAATTTAGGGAAAACATATTTCATTTACAACCAAGGTTTTTAAACTTTGTGTTGTTAAGATAGCTGACATCCAAGCACGATAAGTCGAGTGCAAAACTGTTCCTGAGAAGTGAAGGCCAGATGCTAACCATTAGAAGTATTAAGAAGAGTTCTCCTACCCCATTACACACACACACACGCACACACACACACACACACACATATATATATATATATATATATATATATATATATATATATATATATATATATATATATAAGACTGGTAAAAATGTTCTGTTACCACAGAATTCCATCTAATAAAAGGATTGCGATGTTAATCACCTGTCTTTGTTTGATCAAGGTTGCCTCTATCATTTGGCTTTTGCACCGACATAACCACAGAATAAACTGGAATTTGTCACGTATGATTTATAGCAGCAGATGTTGGTACAAAAGCCAAATGATAGTGGCAGCCTTGATCAGACAAAGACAGGTAATGAACATCTCAGAGGGCACCTGGGATTCAGATATAATTGATAGGATTTTCCTTCTACCAATGCTTAAGAAGATTAAAGAAGAATTACCGGTGGGGTGACTTAGAAAACCGTGCTATATGTGGATGGATCTCTTGGTATAAATACTGCTTTTTCTACAACTTTTCTCATTATTCACCTGAAGAGAGAGACAGTAGTCTCTGAAATATAGTAATTTTAGGTGCAGGATCCAGCTAGCACGGCGTAAAGCTCCAGCCTAAAAATTTTGAATGAAACCAGAGTAATTGTCTTAGTTACTTTTTGGAAATTTTAATTCGAGATCATCATAACATAACAGGAGCCTATTAATAAATAAACTTCGATCAGCTGATTCATGATTTATATGCTGAAACGAAGAAACTTCTGAGCCAAGTTGAGAGGGCGCAGTATAAACCCAACGACACACAAAGTAATATCTTTCTCAATGAAGTTTGTCTCAAAGACGGTCTTCTTCTCAAATAATAATAATAATAATAATAATATTTTGGTAGAAGACCCTCTTTTAGGCAAATACTGTTAAAAAGGATGGCAGAATTAAGCGAGTTGATTTTATATATTGTTTTTTCTATTTTCCTTACAATTCGCTTCTCAGGCTCAGCGATGTTTCTGAGTAACTGGCCAATATTCATATTGGGAATTTTCAAAAATTGTAAATGCTGAAGGAATCTTTTATTAGAACAGGATATCAGGTCCAGGTCAAGCAGGGGTCGTCGTCAGTGCCGGTATTATTCCGTAAGCGTAGTTCAGTTCGGGCCAGGGTCGTCTTTGGATTAAGGGCTGGTGTTGGTGCTGGTATAGCTGGTATTACGTAACGTTTCGACCTTCTCATAGGTCATCTTCGGACGAGTCGGTTGAAGAGACTGTAGCAAGAAAGTTTGCAGAACGGTATTTATAGCGGCACGGACCTAGAGTTGCATTCTCATTGGTCAGGCCGGTCTTGGGCGAAGCCGTGGATCTCGCCTCGAAGGTCTCGGGGATTCTCTTGTGCGAGCGCCACAGTGGTGTGCCTGGGGATGAACGTCAGGAATTCCGTCTGTAGCAGGAATCGTATCATCCTGTGGGGGCTCCTGATTATCTGGCATCGTCGGGGGGTCGCTCGCTGCTCTCCGGGCGGCGGTGGGAAGGAGAAACGTTTCTTGAGTTATATTCAAGTTTGGTTTCTCCTTACCTATATGAAGGGCTTCTAGGAGGCGCAGACGTCGGGGATCTGTTGTCTGATCTATTATTATGATATTAGGGATAATATCATTTCTTTTTATCCTTTTGTTATGAACAGTCCTGGCGTGGTTGAATATGGCTCCTTCTTGGCGTGGCAGGAGATTCGCTTGGAGAAACGCATGGAGGTCATACCGACGTATTTGCCGAGGCATCCTCGGACGGGGCATGTGTAACGGTAGACCACACTCGTCTTCTTCAAGGGATCCTGCAGGGGCGCCGAAGGGTTGTTTCTCATCACCAGGCTGCTCGTCGGTATGACCTCCATGCGTTTCTCCAAGCGAATCTCCTGCCACGCCCAAGAAGGAGCCATATTCAACCACGACAGGACTGTTCATAACAAAAGGATAAAAAGAAATGATATTATCCCTAATATCATAATAATAGATCAGACAACAGATCCCCGACGTCTGCGCCTCCTAGAAGCCCTTCATATAGGTAAGGAGAAACCAAACTTGAATATAACTCAAGAAACGTTTCTCCTTCCCACCGCCGCCCGGAGAGCAGCGAGCGACCCCCCGACGATGCCAGATAATCAGGAGCCCCCACAGGATGATACGATTCCTGCTACAGACGGAATTCCTGACGTTCATCCCCAGGCACACCACTGTGGCGCTCGCACAAGAGAATCCACGAGACCTTCGAGGCGAGATCCACGGCTTCGCCCAAGACCGGCCCGACCAATGAGAATGCAACTCTAGGTCCGTGCCGCTATAAATACCGTTCCGCAAACTTTCTTGCTACAGTCTCTTCAACCGACTCGTCCGAAGATGACCTACGAGAAGGTCGAAACGTTACGTAATACCAGCTATACCAGCACCAACACCAGCCCTTAATCCAAAGACGACCCTGGCCCGAACTGAACTACGCTTACGGAATAATACCGGCACTGACGACGACCCCTGCTTGACCTGGACCTGATATCCTGTTCTAATAAAAGATTCCTTCAGCATTTACAATTTTTGAAAATTCCCAATATGAATATTGGCCAGTTACTCAGAAACATCGCTGAGCCTGAGAAGCGAATTGTAAGGAAAATAGAAAAAACAATATATAAAATAATAATTAATAATAATAAAATAATAATAATAATAATAATAATAATAATAATAATAATAATAATAATCTTCTTCTTCCTAGCTTAAACCCATTTTTATATGGGGTCGCCATTGCGAATGAGTCGTCTCCATCGATTTCTGTCCTGTGCCTCGTTCTCATTTTTACCTTTCAGTACCATATCTTCCCCTACACAATCACGCCATCTCTTTCTTGGTCTTCCCTTCTTCCCTCTACCCCGCACTTCCATTGCCATCGTATGTCTTCCAACATGACGTTCCTCCCTTCGTAACAGGTGTCCATACCATCGAAGCCTTCCTTCCTGTATTTTCTTCGATATTTCAGCTACCTTTATCGATCCTCTTATATACTCATTTCTAATCCTATCTTCCCTTGTTACTCCCGACATCCATCTCAACATTCTCATTTCTGCTACATCCATCTTCTAATAATAATAATAATAATAATAAAACTGAGGTCAATGCTCCTCCAAAAAAGACATGGCCATGATAATATTGAGAAGAAATAATCAGGTCACTCAAGGAATTCCAATCCATATATTTCTAGTCTATTTATCGCTCCGTGAACTACTCCCCTAATGTATTCGGGTATTAGAACATAAAATGCAGAATAAAATAGTAAGTTTCCAGAACTGGAAAAGTCTGAGGAGGACATTCGAAGAAACGTTTTCTTCCATTTTATGAAAATGGGCTGGATTAAATTTATTAGCCGTCATAAATTTCAGAGATCGGAGCAATTTATAACCATAAAGTACTTTTTTACTGTCCCTCTTTTCTTCATGTCTTCAGGTCAGAACCATTCCTTTGCTTTGACTTGTATAGTTTATATTTTTTTTGATTTATCTATTCATTTATATTTCTCTGGAAAGTTGTTTTACGGAAATTAGATTCGATCCATCTGCTCTTTTCTATTAGATTAAGAAATCTCTCCATATAATATATAAAAGGGAGTTGAGTGTAGACGATGCTCTAACTGAGGAAGCTCTTTCCTTCCGCCACTTGACAAAATCATGGATCCTGTTGTGCTGTGTTGTGACTCCAGCTTTTGCTTTACATTTGGTTGCTTAAATTCCCTCTCGTACTTCCACTACCGCTGAAGCAATACCTTAAATATGCAGAGAGAGACGTGGTTAGATTTTCATTATATATCGCATAAGATTCTTGCTATTAGAGATAAGCATAACGGAAGTAACTGTTCGAAATCTTAAGACAAGTAAAGTTATAGAGAACATTATTACTGCATAGATTTTATCAGATAACATATGAAGAGTAAAGTATAACTATTTCAAGTAAAACATAAGTATATAAAAAAAAACAGTAAGTGAACTATCAGCCTAAATTGGCAAACAGAACAAATCTCCATCTTCGGCTAGCAATCTATTAAAGATTTTAATTTTATACATGTTTGTTTTAAAATCACAGGCATCAAAAACCTATGATTGTGAAAGTAGGAGTAAAGAAAACAATTTTTGCAAATGAATTAAAAACAAAGCATTACCATGAGCGAGCATTCTGTTCACAGAAATATAAAAAAGACGTGATTTTATTCTTCCTTTCAAGAAGAGAGAAGTAACACTGAATTCAAATTTTGTCATTAAAACCTGACTATATAAATGTGTGACTGGTGAGTATATACTATAGTATGATAAACGTTGTCGTGTAAATGGAATTCAATGACCTTATCACCTACTTCTGACATTTTCATAAGGAACCGCAATACAAGAGTTATTAGTTAAAATCTTTTTATAATTAATCTTATTATTTTTTTATTTATAAACTAAGACAAGTACATACCTTTTACAAGTGAAGATTGTCGGGTTGCAAGTGCAATAGAGGGGAGCTATAATCGTTTCTCTTATGGCGTCGGCTTACGTGTCTTGAACGGTAACGAACAGGGCAATTTTAATTTAGCAGTAGTTTTAGGCATTATTTGCCTTTGAAATGGCTCCCTTGCTCATTTTATTCTTCTTTTGTTTGTGTTATTGCAAGTTTTTTTTAGTCATTTTATACCATTGATATTTTTAAATTCTTTCCTATTTTCAATTTCTCCTTCAGCAGATCTGCAACTAGGCACTTAGTTATATTTGCACACTACATACAACACTCGATCATAGTAAACATCAACTTCGAGTGGTTATTGATAAGATGAAAACCAAATTGTTATTCCAGTCCACCAATTATCAAGGGTACTGCCATTATTATAAAACGGAGGATTTCCATCATTACAGTGAGTTTTAAATGCGGCTGGTGGATGTTTCACATTCAGGAAACATTACTGCAACGTTGCAGCCATACCCTTAGTTTCTTAGTATGTTCATTATATATAGTAAATGTTACAAAATTTGGAGGATCACCGATGAAAATGTTCTCAGTAATATACTGAACTATTTTGGAAAAATTTTACTATAATTTTTTGAATATGTTCAGGAAAAAAAAAACACAGGGATGATCTGGTTGCAGTAAGCCTGTCGGATAATGAAGTAGACCTGTAAGATCATTAATTTTCAATGTTGATCAAGTATGTAAATAAATGAACTTAAATCCCATGTATTTTTTTAATCTAATTTATAATCTTGCGCCTTTACATGAATTTTGCATGAACATCTCGTGAACATTGCACTTTTGCAATGTTGTATGAATGATATACATGCAATGTTGCGGCAACTTTTCTGGAAGTCGACAAATTGACGTTGCTGCAACGTACAAACCAACGTTACTGCAACGTAAATGCAATATGGCTGCAACATTCCAGCAACGTCCATTTGTTAGCTTGGAACATATGAAGTTCTCGCAGGAAAGGTGGAAGGAAGATACAAGGACACCGTCTATTCTACATTACATGACTTCAAAAGAATAGACGAAAGTTCGAGGCTCTCGAATTCGTTTTCCACCTTCCTTTCCTGTCAGCGCTTCTCTATATATTTGGACATGCAGTGTTCAACCAGCCATCGTTAAGGTACTGCCCACTTTCTAGAGAGAGAGAGAGAGAGAGAGAGAGAGAGAGAGAGAGAGAGAGAGAGAGAGAGAGAGAGAGAAACCGTACATAAATACATACAGTATCAAACTGAAACAAATATATTAAATATATTAACACAAAAGAAAAATACATGATGAAAGCGATGTGAAAAGTAACTTAAATGTCAAAGGACAGAAAGAAATGATCAGACGCATAAGAAAATGATTGTAAGAGAGAGAGAGAGAGAGAGAGAGAGATACGGTGCGTATCAATCAACTCTTCTGAGATGTCCTTCTCATCTGGAAAGTCCAGATGAGAAGATTGAGTGTTTTTGCTTCTGAATACCCAGTAGATCATATTTATAGTGAGGTCAAATATTTTCAGTTTGTCTTTCGGACAAAAAAGAAAATAAATAAAAAGGTGTCCAGGTTAAGAAGATGCTAGTCATTTATATAGTTTCATAAACTTTTTCTTCTCCTTCATTTACCAAACTCTGTACACATTTTGTTTCTTTCACGTGTAGAATTTTTTTTTCCTCAGTCTTCTTGTTCTCTTTGGCATCTGTGGCTTTCACTGGTTCCCTTAAAAAATAAATATTGTCAGCTGTCGGCTGATGTCTTTGCCTAGCTAAGGCGGAGAACAGAACTTTGCATAATGGTTTTTGATTTCTGTTATCATTATTCCTATCCACAATGTTATAACTATCTTACTTTTATAGAAAAAAAAGGCCATTATGGCTGCTCATCAATAACAGAACAAAATAAGAGAGAGTAATTGCCTTGCAAACATTAGTCAAAGGTGTCTTTGAAAAGCCAAGATAAATAACCATATATTTTTACCCCTCAATAAATAAGGCAAATAAAATAAGCATGAAGGTGAGAGTTGGTGACCAAGAGTCTTTTTCTGAAGTGTGAGGTTTTAGGTGAAAAGTTCATTCGTTTAGGTGCTAACATAAATCACATACTCTTACTTGCAGCAGTGGTCACTTAGGACATTAACCGCCAATAAGGAACGATGTCCCTTTGTCTAACACTGACGCACTTGAACACCTCCAGGTAAGGTGTTTGTTTATCTAATAAGTACACAACATACCTACGTTGCAGAATATGAGCGATGCTCTTATCATTATGACGTGGTTATAATGGAGAATTGGGTGCTATTTTACCATGATGCCATTGGGCATATGCGAAAACTCTGTGCTACATCCGACCCTGCCCAAGCCAACCAAACTACATCTGCCTCTTGAGTGTTGCTTGTCCTTGTTGTGGACAGTACAAGGCTCTGTAGTTATATGTTGATTTTAGCCCCGTTCGGTGTTGATTCTCAAATTGGGTATCAATAACATTCCATGGTCCTTTTGTAGGTACTTTATTATATAAACCATGAACCGTTAATTGAGTATAACTGAAAACAAAAGAAAAACACTTTTAGGCTAATGCCTTCGAAGCTATTGCCACATGTCCTACAAAACTGGTAGGATGCCATTGGCTATATCAAAGGTACAAATTAAAACAATATCAAAAAGGTACAAAAATACATATCATAAGCAAATTAACGTTATCTTACCACAATTTTGGGGACTTAATCCATTAGACATACAACAATGAAGAAATCCATGACAAGCAAGTCACGTTTCATGTGCTTGAATCTGACGCAGCAGTTGTTGTGATTGTTTACTTCTACCCAGTAGAGCGGGAAGTAACTCGTCCACCTTGGTAGAATGTATTTTAGTATTGTTTCAAAACTCAGATATAACTGGATATGCTAATGACAGTAACAATGGCTCCCCTAAATTGTGATAACAATTTAAACAATAACTATACTATTGGGGAATGAATATGAGATTCTTTACAAACTATAAAATCACAATATACAGGTTAGTCCATTCCATACAAAATACAAATATACAGTACATAATGACTTAAGTGCTTCCTGATGGGGACTTCCCTGTTGTACTTTCCAATAACGTTACAACTGAATGAATAGGCCTTTCTAGAATTGTAGCTGTCTTGTGGCGTTTACCATTTCATCAAGAAAAGCATCTGCTACTAACAATTTAATTTTTCTAACATGGCCAGCTTCATCTGGGTTTGTTTCTAATACTCGGCCTAACATCCACTTGTTGCGAGGTAGATTATAGTCTTTGATTAAAACTATATCATCAATTTCTACATTCCTTTGAGGCTTTAACCACTTTTGGCATATTTGTAACGATTGTAAGTATTCTCTTTGCCACCTTTTCCATAACTGATTAAGAAGATATTGTACACGCCTCCATTTTTTCTTTGAAAACATGTCCTCTTTTACAAAATTACCTGGAGGAGGGCAAGACTACCTTAGACTTCAATGTCAGAAAATGATTAGGTGTCAAAGGTTCTACATTTAAAGGATCGTTCAAGTTATCTGTGGATAATGGTCGCCCATTTACAATATTTTCTGCTTCAGTCATGAATGTTCTCAAAGATTCATCGTCTAAAATTTTACTATTGTTAGATAGCAATACATTCAAAATATTTCTAACAGATCTTATTTCTCTCTCCCAAACACCACCCATATGACTTGCATGAGGTGGGTTCATTTTAAATGTTATAAAATCACATTGGTCCTTTAATAATTCATTTTTATTATTTTCAACATTCATTTCTCGGATGCACTTTGCAAACTCTTCTCTTGCACCAATAAAGTTACTACCTTGATCTGAACTCATTTGTGCGCAATGGCCTCTTCTACAAACAAATCTCCTATAAGCATTTAAGAAAGAGTCTGTACTGAGAGAATGGGCAGTTTCAAGGTGTATTGCCCTAGTTGACATTACATGTAAACTAATCACACCATAACCTTTTGAGCTCTTTTGTAACCTTCCGTTAATTATAAATGGACCAAAATAATCAACTGCACTGTAAGTGAATGGAGAAGACATTTCTACTCTATCCTTTGGTAAATCGGCCATCTTCTGTGTAAGAGTATCATGTCTAATTTTTCTACAAGTTACACATTTTGATATATGTTTCGCTACTAAGGATGATCCACTTATAATCCAGTAACCACTAGATCTGATTTCATTTAAAATTAAATTTCTACCTTGATGGTGTACTTTATTATGATAGTGACAGATTATCAATTCAGTAATATGACTATTCTTTGGCAAAATCGCAGGATATTTTACATGGACATCAAAATTACTTCTGTGTAATCTACCACCCACTCTTATTAAGCCATCACTATCAATAAATGGACCAAGCTTGTACAAATTGCTAGATTTCCTTAAACATTTATCAAATTTGTTATTGCTTATACTTAACAACTGATATTCATATTGAAAAGCTTCTCTTTGGACTAATTTTATAATGGTAATTTCTGCCTTGATTAGCTCTTCTACAGACACATGAACATACTCAGTATATAATGATTTCTGTTTCAATTTATCAATAAACCTATTACATAATGCTAATGACCTTCTGGCACGTGTCCAATCTGAGAAGTAATTAAGTCTGGTAAGTATGGTAGCATAATTATTATCATCAGTGTTAATTGCCAGTGACACTTTCTTTAATTCTGGATCTTCATCTGCAACTTCAAATGAACATAACGTTTCATTATCAGCATTATCATGTTTTAAGAATTCAGGTCCATGCCACCACATATAGTTACTAGTCAGATCATGAACAGACATGCCTCTTGAACATAAATCAGCAGGATTATCACTTGAGGAAACGTATCTCCATTGTTCAGGTAAGGTGTGATTTCTGATTTGCGCAACTCTGTTTGCAACAAAAACCTTAAACTGTTTACATTGATTAGCTATGTATCCAAGAACAATTGTACTATCTACCCAAAATACTTCTTTACTAATATTGACCTTCAACTCCTTTTTTAAGAAATAACTCACCTTCACTGATGGTAATGCAGCAGTGAGTTCTAACCTAGGTATAGTAAAAGTTTTCAAGGGAGACACTCTTGATTTAGCCATAACTAACCTAGTATGTACTTGTCCATTTGCATCTGTCATTCTTAAGTATGAGCATTGACCATAACCCTTCTCACTAGCATCAGAAAAATGATGCAGTTCATAGTCTATGACATTCATGTTGGCTGATTTATAACATCTCTCAACTTTAATATCTTTCAATTTGGGTAATTGACTTAACCAGTGTTCCCATTCAGTAATAACAGTTTCAGGAATAGGATCATCCCAGCCAAGGTCTTGTTTACATAGGGTTTGCAAAACTTTCCTACCTGTAAGAATGAATGGTGATATCATGCCTAGAGGATCAAAAATAGAGCTAACTATGGATAAAACATTCCTTCTAGTACTAGGCCTTTGAATGGATTTGACATTAAAATTAAATGTATCTGTTTCAGTACACCACTCCATACCTAATGTTCGTTCCACTGGCAATTTATCTTTCGTTAAATCAAGATTCTTAACTAATTGAGCAACTTCATCAGAACACATAGCCTTTAAAACTTCAGCATTATTGGCAACAAATTTGTGCAAATGGAAACCACCCCTTTTACATATCATCTGACTGTCTTTGGCTAAGTTTATGGCTTCCTCCACTGTAGCTACAGACTTTAAGCCATCATCCACATAAAAGTCTTCTTTAATGAACTCTGCTGCCTTTTCAGTAGTTTTATCCTTAAATCTATCAGCAGCAGCTTTCAAAGCATAGTTTGCAACAGATGGAGAGCTTCTAGCACCAAATAGATGAACAGTCATCCTATATTGAACAATATCACCATCTAAGTCATGGTTATCAAACCACAGAAATCGTAAAAGATTCCTGTGTTCTTCATTTACTAAAACTTGGTGATACATTGTTTCTACATCACAAGTAAATGCAACAGAATGATTTCTAAATCTACACAAAATACCAGCTAGACTATTTGACAAGTCTGGTCCCTGAAGTAAACAATCATTCAAACTTACATTTTTATACATAAAAGAGCAATCGAATACTACTCTGATTTTGTCAGGCATTCTGGGATGGTAAACCCCATGATGTGGCACAAATCAAACCTTTTCATTATTTAGGCATGTTTCATTCAAAGGAACCCTTTCAGCATAACCCTTATCAATCATATTCTTCATGAAATTTATGTAATAATTTTTCATGCTTACATTCTTCTGAAGCTTTTGTTTTAAATTGGATAGTCTTTTCTGGACTACTAACTTATTATCTGGGAACTGAATATCACCTCCTTTGAGTGGCAATGGAATTTTAAACTGTTTACCATCAATAATCTTAATACCATTACTAACAATTTCAATAAACTGTCTTTCTTCTACTGACAAAGCTACCTCATCATCACTAACATTACCTATGAAATCAGATTCAAACATCTCTCTGACATGATGAGGCTCATACACTTCTTTTACTTTGGTTGGTACTGTAAAAATGTTATTTGATATCTTGGAATTTATTTCAATTTCTTCAACTACAGTTCTATTAACAACAACATCACTTTCTAAATTATTCTCATTGACATTTACATTACCAATAATTCCCCATCCAAGAGCTGTTCTTTGACCATAGGGCTCATTTCCAGACCCAGGAATGATTTCTAAAGGTTTGACAGCTTTTATACAGTTTATACCTATCAATAGACCTATCTCAATGTCAGGATTATACTCTACTAGCCTTCCAGCAATTTTCTTAAGATGAGGCCATCTTAAAGCTGAACATTTTTTAGGGATTTGTGCTCTTCTTGCAGGAATAGTTTTTCTAGAGTAGACACATGGTAAATTTACAGTACTATTTTCATTTATGCCCTTAACTGATAAACCAAATACTTTAGTAATTTTTATAGTCTCTTCACCCAGCATAGTCGCTATCTTAATGACAGAATTTTGGCCATTGACATTCATATACCTTAGGACACTTTCTTTGATAAAACAAGCATCTAACTGATCATCCAATACTGCATATACCATGACCTTATTATTTGTATTCCTATGGCTTAACCAAACAGGTACAATCATTGAGTGAACATCAGCTGAAAAATATCTGTTAACATTAATTCTATTACCTACAGCTACAGCCTGTTCTTGTTGGGTATCACCAGAACTTGGTTTTTTATTCAAAGTTTCATCGTGGAGAATTGTTGGGTGCCACCTCTTGCATTTAATACATTTCCTTGGTCTTTTACAATACCTTGAATAATGACCAACCTTGAAACAACCTCTACACATTTTTTTATCTGTCAAATATTGGTTTCTTTGAGCAAGATCAAGTTTTAAGAAATCTGGGCATTTTTCCATATCATGGTTTTGTCTACAATAATAGCATGTAAATCCTACATTTATTTTACTCTCGGCTTGTTTTTCATTTTTAGGATTTATTTCCATCAGATGCAGCATTTGTAACATTATTAACTTCATTAAATTTAGTAGCAAATGATGTACGCTTTGCAACCTTACTTTGTGGTTGTTTTTCTTTAGGTGTAAATACTGTATCTCTCCTGTAAGATGATGTTGGGTTACATGCCTTATTGGCTTCATCTCTTATGAACCTTGTAAACTTCAAAAAATGGATATTCCTCTTCATCAATTGTGATTCTTTTAGTTACTATACAATTCCATCTCTCTGCAATTTGAGCAGGCAACTTCTGTAACATAAGTCTGTTTTCTTTAGGATCGTTAAGAATTGCTAAGTACTTTATGATTCCCATGGCTGTTTTACAGTGTTCTAAGAAATCAGAAAATTTCCTCAAACCTGGACCATCATTAATTGTAATCTTAGGCCAATCTTCAAGCTTGCTTCTAAAGGCATCAGCAACAGTAAATTTATTTCCAAACCTATCATGAAGTATCTTCCAAGCCTTGTCGTAAGCGTCTTGGGTGCCAAAAAAAATAAGATTATCAATGGCAGCTTTAGCCTGACCATCCGTATATTTACCTAAGTAGAACAATCTTTCAGCAGCATCATCTGTTTTATATTCAATTAATGTAATAAATGATGCTTTCCATTGAGGGTACTTCAGCAAATCTCCAGAAAATACCTCTGGTTCTTTAACGGGTAAATTGTCTTTACGTTGCCTTGCAGCAAACAAGTCGGCTAGTTTCTCTAAGTTCTGATTTTGAGGATCAGCAAAACCTTTTAAAATATCCCATTGATAAACTTGACTGGACTTTACGTTATCATTATTGATAATGTTAGGTTGTTCATGAAAATCTGCCAGGGGTTCATGAGTGTGTAGCCTTGGTCTATTAACATCAGGTTGTGTATTCCAAGTGAAGGTATTTTTGGGATCTACTATTAACCTAGGTTCACCTATTACCTCATGGGATGCCTCATCTATAGTACTACAACTTAGCCTAGGCTCATTTGGTATTTTGAAATCTGAGTTCCGGTTTGTTTCTTGGCCTAGCCTAAGTTTACTTGGCTGTGAGCGTCCTATGGGCTGGTAATTATAATTATGGTCTAGCCTTGGTTTCCCTGGTTGTATGAAATCTGTTTGAAATTTAAACACCTGAGCATTTGGATTTAGATCAGTCATTGCCTTTATTTCTGCCTTCCTTTTGTCTAAATTTTGTCTATACTATCTAAACCTCCAGCAAAGGAAAGGGACTTTTGTACACTGGAACCTGACAATGAATAATTTACAACTCTACTATCCTCAAGATATCTGTGCAAGAGACCTTCAGTGGGTTGGTTATTTTCACCTAACGGAAAACTCAAGCATGACTGTGGATCAGTTTCATTTTCTTCCTCTAAAATTTTATTAACTGCACATATCTCAGCATTAGTGGCTTCAATTTCTTTGTCAATTTCTAATTTCTTTAAATCTGCTCTAGCCTTCTCCATTATGTCATGGTATTTTCTTTCTGTGCCTAACCTAGCCAGTTTTGTGCTTAGTTCTATTCTCTTAATACTAGAAACACGTGAAGATTTACTTACACTTGTATGATGTGACCTACTAGATGAAGACTTTGACTTTAGAGAGACATTTGACATTTTATCATCTTGGTCATGTTTCATTTTTTCTTTTAATTTTGTTAACCTAGTGTGACTTTCAAAGCATATTTCCTGGTAATTATACTCTAAACTCTGTACAATGTCAACCTCTGGTATTTCTGATTCTTTCAATTTAGAGAGAGTTATGTCAATATTCTTTAATTCTATTTGAAGCCTATTTGCAACATCCTGTAGTAGGCCTACATTACAATCATTTTTAGAAAGTGCCAAATCTGCTTCCTTATTTATCTTGCCCAACAATCTCCTTTGTTTTTTGAATTCATCAACCAGAAGATCAAAATTATACATCTTACCTTTTTCTGATTGCAATCTCACTCGTTTACCCATACTAGGTGACATAGGCCTAGGCCTAGGTTTCAATGAATGCAAGTCTTGCTCTTCATCTTGTCCTAAATGTTGATCTTCATGTTTCTCTTGTTCATTAAGCTCCATTTTCTTGAGTCGTAGATTTTCCACGTTGCCTTCTACGTAGGTTAGGTTAGGCTCCTATTCTTCATCAATCCTTATCCGAATTGTGTTATCTTGTCCTTGTTGTGGACAGTACAAGGCTCTGTAGTTATATGTTGATTTTAGCCCCGTTCGGTGTTGATTCTCAAATTGGGTATCAATAACATTCCATGGTCCTTTTGTAGGTACTTTATTATATAAACCATGAGCCGTTAATTGAGTATAACTGAAAACAAAAGAAAAACACTTTTAGGCTAATGCCTTCGAAGCTATTGCCACATGTCCTACAAAACTGGTAGGATGCCATTGGCTATATCAAAGGTACAAATTAAAACAATATCAAAAAGGTACAAAAATACATATCATAAGCAAATTAACGTTATCTTACCACAATTTTGGGGACTTAATCCATTAGACATACAACAATGAAGAAATCCATGACAAGCAAGTCACGTTTCATGTGCTTGAGCCTTGAATCTGACGCAGCAGTTGTTGTGATTGTTTACTTCTACCCAGCAGAGCGGGAAGTAACTCGTCCACCTTGGTAGAATGTATTTTAGTATTGTTTCAAAACTCAGATATAACTGGATATGCTAATGACAGTAACATTGCTAACCTCAAGGTGATCAGGAAAATAAAGTCGTATCTAATGTTGCACGAACTATTAAGAGGTGAATTTTAAAAATTTGTCTTGTGAATTACGAATACGGACATTTTCCTGGTGATGACACAGGGTTCCAATTTGTTTATCTTGGGAGGTTTTGGACATCGATGTTGTCATGTGTTTACTTAAACTTTTTGTTTTTTCGCTGAACAGGAGTTGACCTGAACCCACCCTTATGAATGCTGTATGATATAATAATAATAATAATAATAATAATAACTAAGTATAATAATAATAATAATAATAATAATATAATCATTAATAATAATAATTAATTAATAATAATAATAATTAATAATAATAATAATAATAATAATAATAATAATAATTAATTAATAATAATAATAATAATTAATAATTAATAATTAATAATTAATAATTAATAATTAATAATTAATAAATAATAATAATAATTAATAATTAATTAATTAATAATTAATTAATTAATTAATTAATTAATTAATAATAATAATAATTAATTAATAATTAATTAATAATAATAATTAATAATAATTAATAATAGTAATAATTAATAACTAATAATTAATAATTATAATAATAATAATAATTTTTAATAATAATAATTAATAATTAATAATAATAATTATTAATAATAATAATAATAATAATAATTAATAATAATAATAATAATTAATAATTAATAATTAATAATAATAATAATAATTATTAATAATAATTATTAATAATAATAATTAATTAATATTAATTAATTAATAATAATAATAATAATAATTATTAATTAATAATAATAATTAATAATTAATTAATTAATTAATAATAATAATTAATATTAATTAATTAATTAATAATTAATAATTAATTAATTAATTAATAATAATAATAATAATAATTAATTAATTAATAATAATAATAATTAAGGTAATTAATTAATTAATAATAATAATATTAATTAATAATAATAATAATAATAATTAATTAATAATAATAATAATAATAATTATTAATAATAAATAATAATAATAATTAATTAATAATAATAATAATAATAATTAATAATAATAATAATAATTATAATAATAATAATAATAATAATTATTAATAATAATAATAATAATTATTAATAATTAATAATAATAATAATTATTAATAATAATAATAATTATTCTTATTAATAATTATAATAATAATAATTATTAATTAATAATAATAACTTATTAATAATTAATAATAATAATTAATAATAATTAATAATAATAATTAATAATATTATTATTATTAATTAATTATTAATTATTATTAATTAATTATTAATTATTAATAATTAATTAATTAAAATTATAATAATTATAATAATTATAATATAATAATAATAATAATAATAATAATTAATAATAATAATATAATAATAATTAATAATAATTAATAATAATTTATAATAATTATAATAATTATAATAATTAATATTAATAATTAATAATTAATATAATAATTAATAATAATTATAATATAATTAATAATTATAATAATAATTAATAATTAATTAATAATTATAATATTAATAATATTAATAATTAATAATAATAATAATAATAATAATAACTAATAATAATAATAAATAAATAATAATAAATAATAATAATAATAAATAATATAATAAATAATAATAAATAATAAGGATTGAGGATTGAGGATTGAGGATTGATGATAGATGATAGATGATAGATGATAGATGATAGATGATAGATGATAGATGATAGATGATTGATGATTGATGATTGATGATAGATGATAGATGATAGATGATAGATGATAGATGCTTGATGCTTGATGCTTGATGCTTGATGCTGATGCTTGATGAAAAATGAAAGATGATAGATGATAGATGCTTGAGATGAAAGATGATAGATGATAGATGATAGATGATAGATGATAGGATGATAGATGATAGATGATCGATGATAGATGATAGATGATTGATGATTGATGATTGATGATTGCTGATTGATGATTGATGATTGATGATTAATGATTAATGATTAAGGATTAATGATTAATGATTAATGATTAATGATAATGATTAATGGATTAATGATTAATGATTAATGATAATGATTAATGATTAATGATAAATGATAAATGATAAACGATAAATGAAAAATGAAAATGATAAATGATAAATGATAAATGATAAATGATAAATGATAAATGATAAATGATAAATGATAAATGATAAATGATAAATGATAAATGATTAATTGGTTAATGGTTAATGATTAATGATTAATGATTAATGATTAAAGATTAATGATTATGATTAATGATTAATGATTAATGATTGATGATTGATGATTGATGATTAATGATTAATGATAATGATAAACGATTAATGAATAGTGATTATTGATTATTGGTTATTGATTATTGATTAATGATTAATGATTATTGATTATTGATTAATGATTAATTGATTAATGATTAATGATTAATGATTAATGATAGATGATAAATGATAAATGACAAATGATAAATGATAAATGATAATGACAAATGATAAATGATTAATGATTAATGATTAATGATTAATGATTAATGATTAATGATAGATGATAATGATAAATGATAAATGATAAATGATAAATGATAATGATTAATGATTAATGGTTAATGAATAATGATTAATGACTAACGATTAGTGATTAATGATAATGATTAATGATTGGCGATTAGTGACTAATGATTAATGATTAATGGTGAATGATTAATGATTAATGATTAATGATTAATGTTTAATGATTTATTATTAATGAATAATGATTAGCGATTGATGCTTAATGATTAATGATTAATTATTAATGATTAATGATTAATGATTAATGATTAATGATTAATGATTAATGATAATAATAACTGATAGATGATAAAGGATTAATGATTGATGATTAATAGTAAATGATAAATGATAAATGATAAATGATAAATGATAAAATGATAAATGATAAATGATATGATAAATGATAAATGATAAATGATAAATGATAATGATAAATGATAAAGATAAATGATAAATGATAAATGATAAATGATAAATGATAAATGATTAATGATTAATGATTAATGATAATGATAAATGATGATAAATGATAAATGATAATGATAATGATTAATGATTAATGATTAATGATAAATGATAAAGATAAATGATTAATGATAAAATGATAAATGATAAATGATAAATGATAAATGATAAATGATAAATGATAAATGATAAAGATAAATGATAATGTTTAGTGATTAGTGTTATTGATTAGTGATTAGTGATTATTGATTAGTGATTATTGATTATTGATTATTGATTATTGATTAATGATTAATGATTATTGATTAATGATTAATGATTAATGAATAATGATTAATGATTAATGATTAATGATTAATGATTAATGATTAATGATTAATGCTTAATGATTAATGATCAATGATTAATGATTAATGATTATTGATTATTGATTAATGATTAATGATTAATGATTAATGATTGATGATTGATGATTGATGATAAATGATAAATGATAAATGATAAAGATAAATGATAAATGATAAATGATAAATGATAAATGATAAATGATAAATGATAAATGATAAATGATAAATGATAAATGATAAATGATAAATGATTAATGATTAATGATTAATGGTTAATGATTATTGATAAATGATAAATGATAACGGATAAATGATAAATGATAAATGATAAATGATAAATGATGATAAATGGTAAATGAATGATGATTAACGATTAATGATTAATGATAAATGATAAATGATTAAAGATTAGTGATTAATGATTAATGATAAACGATAAACGATTAATGATTAATGAATAATAATTAGTGTTGATGATTAATGATTAATGATAAATGATAATGGATAAATGATAAATGATAAATGATAAATGATAAATGATAAATGGTAAATGGTAAATGAATGATGATTAACGATTAATGATTAATGATTAATGCGTAATGATTAATGATTAATGATTAATGATTAATGATAAACGATAAACGATTAATGATTAATGATAATATTGTGGTTGATGATTAATGATTAATGATTAATAAAAATAAATGCTAAATGATAAAATGATAAAATGATAAATGATAAATGTAATGATAAATGGATAAATGACTAATGATTAGTGATAAATGATTAATGATAATGATTAAAGATTAATGCTTAATGATTAATGATTAATGATTAATGATTAATGATTAATGATTAATGATTGATGGTTGATGATTGATGATTAATGCTTAATGATTAATGATTATGATAAATGATAATCATTTAAATGATAAATGATAGACGATAGACGATAGACGATAGACGATAGACGATAGACGGTAGACGGTAGACGGTAGACGGTAGACGGTAGACGGTAGACGGTAGACGGTAGACGGGTAGACGGTAGACGGTAGACGGTAGACGGTTAGACGGTTTGACGGTTTCGACGGTTGACGGTTGACGGTTGACGGTTGACGGTTGACGGTTGACGATAGACGAAACATAGACGGAATATTGACTATAGACGATATACGATTAACGACATTAATCGATTTAACGATAAACGATAAACGATTTAAACGGATAAACGATAAACGATAAACGATGAAACGATAAACGATAAACGAATTAAACGATTAACGATTAACGATTAACGATTAACGAATTAACGATTGAACGCTTAAACGCTAAACGCTACAAGCTAAACGCTAAACGCTAAACGCTAAACGGTTAACGGTTTAACGGTTAAACGGTTTTTAACGGTTAAACGGTTTAACAGGTTAACGGTTTAAAGGTTAAACGGATTAACGAATTTAACGATTAACGGATTAACCTAGTTAACGATTAAACGATTAAACGCTAAACTTAATAAACGATTAAAAGATAAACGTTAAACGATAAACGATTAAACGATAAACGATTAACGATTAACGCTAAACGCTAACGCTAAACGCTAAAGACGCACACCACCCCTAAAACGCTTAAACCGCTAAACTTCTAAACCGCCTAAACGCTAAACGCTAAACGGTTACGGTTAAAACTGGTTAACCTTTAACGATTAACGCTAAACGATTACGATTCAAACGATTAACGATTAACGATAACCGATAAACGATAAACGATAAACGATAAACATAAACGGATTAAACGGATAAACGATAAACGATTAACGGATTAACGATTAACGATTAAGATTAACGCTTACGATTAAATTAACCTATTACGATTAACGATTAACGATTAAACGATAAAGATAAACGATAAACGATAAACATAACGATAAACGATAACGATAAACATAAACGATTAAACGATTAAAACGCTAAACGCTAAACGCTAAAGCTAAACGCTAAACGCTAAACGCTAAACGCTAAACGCAAACGCTAAACGCTAAACCGTGGTGTGTACAACGGTAAACGGTTAACGAGTTAACGATAACGATTAACGATTAACGAATTAACGATTAACGAATAACGATAAACGATAAACGATAATAAACGATAAACGATAAATATAAACGATATAACGGTTAACGATTAACGATTAACGATTAAACGATTAACGATTAACGATTAACGATAAAATAAACGGATAAACGATGAAAACGAAAATAAACGATTAAAACGATAAACCGAATAAACGATAAAACCGATAAACGATTAAACGATTAACGATTAAACGATTAACGATTAACGATTAACTTGGAAGATTAACGATTAACGATTAAACGATTATTAACGCATTAACGATTAAACGAATAAACGATAAACGATAAACCGCTAAACGTAAAATAAACGAATAAACGATAAACGATTAAAATAAACGATAAACGATAAACGGATAAACGAAATAAACGATTAAACGATTAAATGATAAATGAAAATGAAATAAAATGATAAAATGATAAATGATAAATGATAAATGATTAAAATGATAAATGATAAATGATAAATCGATAAATGGATTGAATGATTAATGATTAATGATTAATGGATTAATGATTATGTGATTAATGATTAAGTGATTAATGAATAAATGATTAAATGAAAATGATAAATGATAAACTGATAAATGATAAATGATTAAATGATTAAAATGGATTAAAAGGAATTACTGTTTTTAAAGGTGACCTTCATCAGTGACTGAAAGTGTGTGACTCTGTTCCGATGGGCGGAACTAGCAAGAAGATAAGTTTATCTTTTGAGAAAGATCAGTTCCCTAAACGCTAAACGCTAAACGCTAACGGTTAACGGTTAACGGTTAACGGTTAACGGTTAACGGTTAACGGTTAACGGTTAACGGTTAACGATTAACGATTAAACGATTAACGATTAACGATTAACGCTAAACGCTAAACGCTAAACGCTAAACGCTAAACGCTAAACGCTAACGGTTTAACGGTTAACGGTTAACGGTTAACGGTTAACGGTTAACGGTTAACGGTAATAACGTTAACGATTAACGATTAACGATTAACGATTAACGATAACGATTAACGATAAACGATAAACGACGTAAAAGATAAACGATAAACGATAATAAACGATAACGATAACGCTAAAGCAAACGCTAAACGTAAACGTAAACGCAAACGCTAAAACGCTAAACGCTAAACGGTAACGGTTACGGTTAAGGTTAACGTAACGATTAACGATAAACGATTAACGATTAACGATTAACGATTAACGACGATAAACGATAAACTAAATAAAAAACGATAAACGATAAACGATAATTAACGATTAAACGATTAAACGGAACGATTAACGATAACGATTAAGATTAACGATTAACGATTAACGATTAACGATTAACGATTAAACGATTAACGATAACGATAACGATAAACGATAACGATAAACGATAAACGATAAACGAAAACGATAAACGATAAACGATAACGATAAACGATAAACGATTAAACGATTAGACGATAACGATAACGATAACGATTAAAACGCTAACGATTAAACGGAAATTAACGAATTAAACGATTGATTACGATAACTGATAAACGATAAACGAAATAAACGAAATAAACGATAAATAAACGATAAACGATAAACGATAAACACGATAAACATGATAAATGATAAACGATTAATGATTAATTAAAATGATTAAATGATAAATGATAAGTGATAAATGATGATAAATGATAAATGATAAATGATAAATGATAAATGATAATGATTAATGATAAATGATAATGATAAATGAAAATATATAAATGATAACTGATAAATGATTAAATGATAAATGATAATGATAAATGATAATATAAAGATCAATGATAATGATAATGATAATAAAGATTAATGATTAATGATAATGTTAATGATATTGATAAATGATAAATGATAAACGATAAATGATAAATGATAAATGATAAATGATAAATGATAAATGTAAATGGTATAATGATGATTAACGATTAATGATTAATGATAAATGATTAAAGATTAGTGATTAATGATTAATGATAAAACGATAAACGATTAAGATTAATGAATAATAATTAGTGGTGATGATTAATGATTAATGATAAATGATAATGGATAAACTGATAAATGATAAATGATAAATGATAAATGATAAATGGTAAATGGTAAATGAATGATGATTAACGATTAATGATTAATGATTAATGCGTAATGATTAATGATTAATGATTAATGATTAATGATAAACGATAAAACGATAATGATTAATGAATAAATAATTTAGTGGTTGATGATTAATGATTAATGATTAATAATAAATGCTAAATGATAAATGATAAATGATAAATGATAAATGATAAATGATAAATGATAAATGACTAATGATTAGTGATAAATGATTAATGATAATGATTAAAGATTAACTGCTTAATGATGATTAAGGATTAATGATTAATGATTAATGATTAATATGATTGAATGTTATTGAATGGTTGATGATTGATGATTAATGCTGAATGATTAATGATTTTATGATAAATGATAATCATTTAAATGATGATAGATGGATTGACGATAGACGATAGACGATAGACGATAGCGATAGACGATAGACGGTAGACGGTAGACGGTAGACGGTAGACGGTAGACGGTAGACGGTAGACGGTAGACGGTAGAGGGGGACGGTAGACGGTAGACGGTGGACGACGGTGACGGTTGACGGTTGACGGTTGACGGTTGACGGTTGACGGTTGACGATAGAAGGCTTAGACGATAGACGATAGACGATAGACGATTAACGATTAAACGATTAACGATTTAACGATAAAAACGATAAACGATAAACGATAAACGATAAACGATAAACGATAAACGATAAAACGATAAACGATTAACGATTAACGATTAACGATTAACGATTAACGATTAACGATTAACGCTAAACGCTAAACGCTAAACGCTAAACGCTAAACGCTAAAGGGAACGGTTAACGGTTAACGGTTAACGGTTAACGGTTAACGGGTTAACGGTTAACGTTAAAACGGTTAAACGATTAACGATTTAACGATTAACGATTAAACGATTTAACGATAAATAAACGATAAACGATAAAAACGATAAACGATAAACGATAAAACGATTAAACGATAAACGATAAACGATTAAACGATTTAACGCTAAACGCTAAACGCTAAACGCTAAACGCTAAACGCTAAACGCTAAACGCTAAACGCGGTAAACGCTAAACGCTAAAACGGTTAACGGTTTAACGGTCTTAACGGTTAACGGTTAACGATTAACGATTTAACGATTAAAACGATTAAACGGATTAAACGATTAAACGATTAAACTATAAACGATAAAAACGATAATAAACGATAAACGATTAAACGATTTAAACGATTAAAACGATAAACGATTAAACGCATTAACGATTAAACGATTCAAACGATTAATAACGATTAACGATTAACGATTAACGATTAAACGATTAAACGATTAAACGATTAACGATTAAACGATAAACGGGGATAAACGATAAACGATTAAACGATAAAGACGATAAAGAAACGATAAAACGATAAACGAATAAAACGATTAACGGAAACTTAATAAACGATAAATGATTAAATGAATTAAATGATAAATGATAAATGATAAATGATAAATGATAAATGATAAACAAAATGATAAATGATAAATGTAATTTGAATTCAAATGATTAAATGATTAATGATTAATGATTGAATGGATTAATGCTTAAATTGAATTTAATCGATTTAATGATTAATGATAAATGATAAATTGATAAATGAAATAAATGATAAATGGATAAATGATAAATGATTAAAATGATTAATGAATAAAAGGAAATTTATTATGTTAAAGGTGACCTTCATCAGTGACTTGAAAAGAAGTTGTTGGACTCTGTTCCGATGGGCGGAACTAGCAAGAGATAAGTTTAATCTTTTGAGAAAGATCAGTTCCCTAACCAAGGAAATTTAGTTTAGAAAACCCTGTTATTTTAAAGACCGAGAATTATGAAATAAGTGATGAGTGACGTCACGAACTCTTCCTCGTTACGCGTCAGTGACATCATTTAAAGGGGTGTTCGTATATTTGTGCGTCATGTTTCACACTTCCAGGGGCTTTCCATAGAATTTTCGGGGCACTATCTGTCGAGCCTTAAAGCGCAAATGGTGGTTGGCGTGAAAGGTACAGCAAGAGGATCTGAAAAACATGGCCGTGAAGAAGTAAGTGATTCTTTTTCACTAATCTGTTTTATTTTATTTTTTTTTTTATTTTTTATTTTTTTTAGTAATCGGATCCCTCTTTTGTTTCATATTTTATTTACATTGGTTTATTCCTGTGATTTATTCTTTATTTATGAGATTTATAGGTCACGCATGATATGTGTTATGCGGGCCATAGTTTTCTTTTTGAACAGGAACTCAGTCAGTCTGTGTGTGAGCAGATTAATTACCAGCTCTGATAAGCCCTTGTTGTGTATTACGAAATGAAGAGACTATTTCCATACTGAGTGACTTTTTTTTTTTTTTATTTGTGGAACGAACATGTTTAGGTTTGAAGGGAAGTGTTTCATTCTCTGTGTCATGTGTGGGTTTATCTCAGTTATCCAGGTCTTGTTTAGAACAGTCCGTTTTCTGTGTATCATGTATGATTCACTTATGGTTGAGTTAATCTAAATTTTCTATAATAGCTAGACTCTTGCTTATCCTTTTGGAATAATGTATATTTTTGTAGTTCAGAGTATCATTCAGTCCCTAAATTAATTGTTGCAATTGTCTTGTTCGATGGTCAGAGGTTTTTCAGCTCAGTTACGCTGCTGTTTGCAAAGTAAAAGGGAGGAGTAAACCCTTTATACATACTACTATGCTGTGATTTGCTGAATTCAGGACCTCTCTGTTTTACAAATGTGGGCTCATCTATCTTCCCCTGGATACGTTAAAAAAAGAGACTATCAAATTACGAAGAATTCTTGACCAGAATGAAACTATCAATTCTGAATCACTGAATTGCTGCCGCCTTGTTGGTTTGTTTTTTTGTTTGTATGGTGTTTTTACGTTGCATGGAACCAGTGGTTATTCAGCAACGGGACCAACGGCTTTACGTGACTTCCGAACCACGTCGAGATTGAATTTCTATCACCAGAAATACACATCTCTCACTCCTCAATGGAATGGCCGAGAATCGAACCGCGACCAGCGAGGTGGGACGCAAAAACCATACCAACCACGCCACTGAGGTGCTTCCGCCTTGTTGGAGACGTTTACAGCATTTCCATGGGATTCCAATGATGCGAACCGACTTTACCCTGTTTGAGCTATGCCATTCGATGATAATTTCAAGATCATAAAGAAACTCTGCAATTCCTGAAAAAGATACAAGCAACCCGATGAGGTGATCAGGAATGTTCACATGATATCAAGGAAGCTTAATTAAGCCGTGTTTACTTCCCTCAACTCTGGAAGGTTTTCTGAGTGGCACGATCAAGTCTCGGTCAACATTATCCATCATCCTATTCATAGCCTCTCTTTCTCCCCCCCCCACCCACCCCCCTCTCTCCCTCCCCCCGCCCCCTCTGCCTCCTTCACAACCACAACCTCACCATTATTATTATGGCCTTCTCCTCCATTGATTCCTACTTTATTTTACTCACTTTTTTTGACGTTTATTGCATTTCTTTTTCCCGAATCTGTCTCCTACTCTCTAACCTCATCCTTCCTTCCTTTGTTCGTGCGTTCATTCGTTCCTTACCTTCTATCTTCGCATGGACGTTTGCTGAGGTGTTAAAAATACTTTATTCAATGATTTATTCCTTGAAGGGAAACATTTCTATCCGCAACGTAAAGAGGATCAATGCCATAGCACTTGCGCACTTAGAATTTCTCCACCCAATAGAAACCTACTCATTAGTTGCTTCGTATTTGAAGACCTCGCGGAAGAAAGCAGGGTAGGAAAGCGTTTTTATCGCGAAAATATACTTTTCTTCACTTTATATCGGATGAATTTAGCTGGAAGTCGCTCAAACATCAGACAAAGAGACGAACGATTTATTGTACTTCTTGTATTTTTTCATTGTTAGGTTGGCGGCAAATTGGTAGTATCAAACAGCAGGAAGGAAGTAGCGCCTTTTGGGGATCTTCTGTGAAAGAGAGAGTGAGGTGAAAATGCTAAATTGAAAGAAATAGCCCTCGATAAGTAACCTCAATGAAGGTTAAATTGGGCATTTTTTTTTCCTTTAATATTGCCATTATATTTTCTTGGTAAAATGTTTAGTTGAAGCACACACACACACACACACACATATATATATATATATATATATATATATACTATATATATACATATATATATACATCTATATATACATATATATACATATATATATACATATATATAACATACTATATATACATATATATATACATATATATATACATATATATATATATATTATACTCTATATATATATATACATATATATATACATATATCTAATATACATATATATTATACATATATATTTATACATATATATATACATATATATATCATATATATATACATAGATATATACACTATATATATACCATTATATATACCTATATATATACATATATAGATATAGTATATATAATATTATATATAGAGGTATCTATATATATAAATATATATATATATATATATATAATATATATTATATATATATATATTATATATATATATATATATATATCAATATATATATATAGTATATATATATATATATATATATATATATATATATATATATATTATATATATGTATATATATATGTATATATATATGTATATATATTATATATATATATATATAGTATATATCTATATATATATATATATATATATAGATAGATAGATAGATATCTACATATATATATTGATATCTATCTATCTATAATATCTATATATCTGTCTATATATATATATCTTATATATATATATAATATATATATATCTACATATATAGATATCTATATATATATATATTATATATATATATATATATATATATATATATATATATATATATATATATATAGATAGATCTGTATATGTATGTATATATTATATAGCTATCTATATATATAGTATATATATATATATATATATAAGATAAATATATATATATATATATATACAATAGTTATCTATATATATATATATTATATATATATATATATATATAACTATATATATATATATATATATATATATATATATTTATATATATATTTATATGTTTTATGACCCTTGTTGGGCCGGGGTGCAAGTTCTTTTGCACAAGAATAGAGAGGACAGTGATCTTACCAAGTATCCAGATAAATTCAGTCAGCGGAGACAAAAACACACAAAGGAAACTCAACAATATTTATTAACAATCAAAGTAAAAGAATAATAAAGTCAGCCTTGTGACTATACCGGACACAACTTAGTCCTTACTACTCCCGTAGGAGTTCCTAATCACTAATACTAAACCCTAGACAGAAAATATTGAGAGATAAAACTAAATAAATTAGTAAAATGGGCCAACACCAACCTAAATATAAAACCAATACCTATCACTAAGCAGAGAGGAAAGAAGTAAGAGACCAAGGGGGAAAACTTAATTCTCCTACCTACCAATTATAACTAAACCTTAAATATAAAAAGTATCAAACATCTTCATAGATAATACACAAGAAATAATTGAAAACTACAGTCCTCACTCGTGGCAAGATATACACTGATTGGCATATATATATAAATATAAAAATGTACGCAAAGAGCTTCTCACACTGAATAAGGGATGAATGATTCCCAAATGATTCAGGATAAAACAGTTGCCTTGCCGTAGGCCGAAATAAAGGGGAGCCGTGATCTCTTACACTCTCTGGGACAATGCCACTACCAGTCAAATACTCAGCTATCTGAAGGGCGTGCAGCTACACATGGTCACCATATCATGGGGAAGGAGTCTGTCGTGCTCCCGACCAAAAACACAAAGGGAAAATTTCCCTACCTGGTAGCCGAACCGCCCTATTGCACCTTCACGGGCCTCAATGCCCCCACCGCTGCAGCTCAGAAGGACGTCGTAGGCAAACACAGTGATGTCCCTCCCACGTCCACTCTGTCGGGATCCAGCGCCGATATCAGAGCCGCAGGAAAGTACACACAGTAAGGGGGTAAGTCACCGCAGATGGCCGAAATGCCCCTGCGCCTTCAATACTGACGACGACAAATCCTTCGAAGGACGATTAAGAAAAGTATGCCAGCTGCACAACCCTGCGGGAAGAATAGCGAGCCCGAACTGTTTACGGAAAAGTCGTGCTCCTCCAATATCCTCACTGGTGTCCTTTTCACCAACCACCCGAAAGATAAAACAAAAAAAAACAAAAAAAATTAGCATTAATAAGATGCTCACAAACATTTAACAAGCGGGGAGGAGGTTTAACAAGCAGTTCGCTTGACGCTCAGCCGAGACCAAAGTAAAGCTTAAACTAAAACCTTAAAAACTAATTTCCTTACGATAATTTTATATACAACAAAATATAACAAAAAGCAGTAACAAGGCTGAGATAAAAAGCAAAGCAATGCCAATTACGTTAATACATGATATATATATATATCTATAATATATAGATAGTATATATATTTGATATATATATATATTATATATATATATATATTATATATATATATATATATATATATATAGATATATATATATACTATCTATATATAGATATCTATATATATATATATATATCATATATATATATATATAGATATCTATATATATAGTATATATATAATATAGATATATATATATATATAAATATCCTATATATATATATATATATATATATATATAGACAACTATATATATATATATATATATATATATATATATATATATATATATATATATAAATATATATATATATTAAACATATATATACATAGATATAAATATATATATATATATAATATATAAATATATATATATATATATATATATATATATATATATATATATATATATATATATATATTATATATATATATATATATATATATATAGGCAAACTGTAATAGTCTCAATGCCCTCTCAACTTCCTGAATTATTTGCTCTTTTTTTGGATACACTTGTCACTACAAAACCTGAAGAGTTCCCTTATTTGAGGACCATCAAATATACCTGCCTTACGTTTCTCCATGCTTTTTTTTTGTTGTTGAAACTTCCGATGGAGGAAAGCAAATCTACCTTCCCTGTCCAATGCCGTTACAAAGTTCTTCATGAGACCGAGTTTGATGTGGAGGGGTGGAAGCAATATCTTCCTCATTTCAACCAGAGGGTGAGACTGAAAGTTGTGTGACTCAGGTTTAACTTCTTGTCTTGATGGTCACTCTTGTCTGACATAATGCTGGTCATCAACACGGCTATCTCATAAGACAGAGAGCATGGATACTTTATGTGACCACCTCGAAGTCCTAGGACGAGTCCAAATACTTTAAGTTCTCCACAGATCAACCATTTATGTTCCTGTTAGTTCAGAGCAGACAACAGACGTTCCACGCTTTTCTGGGATTTCATTTCAACTGAATGCCCAACAGAGATCGATGAAAACTTATTTTCGTTATTCAGAAGAATGCCTTGAGACCTTGTTAGTTGAGTCAATGAAAAGTCTCCATTCCATAGCATCATACTTCATACCAAGTAATTCAATCAGGTCAGCAATATTGTTACAGTAGACCAGTGAAGATGTTTCATCAAACGTGAAGAGTTTTTTCCCCTCAATTGACTTCTCTCTCAGTCCCCATAATAATAAATTGTTGTTCCTGGTGCCAGTAGATGTTTCTCTCGAAGACGAGACCCAGTAGCTGGCCAGACTCCTTGGAAAGTTCAGGTCTCGTGTCAGGTCATTGAGTTCGGCTTGGCCAAGCCCAATACAGTAGAGGTCAGACGGAAAAGAGATTATCGGTGACTCACCTTCCAGAGTGGGCCACAATTCACCCCACGCCGGCACAACATTGGCCTTGGGCTTGGGTCGAAGACACCGGTTTTGGTCGTCCTCTTCTAGCCTGTATGCACACACTCAGCTGTATTAGTCATGTCACTAGATTAATGATTAATGATTAATGATTAATGATTAATGATTAATGATAAATGATAAATGATAAATGATAAATGATAAATGAAAAATGAAAAATGATAAATGATAAATGATAAATGATAAATGATAAATGATAAATGATAAATGATAAATGATAAATGATAAATGATAAATGATAAAAGATTAATGATTAATGATTAATGATTAATGATTAATGATTAATGATTAATGATTAATGATTAATGATTAATGATTGATGATTGATGATTGATGATTAATGATAATGATTAATGATTAAACGATTAATGAATAGTGATTATTGATTATTGGTTATTGATTATTGATTAATGATTAATGATTATTGATTATTGATTAATGATTAATGATTAATGATTAATGATTAATGATTAATGATAGCTGATAAATGATAAATGATAAATGATAAATGATAAATGATAAATGACAAATGATAAATGATTAATGATTAATGATTAATGATTAATGATTAATGATTAATGATAGATGATTAATGATAAAATGATAAATGATAAATGATAAATGATAAATGATTAATAATGATTAATGGTTAATGAATAATGATTAATGACTAACGATTAGTGATTAATGATTAATGATTAATGATTAGCGATTAGTGACTAATGATTAATGATTAATGGTGAATGATTAATGATTAATGATTAATGATTAATGTTTAATGATTTATTATTAATGAATAATGATTAACGATGATGCTTAATGATTAATGATTTTAATGATTAAATGATTAAGTTAATAATTGTATTAATGATTAGATAAGATTAATGATAATGATTAATGATTAATGATTAATGATAAATAATAAATGGATGGAGATGATAAAGGATTAATGATAAATGATTAATAGTAAATGATAAAATGATGTATATGATAAATGGATAAATGATAAATGATAAAAATGATGGATAAATGATAAATGATAAATGATAAAGATAAATGATAAATGATAAATGATAAATGATTAATGTTTAGTGATTAGTGATTATTGATTAGTGATTAGTGATTATTGATTATTGTGATTATTTATGTTATGATTGATTATTAATTAATGATTAATGATAATGATTATGATTAATGAATAATGATTATGATTAAGATTTAATGATTAATGCTAATGATTAATGATAATGATTAATGATTAATGATAAGATTAGTGATTAAGAGATTATGATTAATGATTAATGATTAATGATTGATGATTAATGATTAAATGATTAATGATAAAGATGATTAAATGATAAATGATAAATGATAAAGATAAATGATAAATGATAAAATGATAAATGATAAATGATAATGAGTAAATGATAAATTGATAAATGATAAAAATGATAATATAATGATAATGATTAAATGATAAATGATAAAGGATAACGATAAATGTAAATGAGAAATGATAAAGGATAAATGATAAATGATAAATGTTATATAAATAATAAATTGATAAATGAAATGGAAAATGATGATTTAAACTATATTGATAATGATTAAATGATTAAAATTGATTACCAGATTAAGGTGATTAATGTAATGATAAAGGATAAATGATAAAGATTAGTGATTAATGATTAATGATAAATGATAAACGATTAATGATTAATGAATAATAATTAGTGGTTTGATGATAATGATAATGATAAATGATAATGGATAAATGATAAATGATAAATGATAAATGATAAATGATAAATGAATAAATGGTAAATGAATGATGATTAACGATTAATGATTAATGATTAATGCGTAATGATTAATGATTAATGATTAATGATTAATGATAAACGATAAACGTTAATGATTAATGAATAATAATTAGTGGTTGATGATTAATGATTAATGATTAATAATAAATGCTAAATGATAAATGATAATGATAAATGATAAATGATAAATGATAAATGATAAATGACTAATGATTAGTGATAAATGATTAATGATTAATGATTAATGATTAATGATTAATGATTAATGATTAATGATTAATGATTAATGATTAATGATTAATGATTAATGATTAATGATTAATGATTTATGATTTATGATTAATGCTTAATGATTAATGATTTATGATAAATGATAATCATTTAATGATAAATGATAGACGATAGACGATAGACGATAGACGATAGACGATAGACGGTAGACGGTAGACGGTAGACGGTAGACGGTAGACGGTAGACGGTAGACGGTAGGACGGTAGACGGTAGACGGTAGACGGTAGACGGTTGACGGTTGACGGTTGACGGTTGACGGTTGACGGTTGACGATAGACGCTAGAACAATATGATAGACGAATCGACGATAGACGATAGACGATTAACGATTAACGATTAACGATTAAACGATTAACGATAATAAACGAATAAACGATAAACGATAAACCGAAAACGGATTTAAACGAAAATATAAAACGATAAACCCGATAAACGATTAACGATTAAACGATTAACGATTGAACGATTAACGATTAACGATTAAACGCTAAACGCTAAACGCTAAAACGCTAAACGCTAAACGCTAAACGATAAAGCTTAAACGGTTAACGGGTAAACGGAGTTAAAGGTTAACGGTTAACGGTTAACGGGTTAACGGTTAAACGGTTAACGGATTGAACGGCATTAACGGATTAAACAGGATTAACGTTATTAACGAGTAACGATTAATAAACGATTAAACGATTAAACGATTAAACGATAAACGCATAAACCGATAAAACGAATAAACGGATAAACGATAAACGATTAAAGTAACGATTAAACGCTAAACGCTAAAACGCTTAAACGCTTAAACGCTTTTTTAAACGCTAAACGCTAAACGCTAAACGCTAACGCTAAACGCTAAAACGGTTAACGGTTAACCACTGTTAAACGGTTAACGGTAAACGATTAACGATTAAACGATTACACGATTAACGATTAACGATTTAACCGGATTAACGGATTAAAACGGATTAAACGGATTAAACGGATTAAACGAAAACGATTAAACGAACTTAAAACGAAATTAAACGATTAACGATTAACGATTAACGATTAAAACGAAACGATAAACGATTAACCCCGATTAACGTTACGATTAAAGACTTAAACGATACAACGATAATTAACGATAAACGAACGTAAACGAAATAAACGAAATAAACGCTAAACGATAAACGATTAAACGAGAAACGCCTTTTAACGATTAACGATAACGAATAAACGAAACGATTAACGATAACGATAAACCATTAACGATAACGATAAACGATAACGATAAACGATTAACGCTAATAAACGATAAACGATAAACGATAAACGATAAACGATAAAATGATAAACGATAACGACTTAATGATTAAATGATAAATGATAATGATAAATGATTAACGATAA
>NC_061102.1:46603948-46676448 GCF_015104395.2 Macrobrachium nipponense | reverse complement strand
TATATATATATAGATATAATATATATATATCTATATATATAGATATCTATATATATAGATATATATATATATATCTATATATATATATATATATATATATATATATATATATATATATGACAACTATATATGATATATATATATATATATATCATATATATATGATATATATATATATATATACATATATATACATATACTAGATATATATATATATATATATATATATATATATATATATATATATATATATAGTATATATATATATATATATATATATATATATATATATATATATATATATATAGGCACTGTAATAGCCTCAATGCCCTCTTAACTTCTTGAATTCTTTGCTCTTTTTTGTATACACTTGTCACTACAAAACCTGAAGAGTTCCCTTATTTGAGGACCATCAAATATACCTGCCTTACGTTTCTCCATGCTTTTTTTTGTTGTTGAAACTTCCGATGGAGGAAAGCAAATCCTCTACCTTCCCTGTCCAATGCCGTTACAAAGTTCTTCATGAGACCGAGTTTGATGTGGAGTTGGTGGAAGCAATATCTTCCTCATTTCAACCAGAGGGTGAGACTGAAAGTTGTGTGACTCAGGTTAACTTCTTGTCTTGATGGTCACTCTTGTCTGACATAATGCTGGTCATCAACACGGCTATCTCATAAGCACAGAGAGCATGGATACTTTATGTGACCACCTCGAAGTCCTAGGACGAGTCCAAATACTTTAAGTTCTCCACAGATCAACCATTTATGTTCCTGTTAGTTCAGAGCAGACAACAGACGTTCCACGCTTTTCTGGGATTTCATTTCAACTGAATGCCCAACAGAGATCGATGAAAACTTATTTTCGTTATTCAGAAGAACTGCCTTGAGACCTTGTTAGTTGAGTCAATGAAAAGTCTCCATTCCATAGCATCATACTTCATACCAAGTAATTCAATCAGGTCAGCAATATTGTTACAGTAGACCAGTGAAGATGTTTCATCAAACGTGAAGAGTTTTCTCAATTCTCTCTCTCAGTCCCCATAATAATAAATTGTTGTTCCTGGTGCCAGTAGATGTTTCTCTCGAAGACGAGAACCCAGTAGCTGGCCAGACTCCTTGGAAAGGTTCAGGTCTCGTGTCAGGTCATTGAGTTCGGCTTGGCCAAGCCCAATACAGTAGAGGTCAGACGGAAAAGAGATTATCGGTGACTCACCTTCCAGAGTGGGCCACAATTCACCCCACGCCGGCACAACATTGGCCTTGGGCTTGGGTCGAAGACACCGGTTGGTCGTCCTCTTCTAGCCTGTATGCACCACACTCAGCTGTATTAGTCATGTCACTAGATTCGGAATCAGAACTAGGTTCCATGGTGACATTTGGCTCAGGAACAGGACTATCAGGGGCCATGGGAGACTGGATTTATGGCAGAAGGAACACCAGGTTATTGAACATGGTGCTTGTTCTTGCGATTGATGTCTTTTAGATTTGTCATGCAAAAGTAGCAGTCGGTAACGTGATCTTTCCCATCCCTCCGCACCATTGGGACATCAAATGGCATACTCTTTCTTTTCTTGTTCCTCCTGTCCCGTAAGTTCTCTCACGTATTTTGCAGCAGATATGGGGAGCGAATGGCTTATCCTGTTCCCATAGTTTGACTCCAAAAGTAAGCTTGATATGCCTTCTTCGCAAAATCAGTGATTTCTGCTTGACGGTCTGGAAGAACCACAAGTCCGCAGATGTAACAGAACCTATTTGGATGGTTTTTACACTTCCGATCCATTTATATATATACCTAGACCTGAAAAGAGATATAAAATTGATTATTAAAGGTTACCCACGACCCAGTTTTGCAAAAACTAAGTCCATAAATGCTTGGATAATTGCGATATTTTGGAAAAATATGATGGAATAGAAATAGACTATATCTTAGAAACCAGACCTGCCCAGGAAAATGAACTGTATTTTTTACTTCAGCATGCAAAAATGGTTTTAAATCAATTGGAAAACTCTTGACCTTTGTAAAGAAAAGTTTTGAAACGCAGACCAGTGATCTGTCTGACATCAGGAAATTGTTAGTTTCAGCGGATACATGTGCGCTAGCGAGCGCTGTGTGATATTGTACAAAATTCTCTGCAAACAAAATGGCAGGAATTCCCAATAATGCCTAAACCTCCTCGCCCTCTCCCCATTATGCTATGGACACCCATCGACGCATTTTATTACGCTATCTGTTTACCGCCTTTTTCTGCTAATGGAAATGTCCAGCTAGGAATGTAACGGATAGCTTCCCAACCTATGGGGAAAAAGAAGGGTCCCTTTCATCCTTCTGCTGGAAGCGTAGAGATGGCGCTTTCAATAAAAAGCCTCGGGAACGGCAAGGGAGCGAAGGAGGAGAGGTGCACACACACACACTGAAACTGAGAGAGAGAGAGAGAGAGAGAGAGAGAGAGAGAGAGAGAGAATTTGGAGAATGGTAGGGTATGGAATGAAAGTGAATTGATCAGATCAAAGAGACTGAGAATTATCATAACAGTTTGATCCAAATGAAAAGTATCGAAATTTATCAAATTTGTTTAACCGCAACCTTTGCATTGATCTAAACTGGAATATTATTTCATCCAAGTAATTTTATTTTCATTATGACAAAGGATGAATATAATATATTTTTTGAAAGTTTTGACAACTTGTAACAAAAAAAATATCAATTAACACACAAAAAAAACTTTTATTAGTTGTTTATTAACTGAGACGATGAAAGAAATTAATAAACAATATATAAAGATAGCAAAATCCCTCGGTAGAAGTGGAAACATTTCATAATAAACCCACACGGTCCCTTGAATTGAATTAAGACTTTTATCATGACGTTTGATAATACCTTCCAATGAGAGGGAAGCCATAATAGAATACTCAAATAGTATGAGAGAGAGAGAGAGAGAGAGAGAGAGAGAGAGAGAGAGAGAGAGAGAGAGAATTATTCTAAATCGAGGACAAATTCGGAAATATTTGAAAACCTAAAGTATAGGCAGGGAAGTAATTTTTCACTAAAATCAAAATGACGCAAATGCATTGTGTCACATCAGTGAGAGGAAATTTTTCTTCTTTTAGTTTTTTCTTCCTAGACACTTGCGAAGTAGTTCAGTTAATGGAATGATTTTAGAGAATTAGACCATTAAATCGTATTTTCCTGTCTTTTGCTCATTTTTTTTTCTCCTCTGACTCGTTTCTAGATCTCATGATCTGATACATCGGGGCATCGGTTGAATCGTATATTTATTTCTCTTGCTGTGTTTACAACAAGGAGGAAAAGTTAAATTAAGAAAGGGTTAATTTTTTGTCCATTTAATATACTCACAAAGGCAAACTTCTTCATGCCTTCTTTCTTACCTTCAATGAATGTAAAAAAAGAAGGTTCTAATTATATGAGACCAAACATTTGACTTATATTTTTGTCAAATGGAAAGATCAGCTAATAAAAATATCTTTTCAATGCTAGAATTTTTTTTTTTTTTTGCATGAAATAATACATATTGTATTTTAAACAATCAGAGCTCAAGATATGAAACATAAGTATTTCGCGGATAACGGTTAATACACTACAAGTACCCAGAATCTTGGAATATAACTCTTCGTATCAGAGAGGGCGCAAATATTTTTTTCTACATAAATATACAAGGTTAACTTGACATAACCTTTTTCTTGTCTCAAAGACTTTTCCTTCTCATTGCAAAAATGGCAAGACGATTTAAGATAATGACACCGATGTCCTTTCTGAGAATTCTAACAGTGTACCTAGAATTGAAAAGGAAGAAAGGTATATCGCTAAAATATTTACTTTATGGATGATCTTCAACATTTATATAAGAATCAAATCCCAGGAACTATCTCTGCTTTCGTATTAAAAAAAAGTTTATATAGTTTAAAAAACTTAATTGTAACGAACATAATGAACTTATTTTTTTCTAATAAAAAACAAGAATATAAATATCTTGTAAAATACTGTTTCCGAAATTTACCGTACTTTTAATTGGTTTCAAAATGATACTAAAATCCTTTACATAGCATGAACAATAAGTGTCCATAACGATTAAAATGATATTATTAACGTTTTATGATAATTGAGGTAACAGTTGAAGGTTCTCAGAAGGGCAGCTTAGAATGACCAAGAAGAGTGAAACCGCTCATTTTGGAGCTTTTTCTTTCACTTCACTTGTTATCTGGAGAGTTGCATTTCATTTTTCCGGAAAGAGGTGGACGGGCCACTGAAGTCGAGAAGCGATGGAACTTCCTTGAAACAATCTTAGGAGAATTATTTGTTTAATTAGTTTTCATTGTCAGTAAATTATGCAACAGCTAAGCATGGGGGAAAAATGATCCGGTAAAACTGTCAGGAAAATTGGGTAGCCTCAATGGACCTCATGAATCACGATCAAGGTACTCATTTGCATGAAGGCATTTTCATGTAATGCAGACACAACGGGAGACGGAGGGAATAAGTAGCGTTCCTTACCTTTACGTTACACGGTTATTGCATTACTGTTTTATTGTTTATTTGCTTAAGAAAATTTAAAAACACATTCATATGCTGTTATTTGCATTTCTTCAGTCTATGACTTTTCAACTTTTCAAAGTGGTTATATATATATATATATATATATATATATATATATATATATATATATATATATATATATATATATATAATGAATATATATATATATATATATTATATATATATATATATATATATATATATATATATATATATATATATATATATATATATAATGAATAACTTGATCACGAAGTATATAAAACGTGATGCTATGTATAAATAAAGCTTTTTGCCACAAAGGAAAAAAATGAAAAAGCGAGATAGCCAAGCACTTTCGGTCACTCAGGTCGAACTAGACCAAAAGTGCTTGGCTATCTCGCTTTTTCATTTTTTCATTCGTGGCAAAAACCTTTATATATATATATATATATATATATATATATATTATATATATATATGTATGTATATATATAGTATATATATATATATATATATATATATATATATATATATATATATTTACGTATGCGCCAGCCTGAATGTGTGACCCAAATATGTAAAGGAAAATATTATATGGAAATGCAAGGTAGCTGGATTTTAACTTACCTTAAAAAGGGGGGTTTTGGCATTATTATTTTTAGAGAAAGAGGTTGCCAGAAAACTCAGCTAATTACTTTACATACATTTATTTACAAGAGGCCGTTGAATGGCCTGGAGAAAGAGTAAATGCAGCTTGTCTGCACGGGGACCAATATTATCTCTCACAAGGGGATAGCTGGCTAAAATAAGATTCATGTAAATGCTGGCTTTCAAAATTATTCATATTATCTTGCTGTAATGCAGTACTTGCGGGCGCGAAGACCCGGACACGTGATTCAGCAAATCTGGAAAAAATCCAAGAAAAATAAAAAAGGAAGACTTCTTGCACAAGTTAGTTATTCAATTTTATCTAACACACTGGGGGAAAAGGACTAGTGTTTAACTGAGGTATGCAATGAAGACTTAATCTTTAACAAGTCCCAAGAGGAAGCACATGGCCCGATTGGGACAAAGGGCTTTTGATGTAAAAGTGATAGAAGGGAAATTTGAAAATGAAATTAGCAAGATTCGTCTTGGAGAAAAAGAGCTGGTTTGGAGTTTTACACTTTCTAGACGTACCTTAAAACCTTGAGGCTTGAACAAGATGGTCACACCAGCGTTTGAGAGGAGGAGAGAAGGCGCGTCCGCCTTGCTTTAGGTCTAGCTTCTACTGGGACAGACGCTGGGTGTCTTGGAAATGCGGGGATTTCACACACAGCCTCGGGCACTGCCTGGAAAGTCAAAACAACAACCATCAAATTTGGAAGGAAAAAGGTCTTATGGTAGGAGTCCCTAAAATCAGCTGATTTTGGCTGCTCTTTTAGGCTAACTAAAATCCAGAAATTCTAGGTAGATGTTTGGGGGCAATAAATGTAATATATATATATATATATATATATATATATATATATATATATATATATATATATATATATATATATAACATATATAAATATAAATATATATATATATATATATATATATATATATATATATATATATATATATATATATATATATATAATATATATATCTATCACATTACCGTGATTCATATACATATATCGTGCTACAAATGTCCTTTAATATCTAATTCGCTCTACCTCGGAATTAATATATTTTCATATATGTTTAGCCGATAATAGAATTGGCGGCTGATAGGCGCGAACCATCGACCTCTCAATTCCAGGACTGGCAGTGAAGCCTAGACAAACCCCGCCACCGCAAGTGGAATTGAGAGGTCGATGGTTCGTGCCTGTCGGCCGCCAATTCTATTATCGCTTAATAAATTCCCCTCGGTTAAACATATATGAAAAATATATAATTCTGAGGTAGAGCGAATTAGATATTAAAGGAAATTTGTAGCTCGACAGATATATATATATATATATATATATGTATATATATATATATATATATATATATACATATTTATTTATTTATTATATATATATATATATATATTATATATAGATATATATATATATTATATATATATATATATATATATATATATTATATATATATATATATATATATATATATATATATGTATATATTATATACATAATATACATATATATATATATATATATATATATATATATATATATATATATATATATATATATATGTTTGTGTTTGCTACCTCAATAACGTAAGTTGTAAGTGAACTGAAAATTTTGCTAATTTGTTACTATAGATGTTAGTTTTTTATAAGGGGTGTCTTGCAGATTACAGAGCACCGCCAATAACACTGTTGGTGAAAGGTTTGTATCGATCTTGTGATACGATAATCTATCGTAAATATTTTTAAAAAACACTTTTATTTTATTTATTTCACATATTTCCTTAACCTCACCATTTACACGCAAACCCAGTATCGTCAATAACAAAAACTTTACACTCACCACCTTAATTAACGATATTAGATTATGGAGACTTTACTCTTTGTTCAAGAAAAATACCTGCTTCCCACTCCTACTTCCTTGCCCTGACGGTACGACATCTGTTGGGTGCATAATTAGTTACTTGTTCAACTGCTTCGGGGTTTCATAGTCGCGGATTCGTGTTCACTCTGGATCAGCGGAGGGAACGAACTGTTGTGCGCGATAGTACAATAAGGTTTAGAATCCTCTGCTTAGAGGGTGGGGAGCCAGATATAACCTGAACATAGCAGAAAGGAGAGCGCCCTTTTACGAGAGGCCAGTAGTAAGGGTTTAGGTAGCGAATTAGATGGGCCCAAAGGGAGCGCTTAGCATAGGGAAACCAAACATCCCTTATCTTCATCCCTATTTTCCATCTACCCCATGCAGTTTAAGACCTGGTATTCATCTATAATGTTCTTTACAGACAGGAGCTGATGCCTGGATGCTGGAAGAAGAGCTTCCCCCTCAAACTACGAATCTCCTATTTCAAGTTCCCTCATTTTTCTCCCCGTAACATATTTTTTGGTATCCAGTTTCCCAGAGGTAAAGTGTTCCCGTTTTGTGATATAACTTCAGTGACATAAAGGTCCCTTGCTCATAGTGTGAAGCAATTTATTCATTCCTCCCATTTACTTTGATTGCTAGGGAAAGAACCCAGTATAAACGAAGCTTTACCTGGATTGTTCCATAGCTGGTATCTAATTGAATCTCATTGTGTTGTTTTCTCGAGCCAGTGGCTCTCCAATTGCACTATAATGAATTCTTCATTCTGGAAATCTAATATTATTTCTTTTGCTGTTAATCTTGTCATAGGTTGTTCTATTAATAATTGCATGATTATTTCAATCCTCATTTGTCATGCTATAACTGTGTACAGCAAAGTATAATTTTGCAATTAATCTGTGTTTTTAGAAATTACATAAGTGTAAGAGCCTATCCAGGTGTTTCTATTGATTATATATCAGTCAGGGAAAGTGGGTTCTGCAAGGTCTAGTGCAACCCTTATACATCTAGTAATTATACAAGTGTAAGGGCCTATCTAGGTTTTTCTATTGATTATATAGCATTCACGGTGAGTTCTGCAAGGTTTAATGCAATCCTTATACATCAGCCACTCTCCATGTCTAAATATAGAACATTGACAACTTACCAGAATCCTCAATTAAATTGGTGAAATAGCAATTGCTAAAGCACTAGACTAGGATGTGATATGAACTGGAAAAATAATAACAAAACCTTTATTGAATTGTAATAACCGCAAGGCCAGATTGGTAAGAGGAGAAAGGTAAGGGGTATTATTTATCAGTGTTGTATCTTGCAAATGCATTAGGTAGGAAAAGGATCGAATAAGTGAACATTACACATGCAGCACGAGGGTTCGTAAATTGGCAAGTGCGAGAATAACTTGCGGCGAATTCCTTAGAGTAGGTAGGTTGTGTTGGTCTTTGCCTCACACTGGGTTAGTAGGTTTGTGAGCTAGTCATTATTAAGGACTGCGTCTTGTAGGTAAAATATTGCTTGTGCTAGCAGTGAGAAGTTAGCAAGTGTGTTGTTTGTGAACAGTTTATGTCAGTGAAAGAGCACAGTTCCTCTGTTGGTTAAGTGAAATGTGAAGATTAGTAGTGTTTTAAGAATATAACATGTGGTAACTCACGGCTTCCAGTCCAATAGCCCTCACCTTAGCTAAACTCTACACCAACACCTGACCGGCCGGATTCTGCTCGCACGTTACTGTTGTCTGAAAATAACAGTTGTGTTAAAATTCATAGTGTAGAATTCTTAGTAGTGCTCTCAAAGAGTTGTTAATGTCTACATTCATGCTTTCCTTTGTATATTGTAAACAAATGGAAGAACCAATAACATCATTCATTTGTGTTCTCTCAACAATTCAGAATTATTGGAACCAAATGCCCTGGCTAGACTGGGCACTGAGCTGTCATCACCCGTCGGCCATCTCGTCCTCATCAATTTGTAAACATTACCACGTGACTCATCCCATCAAAACAAGGGAAGTCCTTGAGCATCATAACCACTCAGTGTTATTATGAACTTCGCTGTCATCCTACAAGCATTTCATTATTGGGATGTACTCTGATATTGTTTAGGAATCATTATCCAAGCTTTGAATATTTCACAATTAACTGGGAAAAGAAGCCACATTTGTCATTTGCGTGAGAGTGTAGTCAATTGCTTTAAATAAAATGCGAAATCCTAGAGAGAGAGAGAGAGAGAGAGAGAGAGAGAGAGAGAGAGAGAGAGAGAGAGAGAATTAAATTGTTCTTTAATTTATGCTATTTTATCCAAATTAATACGAAGCATGTTTTGTTAATCAATGTTGATATATCCCGTGAGGAATACAACAATTGTTTTGCAACAGAAGAGTAAAAACAGACCCAAACCCAAATTTGTAAGTTGAAGAAAATCTCTGGGATGACCACTACAATCATCACCGTATATCTTTTTTTTTTTTTTATTGAAACTCATTTTACACGTATTGCTGTCACAATTGCACATGATGGTGTTGCCATTACTTCAGCGAAATATCTTACGAGCTTATTCTAAGTGCTTTTAGGTTACTGAACGAGTGTTCGAGCTGTCTTTTAAAAGAATAGAGTGCCAATCCAAACCAATAAAACCTCTGCATTACAGAACAAACCTGGGTGCTAATTAAATATCTGCAGTTGATTGAACTGTACTGCTATGGATATTTCTTAAGCCTAGTATACAAAATACAAGTAGCAACCTTGCATTGAGTGCAAATCAAAGTCTTCCTTTCACACAGTGAGAGGAAGCAGTATCACTAGTATCTAGGAACTAGACACCCATAAGTGATAACCAAGGGGTTTCCCCTTTGCAGTGCCACCAATCTAGTCAATTGCAAATTGAGTCACCCACCTAAAGTGTTTTCTTTTTTCCCCTTTTACCTTTTACTCATCAAATGTCCTCAGCTTCCTGTGGAGTGCTATTTCCTTTTGCACAATTTATTACACGGGTAACTAGGCCGCCTAGTATCACCAAGAGAGTCCTGTGGAATACACAATCTCACCTGTGCATTTAGACACAGAGTGCCAATATTAGCCTGTCTACCCATAATACCACTAGTCACTACATTGTCTGTGAGTTCCAGCGAATTGTCGCTCACCGAGGACCATTCCATTTAGTGTGACATTTTAATGGCCTACTCAGCCACACTGCCGCTTTACTAAAAAGCGCCATTACAGTGAAATGTCACCAAATTAAAGGACACTTCCCAAATTAGCCTTATTCCCAGGCAATTTTAACACACCCTAACCTACTAGAACCATGTCAGCAGAAAATTACCAAACCTTCATGAATCTGGGGATGGAGGTGGGTTTCACGGGAAGAGAGCTCACCAGGTGGGTACAGGAACAGCAAGATGCCTTACTCGAAAGGGAGAGACAGGAAAGGGCAGAACAAAGGAAGGAGAGAGAAGAGCAAAGGTAGTACGAAGAAGCAAACGTGGAAAGACAAAGGGCAGAGAGAAAAGAACAAAGGAAGTACAAGCTAGCTGTAAAAGAAAATGAGACTGAGCTTGAGGAAGCCCAAAAAGACAGTTTCACAGCTCTAGCCTCACAACATACCACTAACCCCACACCTTCCATGGCTAAACCTTCTACATCCATTATCAACTCACTGATACCAAAGTGGACTAACGACAAGCCAGAGGCATAGTTAGAGGCGGTAGAGACAATTTTTTGCAAACTATACTACCACAGAGATAGAGAGAGGGTCTTACCTCTCTCTAAGGTAAAGCTAAGGCCACCCTTCACTCTCTGGATAGTGGAAAAAAGGGAGATGTGGATGAAGTTTAGAGGCTATAATAATGGCATATAAAATCACACCTGAGAGATGGCGACAACGGTGGAGGGTTCTCCCAAAAGAAATTGGTCAGACATAGACTGAATGGGCCTATAATAAAACCTGGGTGGGTCAGCGATGGCTTGATTCCTAAGAATACAAGAAGTTCAAGGACCTGTTCAACCAGATGATGCTGGAGGATTTCTTCCAATATGCTCCTAGGGCCCTTGCCATGTACATCAATGATGACCAGCCCAAGACACCCATGGAAGACTGCCATGTGTTCAACGACTGGGAAACATTCTACCCATCCTCCAGCATATCTTACCAGTGAATAAAACCACCTGGTCATTTCCCATGGCCAGCTCACCCAAAGAACAGACTCCTCTCCCTACCCCCAGTATGTAACTACTACCATAAAAAGGGAGACTCAGAATCTGAGTACTACTTTAAAGGGGAGCTATCAAGAAGCACCTACCTAAGCAGTACAAGAACCCAAATGGTGCCTTTCCAGCCACTTCTAAGCAAACATCATCACCCACATACACCACAGCCAGCCAAGTTCATACAAGGGGCCCTACAAAGACTGGTGCCCCTGGTCACCATAGTGTCGAGCATCATGCCTGCCTACCGCATGGAAAACCTACCAAGCACATAATCATGATCAGTGCCACGTCTGCCTTCTGACGATCCTCATTCCGGGAGTTTGGATACTAAAACAGTATATAAATATACTTGCCCTGGTGTAACTCTGGGACTTATGTGGGATCTACGATGAAGTAACTGAGGATCAGAATCAATTCTCATCGTGGAATAAGTTTCTGCACAGGAAGTAGGCTCTTTAACCAGGAGACAATTTTTCCATCATAGGGGAAACACCAAACACCCAAGAACAACCCATTTGATAGTCATTGCTCATTAAGTAGCTGGGTCCCTAATTAAATACCCAAACCTCATCCATCCAACTGTACCTTAGCTAACGTGTCTCCTTTTATGTTTTCTCGTGTAATTCAGTCTTCCCTTCTCTTAACTTAATTGGTCGACGGTCTTATCATGTAAATATTTTTTGTAATAGTAAATTTTAGTAAATTCTAGTCTTTTTAGTGTTTGATAATTTTTATTAAATTTCATGATTGTTTTATAGCTTTATATTGAATTAAGTAACCCTTAAATGCCGAATGGACGTATTAAACGTCGAGTCAAAATGTCCCCGTATGCCGAATGGACGTACCATACGTCGACTCAAAAAAGTTTTTTTTTAAATTCGCGGAAAAATACTTATAGGCCTACCAACCAAAACTTTTGAATCACGCGCCTTGGGGGATGCTGGGAGTTCACGGATCAAGGCGTTGTTTTGTTTACAATCGTTACGCAGGCGCGCAAGCACGAATTTCTTTCTTATCGCACTAAAAGTATCAGTGACATCAATCAAAAATTATTTGTCACTTTGACATAATTTTTGCACCGTTTAAATTATTCGTTACATGAAGTATTATATATGGAAATGTGCGCAATTTCATTTAAAATACAACAAAAAAATACTCATGATTGTAGCTCTTATCACTTTTGAAATATTTCTATATAAATAACGATAAGTGCCAAAATTTCAACCTTCAGTCAACTTTGACTCTACCGAAATGGTCAAAAAACGCAATTGTAAGCTACAACGCTTATATTTTAGTAATATTCAACTATTTACCTTAATTTTGTAACAAATTGGAAGTCTCTAGCACAATATTTCGATTTATGGTGAATTTATGAAAAAACTTTTTCCTTACGTCCGCGCGGTAACTCTTCCGAAAAAAATCATACATGCGATTGTGGTAATGTTTGCACCATTTTCTTAAAATTAGCCGTTACATAAGTTTTATGTATGGAAATGTGCGCAATTTCATGCACAATACAACTAAAAACAACCCATGGTTGTAGCTTTTATCAGTTTTGAAATATTTTCATATAAAAAATGATAAGTGACAAATTTTCAACCTTCCCCCCCCCCCCCCCCCGGTCAACTTTGACTACCGAAATGGTCGAAAAACGCAATTGTAAGCTAAAACTCTTATATTCTAGTAATATTCAATCATTTACCTTTATCTTTTAACAAATTGGAAGTCTCTAGCACAATATTTCGATTTTCCTTACGTTCGCGCGGTAACTCTTCCGAAAAAATCATACGTGCGATTGTGGTAATGTTTGCAACCATTTTAAATTAGCCGTTACATAAGTTTTATTATATGAAAATGTGCGCAATTTCATGTAGAATACAACGAAAAATAAATGAAGTCTGTAGCGTTTCTCATTTTTGAAATATTTGCATATAAAAAAATATATAAAAAAATGTCGTCATTCGGTCAACTTTAACTCGTCCGAAATGGTCGAAAACTGCAATTGTAAGCTAAAACTCTTACAGTATCATAATATTCCATCATTTATCTTAATCTTGAAACAAATTCGAAGTCTCTATAACATATTTTTAGATTTATGGTGAATTTAAAAAAAATATATTTTTTTTACATCCGCGTGTTACGAATTCATGCATCATTTTGTGATAATATTTTCTCTGTTTGTTGCTTTTAAAATCGTTTACAATGTGTTATGCGCTATCATATATCATTATATTATATATGATAATATAATTTTTTTTTTTCATTTCTGATGATTGCATACTAAACTTCAGGCAAATGACAAAAAAGGGAAACCAAGAAAAATTAACTCTTAATCTTTAAAACTATGCGCGCTGTGATTTTTTGAAGAAAATAATCGTTTTCCGCTCCGAACGCTCACTCCAAACCGGCTCCGGCATTCGGGAGAGGTTTTGATTTTTTACCGCTTCGGCGTTTAAGGGGTTAACAGATTCCAAGATGATGTAATAAATGTGTTTATTACAAAAAGTCAGAATAAGAAAAATGAGATATTTTGGCCTGGTTTTTTCTTCAAGTCAACACCTGATCTAATATATATATATATATATATATATATATATATATATATATATATCTATATATATATATATATATATATATATATCTATATATATATCTATAAACATATATATATATATATATCTATATATATATATATATATATATATATATATATATATATATATATATAAATATATATATATATATATATATATATATATATATATATATATATATATATCTATATATATATATATATATATATATATATATATATATATATATATATATATATATAGTATATATATATATATATATATATATATATATATAGTCTCAGTATTGGGCGGCTACTTGGAAATCTTAGCTTGATGATAAATAACAGTGCCAAGACCAGGAAGAACATTCTTTATTAAACGAGCTTTCGAGGTTTAAAACCTCATCTTCAGGCTGAAAAAATGACAAGGATGAGAAATCACTAAAAAATTACATTAAAATTAATTGTCTTGCTTCAGTAAAAAAAAATAAAACGAACATCACATACAAACTACAAATTAAAAATTACGAAAAAACTAAAACAAAACGCAAAACATACAAAAACAGAAATAAAAATAAAAATAATATGAAAGGTAAACAAACTACACTCAAAAATAAAATGGCTAACGACCACTTTTGTGTACCTACTATGAAACTATATGATAGCTAGTTGAATACCGGACGAGTTGTTGTTCAATTCCGGTTTCATTTTCTTAATAAACAGCGACTCTGAAATTAAAATGGTCCAGTCTATTTGAGCAAAAAGACAGTACTCTAAAATCTAGTGAGTTGAAAGGATGGTCCTGTGCTAAACTGTGTTCCCTTATGGCAGAAAAAGGAGGTTTAGAAAGAGGAAACCTAGTTCTAACGGAAAGACCTCTGTGTTCCAAGATTCTGTGTCTAAGCCAGCGGGAACGGATCCCACGTATCGCAGACCACACTGCGAACAAGTAAACAAGTAAACGACACTCGAATTAAGGTCCACAGGAAGAGCAGGTCTTCTCCCTCAAAAGTGATCCTACAGTAAAAGGGTTAGTAAACAAATCTGAAACTAACTTGAGGAAAACTATGCTTAAGTATTTCTTGTAACTTTTTTCGTACCAAGTAGCTACTATGACCAAGGAAAGGCAATTTAATATACTTTACATCTTTACTAGCAGTACTGTACACCGGTCTGGGACAAAATTTCTCATCTAGAAAATTTTTCAGAACTTTGTAAAAGACAAATATGGGATAAGAATTTTCAGAAAAATAATTCTGGAGGAAGACCATGTCTTGATGAAATAAATTAAAATCACAACAGACATTGTAAGCTCTATTTATCATGGTACGTATTGAATTAATTTTTTTAAACAACTTTGGTGAAAAACTAAGATAATTCAATCCCAACCAGTAAAAGTACTTTTCCTATAAACGGAAGTCTCAAATTTACCTCTATTTCTGTGTACCTGAACATCTAAAAAAATGACAACATATTATCCTGTTCTGTCTCACAAGTAAAAGAAATATTAGGATGACGAGAATTAAAATATTCAAAAAATAAATCCACGTGTGAACGTTCCTTAAACACAAGGAAAGTGTCATCCACGTACCTACGGTAATACAAGGGTTTGAAAGCAACAGGGCATTCAGACATCCAAATCTTTAAGTACTTTTTAAGTTTTGAAAAACTGTGTTCAACTTTAAGAAACTGTGACATTTGTGGTAGTGAAACCCTTATTTCTATTTTTAAAACAAAATTTCTGTAATTGCGAATGAAACCTTTCAAAATTTTAATCGTAGCAAGGAGGGTGACAATCAGTTAAATAAAGACAGAATCAATATTTTACGTAATCTTAAGAACGATGATAGTATTGTTATTACAAAGCCAGATAAAGGTAGGGGTGTTGTATTGATGAATAGGTCTGATTATTTAGATAAAATGAAGAAATACTCTCTGAAACAATACTCTCTACAAAATTTAGGATGTTAAATGTAGATATTGCGAGTCACATTTTGAAATTAGAAGACAAATTAAATAGGTTGTTAAGAAGTTTTGAGAGATAAGATTGGGGAAGTTACCTATAGTAATTTATTTGCTTCAGGGTCAAAGCCCGGTTACATGTATGGTCTACCTAACGGTTCATAAATAGGAAACCCATTAAGACCCATTATATCCTCAATTGGGCACCTTTTAGCTATTACTTGTCAAAGTTTCTGGTTCCAGTTTTAAAACCTCTAACTTTTTAGTGAGTTCAATGTCCCAAATTCTTCCAAGTTTGTCAAAGATTGTGTTCTTTCGATTTTAACCAAGATGTTGTAATGGCTAGTTTTGATGTAACCTCTCTTTTCACAAATATCCCATTAAAAGAAACAACTGACATTATTCTTAATAATATATGTGAAAACCGCCATAACAAATTTTGGACTTAGTAAAGTAGATTTGCGAAAATTATTACAATTGGCCACAACTGATGGCATTTTTTACTTTTGATGGTAAATTATATATTCAAATAGATGGAGTTGCTATGGGAAATTCCCTTGGACCTGTATATGCAGATTGTTTCATGGGTTTATTGTGAAAAGATTTGGATGTCTGAATGCCCTGTTGCTTTCAAACCCTTGTATTACCGTAGGTACGTGGATGACACTTTCCTTGTGTTTAAGGAACGTTCACACGTGGATTTATTTTTTGAATATTTTAATTCTCGTCATCCTAATATTTCTTTTACTTGTGAGACAGAACAGGATAATATGTTGTCATTTTTAGATGTTCAGGTACACAGAAATAGAGGTAAATTTGAGACTTCCGTTTATAGGAAAAGTACTTTTACTGGCTTGGGATTGAATTATCTTAGTTTTTCACCAAAGTTGTTTTAAAATTATTCAATAACGTACCATGATAAATAGAGCTTACAATGTCTGTTGTGATTTTAATTTATTTCATCAAGACATGGTCTTCCTCCAGAATTATTTTTCTGAAAATTCTTATCCCGTATTTGTCTTTTACAAAGTTCTGAAAAATTTTCTAGATGAGAAATTTTGTCCCAGACCGGTGTACAGTACTGCTAGTAAAGATGTAAAGTATATTAAATTGCCTTTCCTTGGTCATAGTAGCTACTTGGTACGAAAAAAGTTACAAGAAATACTTAAGCATAGTTTCCTCAAGTTAGTTTCAGATTTGTTTTTACTAACCCTTTTACTGTAGGATCACTTTTGAGGGCGAAGCCCTGCTCTTCCTGTGGACCTTAATTCGAGTGTCGTTTACTTGTTTACTTGTTCGCAGTGTGGTCTGCGATACGTGGGATCCAGTTCCCGCTGGCTTAGACACAGAATCTTGGAACACAGAGGTCTTTCCGTTAGAACTAGGTTTCCTCTTTCTAAACCTCCTTTTTCTGCATAAGGGAACACAGTTTAGCACAGGACCATCCTTTCACTCACCTAGATTTTAGAGTACTGTCTTTTTGCTCAAATAGACTGGACCTTTTAATTTCAGAGTCGCTGTTTATTAAGAAAATGAAACCGGAATTGAACAACAACTCGTCCGGTATTCAACTAGCTATCCATATAGTTTCATAGTAGTACACAAAGTGGTCGTTAGCCATTTATTTTTGAGTGTAGTTTGTTTACCTTTCATTTATTTTTTATTTTTATTTTTGTTTTCTGTTTTTGTATGTTTTGCGTTTTGTTTTAGTTTTTTCGTAATTTTTTAATTTGTAGTTTGTATGTGATGTTCGTTTTATTTTTTTTTACTGAAGCAAGACAATTAATTTTAATGTAATTTTTTAGTGATTTCTCATCCTTGTCATTTTTTCAGCCTGAAGATGAGGTTTTAAACCTCGAAAGCTCGTTTAATAAAGAATGTTCTTCCTGGTCTTGGCACTGTTATTTATCATCAAGCTATATATATATATATATATATATATATATATTATATATATATATATGTATATATATATATAGATATATATATATATATATATATAATATAAACACACACACATATATATCTATCTATATATATATATATATAATATATATATATATATATTATATATATATATATATATTAGATAGATATATATATGTTATGTGTATGTATATATATATTTATATATATATATATATATATATATATATATATATATATATAATATATATATATATATATAGGTATATATATATATATATGTATATATGTATATATGTATATATAGATATATATATATATATATCTATATATATATATATATATATATATATATATATATATATATATATATTATATATATATGTTATGCATCTGTCTGCTACTTATATTATATGCGTGACTTTTCGATGTCCACAGATATAAAATAACAGTAGCATTTGGTACGAATTCACTAAATCTCTTTGCTACAGCCAAGATTCAAACCTGGACCTTTGGTTGTGATACAGCGACAGACTTTGACTATTCGGCTACGAAGTGAGATGTAACTTGATATCGATTCTGCTGAACATATTCCTATTGAATTCAGGTTTTGTACCTAGAATTGATATTATCGCAAGTCCACCATTAAAGCTGATTGCTATGTTTGCCTCATGACTTATTTTACATTCCTCAAAAACAGTTAATTTTGGAGAAGACTAAAATTTAGTTTTAGGAGATGGGAAAGGAAGAGAAAAAGTCTCTTCATTCTAATATGGAAACGGATGGATTCCCGAGGGAGGGAATGGTAAAAGGCCTTTGATCTTAACCTTTTCCTCGAATTCCTCTAAAAGTTTTCGGAAAGAGGAGCCTTACCATTATCATATTCATTTCTTGTACCTGCTGAACATAACATCTAGCATTAATAGTTATTATCCAGTATTTAGGGTAGCTGAAATCAGTCCTGTGACTTAATTGTAAATGCTAAGTAAAATGATCGATGTGTAAGAACGAATCCGAATTTAATCACAATATATTATTACTAAATATCAACGATGGTATGATGAAAACAGTCCTAAAGAATGACGTAACGAGGGGAATTAGTATACTACCATTTAGAAAAAAAGATTCAGATCTTTATCACCGTATGAGGATAATGGCAATTTCTTTGTCTTATTCTTTCTAGAAAATAAAATTCACATTCACGATTTTGGCAGCTATGTCAAAGCAATTGCCTGTGGTCTTGGCAACGCGCAAGCAGGTAGCTTGTGTTATCGGCAAAGAAATCTACTGTCTTTATGAAGAGGGGTACAACTCTGCATTGTAATGGGTCCGAAATATTTAGAAATTCTACTGGAATTTATTCAACTTTTCAACAGAGAAACTCTTTCAATTACATAACTTAAGGTTAAATGCATCAAGGCAAATTTGGAAGATGTCAATGAGGACGTTGAGCTCGATTTCGTGTAACTAGTTTAGATCATCATGCAAGACTGGTGAAATGGACGATAGTTATTTTTCCCATTATTGCTCCAGTTTCAAGAAAAGTGGGAAGAACTACTTTCAGCCACTATTGCATTAGCCTGTTAACCGCTAAATCCGAATGACATCATCACAGTCGCCCATCAGAGTAATTGGGAATAACTCTTCATTTATTGTATATGCCTGCGCCATCAATTTTCCTGAAGTATTGCAGCTGCAGTTACAAGTAATACACTTTCATCTGAGAGAGAGAGAGAGAGAGAGAGAGAGAGAGAGAGAGAGAGAGAGAGAGAGAGAGAAACAAACAACTTCTTGTAATTGTAAACTGTTTGTAGTGTTGCCTGTTATCATTAATGTTATTAAGATTTGGTATAAACTCAACTTTGTTTTGAGGTCTTTTTGAAATTGTAATTCTCATTAATAGTTGAAATTTTTGAGATTATGATTATTTTGATTAGTTTTTGTGGTTATGGTAACTCAAGGTTTATTAAATATTGTCTGATAATCTTTGTTAAGGCTGTCTTATGGAATGTATTTTATTTTGACTATGATGAACTAACTTAAGATTGTTTTCCATTATCATTTGCTGATTTGTAGTAAGGTTACTTTTGGTTTAATATGATAATTATCAGATGTAATTAAGGAAGTCTTTCCTTTGTAAGAGTAAGAAAGGTATTGATTCATTTATAAAGTAGTAAATTTTTTTAATAATAAATTAGTATTAATTTCTAAATATTTTTCTTACTCAACTCCTTCCTCCTTTGTCTACCTCAGATGCTGCCGGATTGTCTCAGTCCCGATATTTTTACTTTTATAAAGAACATGATGGACCCAATAGCGGATCATAAATATATGTACATATATAATATATATATATTATATATATATATATATATATATATATATATATACATACATATATATATATATATATATATATATAGAAATATATCTATATATATATATTATATATATATATATATATATATATATATTTCTATATATAGATCCTAATATATAATATATATATATATATATATTTCTATATATATATAATATATATATATATATCTATATATATATATATATATATATATATATTATATATATATATATATATATATATATATATATACTGGAAGATTGGGGCATCTAGATCGCCGCAGATTCAGGAGGAATAAAAATTGCAAACAGCCATCGTAGCATTGTAAATTTATTGGCCAAATTTTCGAGACATGTCTCATCACCAGGGCTGTAAAATACAAAGAATAAAAAAAAAAATGGACTCGGTTAAAAAAACTCACAAAGTCTAAAAACAAGAAACTTGAATTTAAAATAGACAAAATCAAGCTAAAAACATTGAAAACCTAATACTGAAAAAACTTTTAAAATTATATATATAAAAAATTATGATGTTAAAATAGATTTAGTGCAACCTGTTTTAGGTCATTTGTACTCCCTTTGCTAGATTGCTGTTCTCTGGTGTGGATCTGCTTCAGCCAGAGATTTATCTCTAGTAGAGAGAGAGAGAGTGGTTCCTAACAGTAGTAGTTATGACTTGGACCATCATCAGATGGTTCCTTGTTTTTCACTTTTTCCTAAGTTGTATTTCAACGGAGATCTTTTACATTCACAATTGATCCCTGATCCACTACATCTGCCGAGAGCAACCAGATTCACTGAACAATAGCATCAATATACAGTAAATGTGCCTGGTTGTCGAATAGCCTCCAAGAGGATGTTGTGCAATTAAAACATCAGAAGTTCAAGGGAAGGTACAGTACATTACTACGGTATATGCTATTCTGTTTGCGTTTTAATACATTTTTATCTCTTTGATTATTTATTAATTTATTTCTTTTTATAATAAGTGGGGTCTCTTCTTTCTGTATTTCCCTTTACCTCGTCGTCTTCCTAATCAACACCATATTCTTTGGAAGCTTGAATATCTCGTCAATAGCCCCCGTGGAATTGTTTCAAATGAATAGGTTTCATCTTCTTAATAACCCACGCCAGAACCAATGAAATGTGTCGTGATATTGATGAGAATAGTGCTAGGGCGTACTCCGTAAACGACGCACAGACACATCGCCCTAACTCTGTGACAAGGCGAGGGCTACTGCATCATGAGCGGGTGCAGCTAAAGAAGCGAGCTCTAAATGTTATCAGAATAGGCCAGCTCAATATTGGGTCTATGACAGGAAGAGGAAGAGAGTTGGCGGAATTGATGAGGATAAAGAGAGTGGATATTTTGTGTGTGCAGGAAACTCGATGGAAGGGTAATAAAGCTAAAAAACTGGGGGATGGCTACAAGCTAATCTATAGTGGAGCAAATGAGCAGGGTAGGAATGGCGTTGGTGTAGTGTTGTCGGGGGAAATGAAGAATGCAGTGACGGAAGTGAGTAGAAAGAATGATCGCATTATGAGAGTGAAGATATGTTCTGGAGGGGAAACAATTGAACATCATTATGGCTCATTATTGGGGCCTCCAAACAAGATGGGCTGTTCAACAGAGGCAGAAAAGAGCCGTTTTTGGACGAAATTGAAGTGAGGTAACCCCAGAACTTTGGAAGAGGCAGGACAGAGGACTGTAGTGGGGGCAAGGGGGTTGGGGACCGAACTTTAATGGACATGGGTCGGAACTGAAAAGGATGTAATTGAACGTTGCATGAGGACCATGTATTGGGGAGAGAAACCCAGAAGGCCGTTTTTGGGAACGAAATGAGTGAGGTAACCCAAGAACTGGAAAGAGCAGGAGAGGACTGTAGTGGGGGCAGACTTTAATGGACATGTCGGAAATGAAAAGGATGTAATTGAACGTGTGCATGGAGGACATGGGATTGGGGAGAGAAACCCAGAAGGAGAGAGTATAGTGGACTTTGCCGTGTCCTTTGATATGGCAATAGTGAACACATTCTTCAAAAAGAAGAGGGAGCACTTGATAACATACAGGAGTGGCGGTAGGTGCACACAAATAGATTACCTCCTTTACAATAGATCAAGGCTGGTGGAAGTTAGGAATTGTAAAGTTATCCCAGGTGACCACGTGGCCCCCCAACATAGGCTCCTTTGTATGGATTTAAGGATGAAAAGAGAAAAGAAAACGAAAACGAAGGGGGTGGGGTAAAGAAAATCAAGTGGTATAAATTGTTAGGGAGGGAGAATGATAAGAAGAGGGAGTTCAAGAGAAGAGTGCTGGGAGAGGTTGATCTGGGAATTGAAGATGTGGGAGAATGGTGGAGGCATAATGCATCAGTGATTAGAATACATGGAAAGGAGATACTAGGGAAACATCTTGGAATAGTATGGGAGGAAAAGGAGAGCTGGTGGTGGGGAGAAGAGGTGGGGGAAGTGGTGAAGGGTAAAAGGGAGGCAAAGAAGAGATTTGAAGAGTCACAGCTGGAGGAGGACAGAGAAAGATTAAGAGAAAGAAACAAAGAAGTAAAAAGGGTGGTAGCTCAAGCTAAGGCAAGGGCATATGAGGAGGTTTATAATGAACTGGAAACCAAGGAAGGGTTGAGTAAGATGCTCAAACTGTCAAAAGTAAGAAATAAAAGAACAAAGGACATCACCCATATTAAGCAAATGAAAGATAGAAATGGTACAGTCATAAAAAAGGAAGAAGACATCCTGAAAAGATGGAAAGAGTATTTCGAACTACTGCTAAATGAAGAAAATGAAAGACTTGTAAGAGAGGATGGACAAGTAACATGGGAATGGTAATGGGGAGATATCTAGGGATGAAGTGATACGAGCCTTAAAAAGAATGAGGAATGGGAAGGCAACAGGACCTGACTTAATCCCAGTCGAAGTTTGGAAAGCCTTAGGAGAGGAAGGAGTAGACATCTTGTATGATCTGATGGTAAAAATATTCGAACAGGAAAAGATACCAGAAGAATGGCGGGAAAGCATATTGATACCAATATTTAAAGGTAAAGGTGATGTCCAGGAATGCAGTAATTATAGAGGTATAAAACTAATGTCTCACACGTTGAAGATTTTGGAAAGAATAATAGATAGCAGGCTGAGAGAGGAAGTTAGAATAGGGAAGGAACAGTTAGGATTTATGAAGGGAAGCGGCACAACAGATGGAATATTTTGCATAAGGCAGCTAATGGAGAAATTCAGAGAAAAACAACGAGACCTGCATTTGGTATTCATAGACCTTGAAAAGGCCTATGACAGAGTGCCAAGGCAAGAAATATGGAGATGTTTGAGGGAGAAGATGGTGCCAGAAAAGTATGTCAGAATTATTCAAGAGATGTACAGGAACGTGTATACTAGAGTGAGGAGTAGTGTTGGAGAGACGGATGGATTTGAGATAGGAGTGGGACTACACCAGGGGTCAGCACTTAGCCCATTCATCTTCAACATCGTGATGGATGTAATGACCAGGGATGTTAGAGAAGCAGTGCCATGGTGCATATTATACGCTGATGACATTGTGTTGTGTTCAGAGGGGAAGGAGGAGTTGGAGGGGAGGTTGGAGAGGTGGAGAGCAGCACTTGAGGAGAGAGGAATGAGAATAAGCAGATCAAAAACCGAATATATGTGTTCTTAGTATTACTGAGGATGGTGGAAGTAGCATAAGATTGGATGGGGTGGGGAAGAAATAAAGAAAGTACAGAAGTTCAAGTACTTAGGGTCCGTATTAGAGGATAGTGGAAGCATGAACCAAGAGGTGAGACACCGAATTCAGGCAGGATGGAATAACTGGAGGGCTGCATCAGGGGTACTCTGTGACAAGAAGGTCCCTCTGAAATTGAAAGGAAAGTTCCATAGGACGGTGGTCAGACCAGCAATGTTATATGGAACAGAAACAGGAAGTATGAGGAAAACAGAGGAGAAGAAGATGGATGTAGCAGAAATGAGAATGTTGAGATGGATGTCGGGAGTAACAAGGGAAGATAGGATTAGAAATGAGTATATAAGAGGATCGACAAAGGTAGCTGAAATATCGAAGAAAATACAGGAAGGAAGGCTTCGATGGTATGGACACCTGTTACGAAGGGAGGAACATCATGTTGGAAGACATACGATGGAAATAGAAGTGTGGGGTAGAAGGAAGAAGGGAAGACCAAGAAAGAGATGGCGTGATTGTGTAAGGGAAGATATGGAATTGAAAGGTATAAATGAGAACGAGGCACAAGACAGAAATCGATGGAGACGACTCATTCGCAATGGCGACCCCATATAAAAATGGGTTTAAGCTAGGAAGAAGAAGAAGATATATATATCATATATATATATATATATATATATATATTATATATATATATATATATATCTATATAGATATAGATATATATATAGATATATATATATCTATATATATATATATATATATATATATATATATATATATATTGTCGACGCGGGAAAGTTTGGGCATCTTCTCTGCGCGACTGTTAACAATATGTCCGCTGCGCGATGAAAAACAGCTGTTTTTGTGGTAAAGAAAAGTTTGGTAATTGGATTTCGGGCCACTCGATATAAGACATAAGCGTATACTCTTGTCCCATAAAAAAAAGAAAAAAATTTATTTACGAGTAACAAGTTCCCTTTTGTGGGCACTAAGGGTGATTTTTGGACGCTTTCCCTACTTCCTCTCTCCCTTCATGACGAGCAAGAAAAAGGAACCATCGGCTCGGTTTCCCGCCGCCTGGTCAAGTGCGTGGGAGGGAAGCTCGCTTTGTGTTTTAAACCTAGAAGCAGACAGATGTGCATGGCCTTGAGGAAATTAAGCGATTTAGGAGGTAAGCATTGCAGTGTACTGAGATTCTATAAACTAAGAGCTAAGAGAGGGTTGTTGCTGATGAATAACAGTTGATAGCTAAATAGAGAAGTGAATATGATGGAAATATAGGCTCGTTTAACAAGTGTCCTAAATAGAGAAGTGAATATGATGGAAATATAGGCTCGTTTAACGAGTGTCGTTAGGGGTCATGTGCACAAATTACGATGCCGTTCCCCTTCAGGAATGTAGGCAGTGGACCACGAGGGGATTAAGACGGACGGTCCTTACGGTGGGAAAGCAAACGATTTGGTAAGTAAGAGTATTATTTTGTTAAGAGATCGCTCATGACATTTTTGGTTCCTCGAAGTGCATGGTAATGCCTAGGTATATTTCTTAAAGATTCTATGTGCAATTATTGTTATTTTAACCATTGTGATCACTGAGAAATTGATTCTAATGTGCGTTAAGGGATTTACCTGTCCTAGTGTTAAGGAGTTATCATTTAACTGAAATGGCAAAATTGTCACCACTGTGAATATTTATGTTTGTTCATTTTTTCAGTGGACCGATTGTAATAAAGGAAACTATAAGACAGTCGCGTATCACTCAAACCCACGTTGGGCCGCCCACAGTCACAAATTGGCTACCACCCCTCTGGCGAAGCTGTGCGGAGAGACGAGGAAATGAGGCTGGTTTTTCAAAGGACGTCCGCTACCACGCTGCGCCCAAAGAAGACCAGGAGTGCGAGGAAAGCTAAGCTAAGTCTACACAAATAAGAAGCCATTATTGGATCCATTTCTTAAGGCATTGTTAGGCGTATTTAGTGGTAGTGCCGTCACCAATGCAATTATTTGTCAGGGGGCCATGGTGGTTCCGCAACGAATGCTAAGAGTTCCGTGTTTAACGTTGTGTACCGCCGAAAGTTTGGGCGCGATTGTTAAAGGTGTCACATGAGTCAAGTTTTATCAGGCATATGGTGGTTTCTGCAACGAAGGGATTAAAATGTTCATGAGCGAATCTTAACGAATTTGGCGTACGTCATTAATATTTAACAGTTATGGAGGAGGGAGACCTTAAGTTTAAGATTCTGATGGCTGCTCAAATTTATTCTACTGGCGTCGTAAGAGGGACTGGTTAAGTAGAGCAACTAATGTTGTTTTGGATAATATTCAAGTTAGGTAAATAATTTGTTTGGAGAACTATTCAGGGTTGGGCAATTAATTTTGGTTTGGAGAATTATTCAGCAGATAATCTTGCACATTGGTAACCATGCGTAAAAACATTTGGGTCATTTAATGTGGGAATTGTTGATTGCTGGGCAGTGGTTTGTGTGTGTAGTGTGTATTTAACTAGGGTTCTTACCATCTTACCTTTTGTAAAAAAAAAAAAAAAAAAAAAAAAAAATTATATATATAGCTATAGGTTGTGATGGTGCCCGGATTTGTGCCATTTCTTCAGGGAGGGGCGTAATTTTGTGGGGCATGCAAACTACATCTGGGTGAGTTTCCAGGGCAAGGGCTGATTGGCAAATTTGAGGGGGCTCAAGATAGTGTTTGTGGGTTGTAACGAAAGTTTTGGTAGGATCGTGGTGTCCCCCCCGCTAGGGACCCTGATGAACCACGGTACAGGGTTAATAGCAATTAGAGGGGCAGGCGTGCTCGAGTCGGGAGAGCAGTGCAACATGTTTAAGCCTCATGGTGTATAATTCAGGTTCGTAGGATGATTTCCCACAGTCTGTTTGCCGCTTGCAGTAAGGCTTAAGTAAATAAGGCTGGGACACGAGACATTGGTGCATTCAGGGTTGCTCCTAGACTTGAAGGATCTTTGTGACGTCGCAACTGAGTAAGGTACTGGTAGTTGTCTTCACGGAGTGGTGCGGGTTTTGGCAACTCCTTGGTTAGGTCAGCTACAGTTCGACTAGGGAATTAAGTTAGTTCATAGGGAGTGGCCAGAGCTGAATCCAGGAAAATGGAGACCCTTAAAGTTGTGCAATGAGGGAGGGTTTGTTGAGAGCTAGAAGCCTCCCAATGGGGGGGAACAAATCTGCATTGTATCAGCGTCTGAGCGAGTCACTAGAGAAGGAGGGCAGGAGTGTTCAGGAATTTTTGAAGGAACTCGAGGTCAGGCAGAACAGTGAGATCAATCAGGACCAAGAGGCAGGAGAGGACATTGGGCCAATCCCAGAGGAGGAGGAACATTTAAATGTGGGGGGGGATAGCGCATCAGTTATGGGTAGGCAATCTGTTGCTTCAGGGGGCTCTAAACAGTCAAGCGTGAGTTCTACTGGGAGTAGGCGTGTGTTGGCAGCTGCTTCTAGAGCCAGGTTGGAAGCAAAATTACAGAAGTTGGAAGAGCTGCAAGCCATAGAGCGAGAGGAAGAAGCCTTAAGACAGAGGAGGGAGAAGCTGAGGTTGGAGGCAGAGATAGCTGAGGTGGTGGCAGAGGAGAAAGGTTTTACAACAATTTGACGAAAATAATAGGGAAATAGCTCCCGTCACTAGGATAAGGGAACACATAGACCCTGACATGGACAGGAGTGAACAACCCATGGGCTTAGGTGCAGTAGTGCCTGAAGTTAGCTCAGGTAGGAATAACCAAGGGGACTTAAGTAATAAGGAAATCTTGCAGACATTAATCTCTTGCAGCCTCAAAGGCTTGATGCCCAAGCAGGATATGGCTAAGTGATGGAGATTATACAAAGTACTTTAGGTTCATCCGCTCATTCGACGACATATTTAGCAGCCAGCTGACAAATGATAAGGAAAGGCTGAGGTATCTGGATTTATACACAACAGGTAGGCCAAATGAGATAGTGGCAGCTTGCCTCCACTTAGATGCTTCAGAGGGCTATAGGCAGGCAAGAAAATTGCTGGAGGAGCGATACGGCAACCTTGAGCAAATAGCCACCGCATACGTGGATAAGGTAATCGAATGGAAGGACATGGGGGAAGAATAATGCAGAGGACTTTGATGAGTATGCGGTGATGCTAAAAACCTGCAGAAATGCAATTTCGTGCGTCCCTTATGGTGTCGCCGATTGCAGAACCCAAAAACAATGAGGTTGATCCTGAGCAAATTCCCATCTAGTGTGCGGGACCGATGGTGTAGAGTTGCCGACAAGATAATTAGTGAGAAGAAGCAGACCATACAGTTTGATGATTAGTTAGTTTCATTGAAGGGGAGGCTAGGGTCTTAAAAATTCCTTGTTTGGACGCCACCTGTTCGAGAGTGGTAAAAAGGGGGGCCACCCCTGGGTTAGGAGAGGGTTCAGCACCAAGCAAATCACAGGGTTTAACGAGTGCAAGGAAAGTTTCATGTAACAAAGTTGGGGAGGCTCCACTTTCATGTTGGCACTGTAAAAGGACCACATATAATAGGTGAATGCGACCAAATAGCTAAAATGGGACATGAGGACAAACTAAACACCATTAAGGAATTGAGGCTTTGTTTTAGTTGTTTGAGAAAAAATGGTCATATGTCCCAGTATTGCAGTACAGGCGGAAAACAGGAAGGGGCAATGTGTGTAACAAAAACCATCCAACTCTGTTGCACCGACACCAGGAAGCAGAAGTGGTGGAACCAAGAGAGCGCAAATAGGGCCTTAGTGTTCAGGGGGAAGGTACGCATGACAAAATTGCTATGTTCAGAGCAGTTAAGGGGGTAGTGCTGGCACAGGGATGTCAGTTGTGCCCATAAGGGTTAGGTCAAGGGAAGGAAGGGAGGTTGTGATGAGGGCCTTTTTGGACAATGGGAGTTCTACATGCTTTTGTTCAGAGGCATTAATGAAGACATTAGGTTGCACTGAGATGCAAGACGTAAAGGTGAATGTTGAAACCATCAATGGAACAGGGGAAATTGCATGTAGCCTAGTCTCAGGATTGTCAGTATTAGACTATGAGGGTAAGAATTGCATTACACTCCCCCCAGTGTTGAGCACCTCCCGCATACCTATCGATGAGTGATGGATTGATCATGGGCCGTAGATCTAGGAACGCTGGCCACATCTGCGAGAAATAGATCCCTCCCAGATGTGGATGCCGAAGTGGGTTTGTTAATTGGGAACAATGTTCCACACTTACTTGAGCTGAGGGAAGTCATTAACTCAACCCACCTCCATGAGCCACATGCCATACGAACATTATTGGGGGGCTGGGCAGTCTGTGGGGCAAAGGACAAGAGGTGTCAAGAGCACATCAATAGGATCCAAAGTAAACTAGCAGGCGTTTTTGGAGTTGGACCGAATGCTGGTGGAAGATTATAATAGAGACTTCCAGGACATGGCATCTCCCAAAAGGGAAATGTCTGCAGAAGATAAGAAATGGCTAGATCTAATTCAAAGGGGGGTTAGAACTGTAGAGGGGGGTTATGAGGTGCCACTGCCTCTGCGCGACAATCTTGGACCCTTGCCAGAAACAAGAGACATTGCATTGCTCCGTATTGCACAGTCTTCGTAAGAAGCTAATGAAGGATGGTACCTACGCTAAGCAATACAGTGCCTTCATGACCGAGATGCTACAGAAAGGATATGCTGAGCGAGTGACCTCAGCCAGCCAGGAAAATGTATGGTATATCCCTCATTTTGGTGTGCAACATCCCAGACAAGCCAGACAAGGTCCGTGTTGTATTTGACTGTGCGAGCAGGGTGGAGGGCACGTCGTTGAATGACCTAATATTGCAGGGACCCGATATGATGAACTCTTTGCTGGGTGTGTTGGTTAAGTTTAGGGGAGGTCTGTTTGCCTATTCAGGGGGATATAAATACAATGTTTTACCAGGTACGGGTACCAGAACATCAGCGGGACTACCTCAGGTTCTTTTGGTGGGAAAATAGTTTTAATGAGGAGCCAACTGAGTTTAGAATGGCTGTACATCTGTTTGGGGCCTGTTCGTCACCCAGCATTGCGAATTTTGTGCTGAAACAGACAGCAAGCGACTTTGGGAATGGGTTCTCCAAGGGAGCACGGGACACCGTTGCTAACAATTTTTATGTAGACGACTGTTTGAGAGCCGAGGATCGTCAAGATGCCTTGTTAAGTAATTTGTTAGAGGTTAAGGAGCTTTGCGAAAAAGGGGGATTTACATTGACGAAGTTCAGTAGCTCATGCGTGGAGGTTTTGTCATCCATCCCAAGGGAGTGGTACGGTAATGGCATTTCAGGGTTCATAGATGGATCAGGGCCAAATAAGACAAAGGCATTGGGAGTACAGTGGGACTTGGCCACTGATGAATTGGGTGTCCAGGCAGATCGGTTTCAGTTCAAGGACTAAACGCAGCTTGTTGTCAGCCATAGCCTCGATTTACGACCCCCTTGGCATATTGGCACCAGTTTTAATTGAGGGACGGATAATTGTGCAGGACTTGTGTAGATTGAAGAAATAGGCTGGGACAGGGGATTGGACTCCAACACATGACCGCATCAGGGTGTGGGGTGAACAAGTTGAATCAGACCAGAGGGATAAGTGTGCCAAGATGCCTAAAGGTTATTGGGTGGGAGTCAGCTACCCTAATACAGCTGCATCTGTTTCTCGGATGCGAGCATCATGGCTTTAGGAGTAGTGGCATACTTGCGGGTCACAGATCGGTGGGGAAATGTATCCTGTAGATTCATTATGGGAAAGGCAAGGGTAGCGCCCTTGAAGGACGTTTCAGTAACCCGCCTAGAGCTTAGTGCAGCTGTACTAGCCGTAAGACTTGGAACCACAATTCTGGCCATGATAGATTTCAAGGTGGACGAGGTCTATTATTGGACAGATTCAACAACGGTCTTGCGTTATATTCAGAATGATCAAGCTCGGTACCAAACATTTATAGCGAACCGAGTCTCTATGATAAGGGAAGGAAGTGATCAGAATGAGTGGAGGTACGTTAACTCTGAATGGAACCCGGCAGACGATGCATCACGCTCCAAGCAGTCTGAAAGGTGGAGAACAGGGCCAGGGTTTTTTTGCTGAAGGAGGAGTGTTTTTGGCCAGCAGAGCCAGCATGTCCAACAGTGTGAAGGACTAGAAGTTAGGCGTGAGATAGGTCCCAAAAGGGCGCAAGTCTGCCAAACAATTAGCTTCAGGGTTGGGTTGGATTGTAGGCAGACAGGGTTGGCATAAAATCATCCACCACTACTCAAAGTGGATCCGGCTACTCAGAGCCGTAGGTTGGGTCCATATTGTTTACCAGGTATTTAATGTGCAAACATAGGCAGCAGCTTAGCGAACTAAACATGCATTTGTCTACACAAGTTATGAGCTTGGCAGAGACTGTGGTTGTGCAGGTAGCACAGCGAATGACTTATGAGGTAGAAATAGCAAGTCTTGAGAAGGGCAGCACCATCAGGGTTTCCAGCTCCTTAAGAAAATTGAAACCAATCCTGAGAAATGGGCTATGTGCGTTGGAGGGAGGTTATCACTGGCGAATATTGCCCTGAGCGAAAGGAATCCAATTATTCTGCCATATAAGGGCCTCCACTTGACTGACATAGTTATCCAGTATTATCACGAGCGTTCCAACCATATGGGCATAATGTATGTTCTGGGTCTAATGAGGGAGAAATTTTGGGTGGTTAAGGGCAATGCAGCGGTGAGGCGCGTGCTAGGGAAATGCATCAAGTGTCGCAGGGTACATGGAAGGGTAATTGAACACAAATGGCCGATCTACCACCTGATCGCGTGGAGTCAGGGAAACCACCCTTCTATCGCACCGGGGTGGACCTTTCTGGACCATTCTTCGTGAAAAGGGGCAGAGCGCAGATAAAGCACTGGGGAGTTATATTCACCTGCTTGAGCATGAGGGCCATACACTTGGAAGTAGCGTCAAATCTCACTTCAGACTCATTCATTAGTGCCTTCAGAAGGTTTTTGGCTCGTCGTGGACATGTTAGGACGATTAGATGCGACTGCGGCACTAATTTTGTGGGATCACGGAAGGTTCTAGACTCCAGTTATGAGTTCTTGGGAGAAAACAAGGTGCGAAATGAGTTGCTCCAGTGTGGGGTGGAATTTAAATTTGTTTTCAATCCCCCAGGCGCCTCACATTTTGGAGGAACATGGGAACGATTGATAGGTAATGTGAGGAGGTCCTGGATGTAGTCTTGGGGACACAGCAATTGGATTATGAGGGATTGTGTACACTCTTTTGTGAGTGGAAGCAACAGTTAATAGTAGGCCCCTTACCATTGTCACCTCAGAAACAGTAGAGACCCAGCTCCACTCACACCAAACAAGCTTTTAAACATGGGGAGAGTCACCCGCAGGGTGCCATGTTGCAACAGGTAGCTACTCTAAGCAGAGATGGAAGCAGTGCAGCACATGGCTGAGCAGTTCTGGGCACGTTGGAAACGCGAATACCTGTCGGGGTTACAACAGCGACAGAAGTGGTTCAGGGAACGACGAAACGTCAGGGTGGGAGACATAGTCCTTATGGTCAATGAAAGTGTAGCACGCTGCCATTGGCCACTGGCTCGAGTAGTACAGACTAAAGCAGGGAAAGATGGACTGGTTAGGACGGTGACTGTCAGAAGGGAGGGCAAGGATTATGATAGACCACTGTCGAAACTTGTTTTAATTCTGAGGAAGAGCAGGACCTAGTGGACAATGCTAGGCAATAGGTGTTGAACCCTCTTGCGGTCAAGAGGTTTCAAAGGGGGCGGGTGTCGACGCGGGAAAGTTTGGGCATCTTCTCTGCGCGACTGTTAACAATATGTCCGCTGCGCGATGAAAAACAGCTGTTTTTGTGGTAAAGAAAAGTTTGGTAATTGGATTTCGGGCCACTCGATATAAGACATAAGCGTATACTCTTGTCCCATAAAAAAAAGAAAAAAATTTTTATTTACGAGTAACAAGTTCCCTTTTGTGGGTGGGCACTAAGGGTGATTTTGGACGCTTTCCCTACTTCCTCTCTCCCTTCATGACGAGCAAGAAAAGGAACCATCGCTCGGTTTCCCGCCGCCTGGTCAAGTGCGTGGGAGGGAAGCTCGCTTTGTGTTTTTAAACCTAGAAGCAGACAGATGTGCATGGCCTTGAGGAAATTAAGCGATTTAGGAGGTAAGCATTGCAGTGTACTGAGATTCTAAACTAAGAGCTAAGAGAGGGTTGTTGCTGATGAATAACAGTTGATAGCTAAATAGAGAAGTGAATATGATGGAAATATAGGCTCGTTTAACAAGTGTCCTAAATAGAGAAGTGAATATGATGGAAATATAGGCTCGTTTAACGAGTGTCGTTAGGGGTCATGTGCACAAATTACGATGCCGTTCCCTTCAGGAATGTAGGCAGTGGACCACGAGGGGATTAAGACGGACGGTCCTTACGGTGGGAAAGCAAACGATTTGGTAAGTAAGAGTATTATTTTGTTAAGAGATCGCTCATGACATTTTTGGTTCCTCGAAGTGCATGGTAATGCCTAGGTATATTTCTTAAAGATTCTATGTGCAATTATTGTTATTTTAACCATTGTGATCACTGAGAAATTGATTCTAATGTGCGTTAAGGGATTTACCTGTCCTAGTGTTAAGGAGTTATCATTTAACTGAAATGGCAAAATTGTCACCACTGTGAATATTTATGTTTGTTCATTTTTTCAGTGACCGATTGTAATAAAGGAAACTATAAGACAGTCGCGTATCACTCAAACCCACGTTGGGCCGCCCACATCTATATAGATATAGATATAGATATATATATATATATATATATATATATATATATATATATAGTATATATAGTATATATATATATATATATATATATATATATATATATATATCAAGCATACCACGGGAATGATAGTCAGGAATCCAAGCGCTTTTCGTCTTTATTCAGACATCGTCAAAGAGCTACTAAAGTACAATTGGAGAGGAAGGCCTCAGGTAGAAACAAGATCAGGAATACCAGATGGTTAATTATCAAAAGGGTAAAAATTAAAAGGGATAATCCAGGATTATCGGATATCACACGGTCACAAACTTAAACAGATTCTGACCCTAACCGAAATTACAAAGTATCTTTACAGTCCAAAACATGTAAAAACTGAATATATTAATTTTGTTGCTTATATTTATCTACAACTTTTTTCATTATGAAAGCATCAAGTTTAAATAAACCAAGACTTAAATTTAGAACATTTCTATTATTTGACTTGATAAAACAAGATTCAATGATATTCCTTTTAACTGTGTCATTACATGGGACTAAGGCTCTTGCTTGACTCCAGTTAATAGGATGGTCTAAATCTCTCATATGTACAAATAATGCATTCGATATTTGCCCAGTTCTCACAGAATATTGATGTTGCTTAAGACGCTGTGAAAGAGATTTCCCGGTCTGTCCGTAATAGATTTTATCACACTTTTTGCAAGGAATTTCATATATGCAGCCTGGAAGATCTTTAGGAGAATTTTTGATTACTAAACTCTTGACATTAATATTACTGAAAACAACATTTATGTTAAAAAGCTTTAAAATTCTAGGAATATCTAAAAACCTTTCATCCTAAGGTAATTTTAGAATGTTATGCTTACTAAATTCAAGTTTGTCATTAGTTGAATAAAATGTTTTTCTAGCTCTTTTCCATGCCACATCAACAAAAGTCCTTGGGTATTTAAGTTTCAATGCAATATCATAAATAGTTTTAATTTCAGCGTCGATAAATTGAGGGCTACAGACACGTAAAGCCCTTAGGAACATCCCAGAAAAAACAGAGAATTTAACATTTTGATGGTGATTGGAGTAGTAATGAACAAAAGAGGCAATATTAGTTGATTTTCGAAAGACTGAAAAGGTGAAATTTCTATCATTTCTATGGACAGTTACATCAAGAAAATTCAAATTACAATTTCTTTCTTCCTCTACAGTAAATTTTATAGAAGGGACTAAATTATTGAGATTATTAAGGAATTCCAGGAGGTTTTCGTGAACTGGCCAAATACAGAAGATATCATCCACGTATCTAAACCAAATAACTTTTTGGGGCAAAATTCTTGGTAAGAGTTTTGTCTCAAAAAATTCCATGTAAATATTACTAAGGACAGGAGATAAGGGATTACCCATGGCCATGCCAAACTTTTGTACAAAAAATTCCCCATTGAAACAAAATTTACTATCTTTGATACATAACCTTATGAGACTAATGAGATTTTCTACACTTAAGGGAATGTCATGACGCTCTAATTCCTCTTCCAAATATTCAAGTAAGTCATCTACAGGCACTTTTGTAAATAAAGAGACAACATCAAAACTAACAAAATTAAAATCATAATTCAAATTTAAACTATTCAATTTGTTTATAAAATCAACATTGTTTTTAACATTCGTGTTAGAAATATTTCCTACCAAAGGAGTAAGAATTTTTACAAGCCATTTAGATAAATTATACGAAACTGAGCCCACTGAACTAATGATTGGTCTGATAGGGTAATTGATTTTATGTGTCTTGACTAAACTATACATGTAAGGTAGGGAGGCGCATTGCGGTGTAAACTGCTTAATTAAATGGTCCAGCCCTTCAAAATGGATTTAATTTGTTTATTAAAATGGGAGTTAACTGTCTGTGTAGGGTCAGACCTCAGTTTCGTATAAGTATCAGTGTCATTTAGCAATGTCATTATTTTACTTATATAGTCACTTTTATTCATAATTACCACTGCATTAGATTTATCTGCTTTTGTCACCTTCACTGTTTCGTCTTCTTTAATTTTCTTAAAAGCCTGGAGAAATCTCACGGGTACATTAGGGGGAGAAGGTTTACTCATAGCACCATACACAATACCTTTACAAATATTGATATCATCAGGGCATAGGTTTTGATTCAATTTTTCTAAATAACAAAAGGATTTTGAGATGTCGACACAGTCCAGGTTACCATTAAATACACCAAAGCTTAACCCATATCCCAAAGCCGCTTGAATATTTGGAAGAGGAATTAGAGCGTCATGACATTCCCTTAAGTGTAGAAAATCTCATTAGTCTCATAAGGTTATGTATCAAAGATAGTAAATTTTGTTTCAATGGGGAATTTTTTGTACAAAAGTTTGGCATGGCCATGGGTAATCCCTTATCTCCTGTCCTTAGTAATATTTACATGGAATTTTTTGAGACAAAACTCTTACCAAGAATTTTGCCCCAAAAAGTTATTTGGTTTAGATACGTGGATGATATCTTCTGTATTTGGCCAGTTCACGAAAACCTCCTGGAATTCCTTAATAATCTCAATAATTTAGTCCCTTCTATAAAATTTACTGTAGAGGAAGAAAGAAATTGTAATTTGAATTTTCTTGATGTAACTGTCCATAGAAATGATAGAAATTTCACCTTTTCAGTCTTTCGAAAATCAACTAATATTGCCTCTTTTGTTCATTACTACTCCAATCACCATCAAAATGTTAAATTCTCTGTTTTTTCTGGGATGTTCCTAAGGGCTTTACGTGTCTGTAGCCCGCAATTTATTGACGCTGAAATTAAAACTATTTATGATATTGCATTGAAACTTAAATACCCAAGGACTTTTGTAGATGTGGCATGGAAAAGAGCTAGAAAAACATTTTATTCAACTAATGACAAACTTGAATTTAGTAAGCATAACATTCTAAAAATTACCTTATGATGAAAGGTTTTTAGATATTCCTAGAATTTTAAAGCTTTTTAACATAAATGTTGTTTTCAGTAATATTAATGTCAAGAGTTTAGTAATCAAAAATTCTCCTAAAGATCTTCCAGGCTGCATATATGAAATTCCTTGCAAAAAGTGTGATAAAATCTATTACGGACAGACCGGGAAATCTCTTTCACAGCGTCTTAAGCAACATCAATATTCTGTGAGAACTGGGCAAATATCGAATGCATTATTTGTACATATGAGAGATTTAGACCATCCTATTAACTGGAGTCAAGCAAGAGCCTTAGTCCCATGTAATGACACAGTTAAAAGGAATATCATTGAATCTTGTTTTATCAAGTCAAATAATAGAAATGTTCTAAATTTAAGTCTTGGTTTATTTAAAACTTGATGCTTTCATAATGAAAAAAGTTGTAGATAAATATAAGCAACAAAATTAATATATTCAGTTTTTACATGTTTTGGACTGTAAAGATACTTTGTAATTTCGGTTAGGGTCAGAATCTGTTTAAGTTTGTGACCGTGTGATATCCGATAATCCTGGATTATCCCTTTTAATTTTTATTCCCTTTTGATAATTAACCATCTGGTATTCCTGATCTTGTTTCTACCTGAGGCCTTCCTCTCCAATTGTACTTTAGTAGCTCCTTGACGATGTCTGAATAAAGACGAAAGCGCTTGGATTCCTGACTATCATTTCCCGTGGTATTCGCTTATTTATGAAGTCACGTGCATCTACTGTGATTTTTTAAGCATATATATACACATATATATATATATATATATATTATATATATATATATATATATATATATATATATATATATATATATATGTATATATATATATATATATATATATATATATATATATATATAATACCCAAAATGTTCTCTATATTTCCCATTTTGGTTTCCTCAGTTTTAGTTACATGTTGTTACTCTTTTGGCTGTGTGGCCCAACAAACGCAGAATCTCCCAAACGTTCCCGTGACTAACTTCAATAAGAGATAAATTAATTCATCTGATTCCGAGAGAAGTAATTGCCGAATTTACATTTTACTAATTCCCATGAGAAAGACAGAAAGAGAGGGGAAAAGGGAGGTAATTTGTATTACGATAAACCTTAGAGTTAAACTCTCTCTCTCTCTCTCTCTCTCTCGTCTCTCTCTCGTCTCTTCTCTCCCTCTTAACTATTGCCATAATAAAAACACTAATTATGGAGATTCACTACACTCATGAATGTTCTGATACGACCACCATCAAACAAAGAGTAATTTGTTTTCTAAACTAATTGTTGATTAATAAACGAGAATCGACGCAGAATAACTTTGCACACACGCATACATACATACTCACACATACACTACATACATACATACATACATATATACTATATTATATATATATATATATATATATATATATATATATATATATATATATGTGTGTGTGTGTGTGTGTGTGTGTGTGTGTGTGTGTGTGTGTGTGTGCAAATTTCGTTGAATTCTATGGTTTTTTTTTTTTATTGTTGATCACTCTCTTATTAATTTGACAATATTTTCTGAATCTTCTGCGCTCTTCCGAATTCAACTGATAGACAAAGAAAACGAAGATTTACTTCGTTAAATATACTGGTAAACACAAGACCACAGCTGTTCCGTCACTCGTCGTGACTTCTTCAAGGTGTATAATCTGGACATAGCGTCATGTTTTATTCATTTATCTTTTTTTTTTTTTCGTAGTATGGGGACGGTTATGTAGCATCCCAAATGGTAAAAATAATACAAAAAATCTTGGCAATAACAGAGAGTAAAAATTTTAAGTTTATGTAGTTGTAAAAGTAATAATCCAATAGAATTTATGACAAAAACATAATTACTGAGTAAAAAATAATAAAACGAAAACCACGTGTTCTAGTGGCAACAAACAAAAGAAAAAAGGGAAACGGTATGCGGATACGGATTACGAGATAGGGGAAATGGAAAGGGGATGGGGAGAGGAAGCCTGTGATTTCAAAGGTGTTGCCGCTGTAGTTACAGCTGTTTCATATGTTAGAGTCGTATGCTGTAGGGTGTCTGCTAGATGGGAGTAATCTCTTCACTTTTAGTTGTCGGTTCAATGTTGGTTTGTGTAATAAAATGCAAACACTTTCTGCTAAAGGCAAAGGCAAAGGCAAAGGCAAATTTTATTATATCGACCCCTTCCGGGGTATGAGAATTACAAAATTACACAAATATATATATTTTACACAAAAACTACAAGAAGAAGAGACCAATAGATTACAATTATATTTATGTACACATATTTAGCAAGTACATATTTAAACCATAAAAGGTATTCTGACAAAGGAAAGTACATACATGCTATGATTAATCTTTGCCGACTATGCTCTGGGTAGAGGATATCTGTATACTCCACTAGCTCTTGTGTCGTTCGTTTGCAGTTATGATGGCCTTTGTAGTGTTGGTGGATGAATTCATTATTTCGATGGGCCTGTAGGCATCTTTTGAATGTGATGGAAGTATAGCCAATATGATTTTTCGGAGGACTGTCATATCCTCTCTGGGCAGGTAAAGTGATTAATGACATTGGTACTGTCTTCCAAATCTGAGTTCAGGCTGGTATTGGGTTTGAGGTAAAAACATATATTATCCTGGTCAATGGCGGCTTTAGATGTTATTCCTCTCTTTATGATGTTTGCAATCGCCTTTATCTCTTCCTCGAATCTATCAATGTATTCGTTTCAATGATAAATGCTGATAATTTTGTTGCTGTCAACTGGTTTTACTGGTTTCATTGGTGTAGAACTGTTCTATTCATCTTCTTACTTCTTCGATTGGTTTATCTTAAAAGCAACTGTTTGTCAAGAGCTGTTTGACTCTCGATTTCCGGGTGGGGCTCGTGCTCCTATCGAGCGTGGGTTATAGCTCGTTTGCTGTAGGTGTTCGTTACCTATCACTTTCAAGATCCTGGATACTCCTCACGTGCGTTAAGACACCTCCCCGCGTTCATTGCTTTTTTCAGTCAGGGGGAACTGTGATAGATTAACATAACCGTCTTTGCTTAATCTTGGTTTTTTTTTTAATCAACTGAATTTGCAAGACCGCAGAAGATTCAGAAAATATTGTCAAACTAATAAGAAGTTGATGAACAATCAAAAAGCCATAGAATTCAACGAAATTTGCATACAAGAAAACTTTGCCCAAAAAGCCTAAAAAGAACTCGCAGGGAATGGATAACGTGGAAGGAGGTACAAAACACACTCTTATATTGTATGAAAGAGTCAACTGAAAAAAATCCAGAATTTAAAGCAAGAAAAAGAAAAAACATGGAATGACTTTTTTGGAATCACCGTTTCAGAGACCCAACAAATGGCGAAACAAGTAAGCGAGATTGAAACGGAAAAACATATAAGAAAGACCAGAGCTTGGCAGAGTAAAAAATTAATTATATTAAATGGAGGACCAGTGCAGAAAAGTGAAAACAAAGACAGTATAGTAATAAGGTCAACATCGATTTTAATGTCCTCTCCAGTACTGGTAGTGGTACTCGGTTGGCATGGTATATACAATTAAGTAATAGGTTGATTGTCTCATCTACTGGCACGTTTGTAAATAAACTCTACATGGAAACAACAGCTTTTGTCAGTCATCAAAAGCCATGCGACATATATCGATGATATACACCGCTCATATTATCAATATATTTTTATCCTTTACTACAATGAAGGATAAAAATGTAGCCACAAAATTAGCTGAAGAATCTAAGAATCCCTCTCTAAATATCCCGGTAGAATCCAGGAGAGAGAAAACCCTTTCTTTCCTAGACATTCTCATTACACAAAAAAGGGCAAACGTTCGACACCAAAATCTACACAAAAGCAATAAATGTGGGGCGGTGTCTTAATGCACGTGGGGAGTGCCAAGGATCTTAAAACGATCAGTAGTGAACGCCTACAGTAAACAAGTTATTACCCACTGGTTCACGTGGCACGAGACCCACCTTGAAATGGCTTTCAAGATAAACTGATCAAAGAAGTAACAAGAAGAATCTAAGTTCTACACCAATAATACCAGTACAACCCGGTGAAAACCAGGCGACGGCAACAAAAGTATCATTCTTCATGATTAAACTGAATACAATGATAGATCTGAAGAAGAGAAAAAGGCCATGACCAACATCATCAAGAAAGAAATAACATTTAAAGCCCCCTTCAAAAAGGTTAATGTACATATTTACTGCAAACTTAATTTGACAGCTTCTCTCATAAAGAAAAACAATACTAGGGTAAACACAGTACAAACGTCGTTTACCACTTTACCTACCCAGAGAGGATGTGACAGTCCTCCAAAAAAACATGTTGGCTACACTTCCATCACTACATATCAATCAGCACACGGTACAAAAAAAAAAAAAAAAAAAAAAGAAACAGGATGCTATCAAGAAAATATACATGGTGCCACGTGACTTCCTGCCCATGGTTCCCACACTGTACTCCACGACGACACAGTAAGCCGACAGGATGGCGCCAACTTCCATAACATACCTGGTTTCCAGACCATGGTTCTCACATCATTCTTCATAGCAATACATCAAGCCAGCAGGATGACAGCAGCTGCTATGACACACCTGGTCTTCGTCATTACTCAACTGTTCATATAAATACCACTGTAGTTTGTTAATAAAGTATCATTTCAAGATCAATGTCTTGTCTCAATTATCATCCTGCTAAAGTGGTGACCCAGACTTACCAACACCCAGCAATGATGCTTGAGACATCCGGCAATGACACATCACACTCCCTTTCTGCCACTCCTGCGGGTACCATCTTCAAAGTCAAGCTTCCGACCTTCACACTGACTAACACCTACACTTGGTTCTGTAGAGCCAAAGTCACACTGTGAATCAAGGGTGTATGGTCCTCGGCAACCAAGGCAGATTACGTCACTAATTCCAAAGATGGGTTTTCCTACCTGCTTGCCACATACCCAGATCCTCCACATTAAGATCTCGGGCCCTCCCGTACACTCCTGTTTCTGACACCTACAACCCAAAAAACTCGCCACTGAAAAGAAAATCTTTGCAGAAGGTGGGTTTGTGTCAAAAGGCATCCAGTCATTGTGCAACTCCCCTCCATATAGTAACAAAAAAGGACGGCACCCTATGCCCATGAGTGGACTACAGAAGGATCAACATGATCACTGGGGATGACCACTACCCCCTCCCTAAGATCATAGAAGTGACCAGCTTTTTCCGCAGTGCACATATCTTCTCAAAGGTCCCCAAGAATACTGAAGACAACCCTAAGACCTACATCACAATGCCCTTCTGCATATTCACCTTCAATTACTCTTGCTTTGGCTTCTGCAATGCAGGAGCTACTTTTCAGTGATTGATGGACGGCATCCTGGGAGACCTTCCCTTCTGCGGCAGCTGCATCGATGATATTTTTGTTTTCTATGCATCAAAGGAAGAGCCCCTCTAACATCTGCACATCATTCTCCAACGCCTGCAAGAAAACGGCCTATTCATCCTATATGACAAATGCTCTTTCATCTCCAAGAGGGTGGAATTCTTTTGGCATCTCATTAAACCTGAAGGTGTCCAGCCCCTCCCAGAGAAGGTCACTGCCATCAGCAAGTTCCCCACCTCTACCACCATCAAAGGTATAGAAGACTTTACAATAATTCCTCTGAATGGTGAACTATTATACTGGCCTGCTTTTCAAAACATTTTTACAAAGGTCAGGGTTTTCCAACTGATTAAGGACCCTTTTTGCATGCTGAATTAAAAAATACAGTTAATTTTCCTAGGTCAGGTCTGGTTTCTAAGATATAGTCTATTTCTATTCCAGCATACTTTTCCAAAATATCGCAATTATCCAAGCGTTTATGGACTTTGTTTTTGCAAAACTGGGTTGTGAGTAACCTCTAACAATTATTTTTATTTCTCTTTTCAGGTCTAGATATGTATAAAAAGGAATCAAAGGTGTAAAAACCATCCTAATAGGTTCTGTTACATATGCGGACATTTGGTTCTTCCAGACCATCAAGCAAAACTCATGGGTTTTGTGAAAAAGGCATATCAAGCTCACTTTGGAGTCAAACTAGGGGACCAGGATAAGCCATTCACTCCCCATATCTGCTGATCGAGGACTGACAAGAGATAAGAAGACAGAGAGAAGAACTGAGGACGAAGTAGGTACAGTGAGAGAAGAGAACAACACAGGCGAGAACTTTTCAAACGTTCAGGCGAGTCAGATCTAAGAGAGAAACAGATGGTCCCAGTCAACGTAGCCTCTGCATGCTTCCTAGGCCAATTCCACGTTGCAGTTTCTCCTTAAAAGAAGACGCGTGAGCCATCGACAGACAGCACCAAAGCCCCTGCATCGATGGATTAATCTTGAAAAATATATTTATCATTTTTAAAGTCCCGTTGCTCATCATTCCTCATATCTTCACCTACTTTGTGTTATTTTCTTAGAACTACGGTGCCCGTCGAGTGCACGAAGGAGTCCTTTTTGTTTCAGCTATGATATTTTTTTTCTGTATTTTTTAACCTCGTATTGCACTCATTAAGAAAAGATGGGAAAAGAACCTGATGATAATATTCCGACGCGTACCACTTGTTTATTCCGAATGAACTGAATCACAACCCATACATGGATCTTTATAAACTGGGGAAGACAGTTTCTTATAACCATAGTTTTCAACAGTGTCATCTTACGAAATTAATGCATTTGCAATTGATGTTTTCAACAACCATTTAATAGACTGAAGGCCAATTCTTTATTGTTTTTTTTTCAAATGTTTGCTGTTTCCGCTGAACTGATTCACGTTCATAAAACGGTCTAAAATGGCAAGTAACCAGCTTTTCCTACTTATAGTGTCAATTTGAAGACAGGACTTGTTCGTTGAGTGCTCCTGAGTGTTTATTTATTTATTTATTTATTTTTATGCACACATGTTTGGTTCCGAGAGCCGAAATATTATCTAGGAACTAGGTACTTGGGAATGAACTGTTTTTCAAAAAGATGCCTCAGGTCATGTTGTTCTAGTCATCAGAGTCAGGTATTCAACAAACTTCTCTTCGGAATATGACGATACACCATTTGCTCTGATGGAAAAGATGCTCACGGCTACTAATATTAACTCATTTTTCCTTTTATTTAGTGTTCATTTGAATAATTCAACCGAGTTTGATATAAAATAGCCGTTTGAAATGCCCAGAATGATTAAAACAAAAATCAACTTTGACTTTTGTGTTTTTTATTCTGAAAAATTGAAACTGGGCAAAGTGACACAGGAGTAAATTATTTGAGTTAATTAGTTTGACAATAAACTTGTGATTAGAATTATGAATTGGTAAAAACTGCTTTTTTTTTATCTCTGCTGAAAGACGATAATGAATTTATGACAGTTTCAGGCTTGTACAATTGAACGCTATTCACGCCACTTCATAATATAGGTTTTACCTAAAAAAAAGTTTTTTAAATTCTATGAATTGGCATTCTTTTTTTTATTTGAAGTATCAAATAAGTTTTTCCTGACTTTGCATGTCTAGGAATATACTGAAAAAGCAATAATCACAGCCCTTTTTTTTTTCTTCATATTCTTGTTTAAAAATCACCATCTTAGCAACATTCCCACAAGTGACAGTTTAATCCTTACAGTGCCTTGCATCAGATGCACACAGCATTCATTTTCATCCGTAACATTATTTTAAAAAAAGGGGGAGAAGAGTTTCATGTTGAAGTACCAAAAAGATGGTTCTGGAGGAGGGATTGGTCTGCTGAACTAGATCATTCCAGAAACTCGCACTCCTATATAAGAAGAAGAAAGTGTTCGTGACGGGGAGACAGAGACTGACATTAGCGGCGTTACGAGAGGGAGGAAAAGAAGGTCCACGAGATTAGGTTTACATAACCCTGTTTCCATTGGTGTTATGTACGTGAGTGAAGGTGTAATATGTAGGGTGTAAGAATAAATGGTGATTTCAATAGAAAGACGCTATTCGTGAGGTGAGCAGAAGCATGCAAGCTTTAATGATGCTTGCAGTAGAAATACACTATTCGTGAGTATAAAGACAGTTTTATTTAAACTTAGTCCTAACTTTATAGCCTAATTATAAAGACAGTTTTATTTAAACTTAGGCCTAACTTTATAGCCTAAGCAAGGTTGTTGTAGTATCAACTTGTCTGTTATTAAACTAATTAATTAAGTGAGGAAATTTAGTGGCAGTGTTATGAGTTTTCCTGTAATCATAGTGTAGCTTGCACCTATCAGTAAGTCCCAGTCTCTGTTCTCCATAGCTAGCCAGGATAGGGCTATCAGTAAGCCATAGTCTCTGTACCTGTAGCTAGCTAGCATAGAGCTATCAGTAAGTCCCAGTCTCGTTCTCCGTAGCCAGCCAGGATAGGACTATCAGTAAGTGAAATGCATTACCCTAATGCTAGTCAGGTCTGGTACACGAGTTTTTTTAAGAAAAAAAAATGGTTATCTCAGTTAGCCATGTCGAGTATCTCGGTGGAATTTAAAATTAAAGTGAGTTGTACCGTAATGCTAGCTAGACTAAACTTAGTGATTATGTGGATGTATACCTAAACTAGTAAGGTTAAGCTAGCTAGATTAAACATTGATTATGGGGATAGACCTAAAGTAACGAGGTTAATTTAGGAATGTGATGATATTTATCTATATGCTTTGTAGGAGTTAGGCTAGAGCTGTCGTGCTGAAATTGTATTCAGTCATTACTCTAATGGAGTACCTACATTTGTTCTTAGATGAATATTTAAATGATTATAGTTATCATTATCCAACTCATTATTGTAATTGTGAAGTAAGGATACTGTGCTTATTACTGTAATACTCATTGGTGAAGAAATATCTTTTGTTTTTCTGTATTATACTAATAAGGATGTTGCAACTTAACTTTCAATGCATTTGTTAGATTCTTTTTTAGTACAAGTATTAGATTTTTTTTGCAAATATTGCAAATAAATATAATAATGTTTAACTCTTACAGCTGGTATTAATTCCATCTTCCTGTTTCCATTTTGTTCATATTCCATAGCCATAAAAACACTCCGGGGGAATAACTTTGGTTGACTAAAATCTTCCAACAACTTACAGAAGATAACTTCACACCTCAATGTGTTTATGTATTTTTGGTTTTGGTTTGGTTAAGCTAGTAGTGTTACATATATATTATATATATATATATATATATAAGTATATATATATATATATATTATATATATATTACAATATATAGAGATATATATATATATATATATATATATATAGATATATAGATATATATATATATATATATATATATATATATATATATATATATATATATATATATATATATCTATATATATATATATATATATATATATATATATATATATATCTATATATATATAGTATATATATATATACTATATATATATATATATATATATATATATATATATAAATGAAAAGCGAGAGAGAGAGAGAGGAGAGAGAGAGAGAGAGAGAGAGAGAGAGAGAGAGATGAAGAGGGGTGAAAATTTTAGTGAACAGAAGTATTCATTTATTTTACAGGTAATTTTCACTTAAGACTTGAAGATTCCAGTCTCTCAGTCCTGTCCTACAGTATTCAAGATCTTTGCATTGCAAAATCTTCTGCATCAGAGAACGGGTTAAAGGGTTCTTTTTTTTTCTTATGAAAAATCTTCATAATGCTCAGTATAGCTCGAGTTTGTTTGCTTAACAAACTCACACTGATTAATTTTTCTCTTTTCCCAGGAGTTCTTTCTTGAGATGGGTGACTCGTTTTCTCTGTTATTGAAATATTTTAGACGAGGTTTTAGGAGAGAGCTCATTTTCATTATGAACGTCAAACCTTCGTAAAAAAGTTGTATTTGTTTGCTTAATAAGTTTGTAGATTTTCTGCTAAAAGTTCTTTTCAAAGTATCCGGGCAATGGATGTGTCATTTAAATTTAGTTATCGATTTTGAAATTGAGGATCTTAATGCTACTGGGAAAAAAAAGTTGGCGAAGTCCTCTAATAAAGGAATATATATATATATATATATATTATATATATATATATATATATATATATATATATATAATATATATATATATATATATATATATACACACACACACACATATATATATATATATATATATATATATATATATATATATATATATATATATATATATAATATATATAATAACATTTGCTTTGAATCTTTATTTATAATGTTTTCCAACTTTTTGTTTTGAATATCACCAACTAAAATTGTATCTTCTGCAAACATCAGCGGCTTCATATTCCATTCACCACCGCCTTTCTGAATCCATGGGATTGCAGATAGAACTCCCACTTCTTTAACTCTTCTCTTCAATCTTCTTTTCATGAGTAATTAAACAGCCATTGATGTGTAGCATAACCTTTGCATAACTCCTATCTTTACAACAAGACAGACAGTCTCTTCTGCGTATTCTAACAAGGGCCTCACTTCTATCCTCAACAAATTATCTTCAGTGTCATTCATCCTACAGTTCTTTCAGTACAGATCTTATGGCTTTTTCGTGAATTTGCCAACAGAACTGATCCTTTTTCCTTCTGTGCAGACGATTTATGGAGTCTTGATAGTTATGGCGGACAAAAAGGGATGTGCTACTCCACGAGAGAACTTATCTCAAAGCATTTTCAACTCATCTTTGCTGTATGTATGTGGTTTGTAGAATATGAATGGTTCCTTACGTTGGATTGTTCTAGGTTGGACAATCTGCTTTCGGTTCTGAAACTAACTCCTTTATGGGAGTCTATGCTTACCTTCTCCTTACGGAAGTCCCCTTGTTACACCTGGGGGAAGTATAGTACTTATAAACCACGTTTTATGTAAATGTCGGACTAACTTTGTCCTTGAGCTTGAAAAAGGAACCGATGGTGCAAGGATTTTTGGGGATTAAAGTTGAAGAGAGGTAATTCTGTCTGAAATAGATTTAAGAGAGGCAATTCTCTCTGAAAAAAATTTCGACATTTTGTCCGAAAATTGCCATCAAATAAGTAAGGGAACGTTGCAAACATTTTCATTTTTGTACTTTAGGACAGATGTGGGAACTTCCATTTTTTTAAAACTAAAAACATGTTTACGGCTCTGAAAAAGAGCCTTTGAGGAAAACAATTGTTACTAAAATAGTTAGCCAGGCTTACGATCTCTTCGTAGGTCATCCAATTGATCAGGTGTGTAAAGCCCTGTGGAGGAGAGTGAAAATGGAGTTAAATTTAGAATTAAAATTACAGAAGCTATAAAAATTCGCACCCAAACCTGTAAAAGCATCTTTTCTATAAATCCCTGTACAAAAACGTTGTTCATTTCCAGACACGAGAATATCCAGGAACGGTAATTTATTATTAGATTCTTTCTCCAGGGAGCTCATGAAGATATTGGGGAACACAGGTGGAGGGGATGGTTACTGGTTCCCCTTAAGGTCCGGACCGGGTGTTTGCCAATATCTTTGAGCTCTCTGGAAGAGCAGGCGCTGGATAGTTGCCCTCTTCCTTTCTACCCCCTTGTTTTGTCAACGTTACGTCTGTGAGACGTTTGCTCTTTTCAAGCGTGATTTTAATGCCGACTTTTTTTTTTCATAGACTATGTTAATACCCAACATCCTCACACAAGTTTACCCTGGAGAAAGAATCTCAAAATGAATTACCATAGAAAACTCATTACATCTTTTTAAATTTATGTATGTGATTTTAATTGACTTTAGCGCTCATATCATTCCGAGTTTAATTAAAGCAAAGTTTATGATTCACCATAGCTGATCTACAAGGATGAGACAAATATCGGTTCTGCCTCTCAGGGGAGTGGTAGAAGTTCTTCTTTTCCCTTCGTCCTCGTGTTAATGCTTTGGTCTTCTTTGCTTATGTTTTTATCAGTGGTAAAGCACTGAACTGGCACTTGCAGTCAAGGGGGTTCAATTTCCTCTTACGGCTTACCCGGTCGAACCAGCTGAAATTGGTACAGAGTCTCAGCTGATACTCATATGGGCGTTGTTGTTGACATTCTTGTCAATCCATGCTAAGCATCAAATGAAAGTAAGGTCTTATACGAAAAGCTAATGGTTTTTAAGTGAAAGGAATGCATGACATAAAGAAATGGACTAACATACTCATAAATAGTGTAAATAAAACTTTGGTGAAAACTAAGTATAAGACCAATCAATCTCAAGGATACCATAACAGAAACCGAAAACAGAATCACTAATAAAGAAAAGAAATACAAGAAAACGAAAGTAAGAACTTGTGAGTGATTACTGAGAAAACTGTGACTTATATTTTGCCGAAAGTTATTGTTTTCCAACTAACACTCGGATCTCCTTAGTACTCGAAAATTTGTTATGCAATTGAATATGAAATGTTGTCACTTATTCTAGTTATAAATTCTTTGAAGCAAATGCTGTATCTTCAAATCTACTCATCAGTGCCTTCAGTGACTGCAATCGTTAGTTTTTATTCCTAAGTGAAATAGAAGGAAGCACTGATTACATAGTACCTTGTTTGCTGTTTAAGGGTTTGAGAGAAAATAACAGACGTTAAAAAAATAGGATCAGGTGATGTCTTTGCTGGCTGGGACTTTTGAAATGTCCATTGAAAGGAAAGCTAAATGGATGTGTGATTCTTGGGTATTTTACAAGTCATGATACAAAAAACAATATCACAGTTAATTTGTTATAACTATAGATGCTGGGTGTGAGAGACAAAAGAGTAAGAACAAGAAAAGAACGCCCCCTATCCCCCCCACCCAATATTTGAAAAGAAATATATAATATATATATATATATATATATATATATATATATATATATATATATATATATATATATATATATATTACAGTTTTCCATGTTGTCTAAAAACCGCAAAGATGTAGTTAAATCTCGGTAACTGCTAGTTCTACAAAAACATCATTTATCATAAAAAAAAGAGAAAGAAAAGTCGGCAATGACATATATTTCCCATTTTCCAATTGTTTATTACTTTTACGCAATTCACTTTTATCATTAAGTTATATTTTTTTCTATTAGTAAGAAAAGTTTCTATGTTAATTTAGCCTTACGAAATTCTACGAAAGTTGTCCTCTTCTAATGAGCTGAAAATGCTTTGAGGTAAATCATCTCGTGGAGTAGCACATCCCTTTTTGTCCGCCATAACTATCAAGACTCCATAAATCGTCTGCACAGAAGGAAAAAGGATCAGTTCTGTTGGCAAATTCACGAAAAAGCCATAAGATCTGTACTGAAAGAACTGTAGGATGAATGACACTGAAGATAATTTGTTGAGGATAGAAGTGAGGCCCTTGTTAGAATACGCAGAAGAGACTGTCTGTCTTGTTGTAAAGATAGGAGTTATGCAAAGGTTATGCTACACATCAATGGCTGTTTAATTACTCATGAAAAGAAGACTGAAGAGAAGAGTTAAAGAAGTGGGTGTTCTAACTGCAATCCCATGGATTCAGAAAGGCGGTGGTGAATGGAATATGAAGCCGCTGATGTTTGCAGAAGATACAATTTTAGTTGGTGATATTCAAAACAAAAAGTTGGAAAACATTAAATATAAAGATTCACAAGCAAATGTTATTATATATATATATATATATATATATATATATATATATATATATATATATATATATATATATATATATATATATATATATATATATATATATATATATATATATATATATATATTATATATATATATATATATATATATGTGTGTGTGTATATATAGTAGTATATATATATATATTATATATATATATATATATATATATATATATATATATATATATATATATATATATATATATATATAAAATATTCCTTTATTAGAGGACTTCGCCAATTTTTTTCCAGTAGCATTAAGATCCTCAATTTCAAAATCGATAACTAAATTTAAATGACACATTCATTGCCCAGATACTTTGAAAAGAACTTTTAACAGAAAATCTACAAACTTATTAAGCAAACAAATACAACTTTTTTTTACGAAGGTTTGACGTTCATAATGAAAATGAGCTCTCTCCTAAAACCTCGTCTAAAATATTTCAATAACAAAGAAAACGAGTCACCCATCTCAAAGAAAGAACTCCTGGGAAAAGAGAAAAATTAATCAGTGTGAATTTGTTAAGCAAACAAACTCGAGCTATACTGAGCATTATGAAGATTTTTCATAAGAAAAAAAAAGCCCTTTAACCCGTTCTCTGATGTAGACGATTTTGCAATGCAAAGATCTTGAATACTGTAGGACAGGACTGAGATACTGGAATCTTCATGTCTTAAGTGAAAATTACTTGTAAAAAAAATGAATACTTCTGTTCACTAAAATTTTCACCCCTCTTCATCTCTCTCTCTCTTTCTCTCTCTCTCGCTTTTCATTTATATATATATATATATATATATATATATATATATATATATATATATATATATATATATATAGCCACTACTAGCTTAACCAAACCAAAACCAAAAATACATAAACACATTGAGGTGTGAAGTTATCTTCTGTAAGTTGTTGGAAGGTTTTAGTCAACCAAAGTTATTACCCCCGGAGTGTTTTTATGGCTATGGAATATGAACAAAATGGAAACAGGAAGATGGAATTAATACCAGCTGTAAGAGTTAAACATTATTATATTTATTTGTAATATTTGCAAAAAAAATCTAATACTTGTACTACAAAAGAATCTAACAAATGCATTGAAAGTTAAGTTGCAACATCCTTATTAGTATAATACAGACAAACAAAAGATATTTCTTCACCAGTGAGTATGACAGTAATAAGCACAGTATCCTTACTTGACAATTACAATAATGAGTTGGATAATGATAACTATAATCATTTAAATATGTAGCTAAGAACAAATGTAGGTACTCCATTAGAGTAATGACTGAATACAATTTCAGCACGACAGCTCTAGCCTAACTCCTACAAAGCATACATATAAATATCATCACATTCCTAAATTAACCTCGTTACTTTAGGTCTATCCCCATAATCAATGTTTAATCTAGCTAGCTTAACCTTACTAGTTTAGGTATACATCCACATAATCACTAAGTTTAGTCTAGCTAGCATTACGGTACAACTCACTTTAATTTTAAATTCCACTGAGATACTCGACATGGCTAACTGAGGTAACCATTTTATTTTTTAAACTCATGTACCAAACATGACTAGCATTAGGGTAATGCATTTCACTTACTGATAGTCCTATCCTGGCTGGCTACGGAGAACGAGACTGGGACTTACCGATAGCTCTATGCTAGCTAGCTACAGGTACAGAGACTAGGGCTTACTGATAGCCCTATCCTGCCTAGCTATGGAGAACAGAGACTGGGACTTACTGATAGGTGCAAGCTACACTATAATTACAGGAAAACTCATAACACTGCCAATAAATTTTCTCACTTAATTAATCATTTTAATAACAGACAAGTTGATACTACAACAACCTTGCTTCGACTATAAAGTTAGGCCTAAGTTTAAATAAAACTGTCTTTATAATTAGGCTATAAAGTTAGGCCTAAGTTTCAATAAAACTGTCTTTATAATTAGGCTATAAAGTTAGGCCTAAGTTTAAATAAAACTGTCTTTATAATTAGGCTATAAAGTTAGGCCTAAGTTTAAATAAAACTGTCTTTATAATTACAGCTCCAATCTTGCCGATTTATACTCACGAATAGTGTATTTCTACTGAAAGCACCATTAAAGTTTGCATGCTTCACCTCACGAATAGCGTATTTCTATTGAAATCACCATTTATTCTTACACCCTATATATTACACCTTCACTCACGTAAATAACACCAACGGAAACAGAGTTATGTAAGCCTAACCTCTTGCACCTTCTTTTCCTCCCTCTCGTAACGCCGCTAATGTCAGTCTCTGTCTCCCCGTCACGAACACTTTCTTCTTCTTATGTAGGAGTGCAAGTTTCTGGAATGATCTAGTTCAGCAGACCAATCCCTCCTCCAGAACCATCTTTTTGGTACTTCAACATGAAACTGTTCTCCCCTTTTTATTAAATAATGTTACGGATGAAAATGAATGCTGTGTGCATCTGATGCAAGACACTGTAAGGATTAAACTGTCACTTGCGGGAATGTTGCTAAGAAGGTGACTTTTAAACAGGAATATGAAGGAAAAATAAAGGCTGTGATTATTGCTTTTTCAGTATATTCCTAGACATACAAAGTCAGGAAAAACTTATTTGATACTTCAAATAAAAAAAATAATGCCAATTCATAGAATTTCAAAAACGTGTTTTAGGTAAAACCTTCATTATGAAGTGGTGTGAATAGCGTTCAATTATACAAGCCTGAAACTGTCATAAAATCATTATCGTCTTTCAGCACAGATAAAAAAAAAAGGCAGTTTTTGCCAATTCATATTTCTAATCACAAGTTTATTGTCATATTAATTAACTCAAATAATTTACTCCTGTGTCACCTTGCCCAGTTTCAATTTTTCAGAATAAAAAACACAAATGTCAAAGTTGATTTTTGTTTTAATCATTCAGGGCATTTCAAACGGCTATTTTATATCAAACTCGGTTGAAGTATTCAAATAAACACTTAATAAAAGGAAAAATGAGTTAATATTAGTAGCCCTGAGCATCTCTTCCATCAGAGCAAATGGTGTATCGTCAGATGACTAGAATAACATGACCTGAGGCAGCTTTCTGAAAAACAGTTCATTCCCAAGTATACCTAGTTCCTAGATGATATTTCGGCTCCCGGAACCAAACATGTGTGCATAAAAATAAGTAAATAAATAAATAAACACTCAGGAACACTCAACGAACAAGTCCTGTCTATCAAATTGACACTATAAGTAGGAAAAGCTGGTTACTTGCCATTTTAGACCGTTTTATGAACGTGAATCAGTTCAGCGGAAACAGCAAACATTTGGAAAAAAACAATAATGAATTGGCTTTCAGTCTATTAAATGGTTGTTGAAAACATCAATTGCAAATGCATTACTTTCGTAAGATGACACTGTTGTAAACTATGGTTATAAGAAACTGTCTTCCCCAGTTTATAAAAATCCATGTATGGGCTGTGATTCAGTTCATTCGGAATAGACAAGTGATACGAGTCGGAATATTATCATCAGGTTCTTTTCCCATCTTTTCTTAATGAGTGCAATACGAGGTTAAAAAAATACAGAAAAAAACTCACACAACAATACGGAGCATTTATTTGAAATATCATAGCGGAAACAAAAAGGACTCCTTCATGCACTCGACGCGCACCGTAGTTCTAAGAAAATAACACAAAGTAGGTGAAGATATGAGGAATGATGAGCATCCTTTAATAAGGATAAATATATCTCAAGATTAATCCATCGATGCAGGGGCGTTGGCGCTGTCCGTCGATGGCTCACGAGTCTTCTTTTAAGGAGAAACTGCAACGTGGTATTGGCCTAGGAAGCATGCAGAGGCTACGTTGACTGGGACCATCTATTTCTCTCTTAGATCTGACTCGCCTGAACGTTTGAAAAGTTCTCGCCTGTGTTGGCCTCTTCTCTCATTGTACCTACTTCGTCCTCAGTTCTTCTCTCTGTCTTCTTATCTCTTGTCAGTCCTCGATCTTCTGCGCTTCTGAGCTTATGAGAGATTACTTATCGCTAAATGGGCAGAGGTAACCATAACAGTTTCGATGATCTCCGTTACCTTATATGGAGATCCTTGCAACTTTTGCTCGCTGATTGGCTCGTTAAAACCTGCTCATCGCAGCGCCAGACTAGAAACTTGGTTTTGCGATGGATTCTTCCAGCATCAGGCGTCGAATTTTCTCATAGGGCTACAACGAAGAAGTATTTTCGTTTTCACTAGAATCCTTCCTGAGACGCCTAAGTCGCTACCCATGACAACTCATAAGTTATTCTAAGTGTCATAATAAATCAGCATATTTAGTTAGAACTGGCCAAAAGAATAATGTTTTATTTGGGAGCCTAAGTGAATCATCACATAGAACTACTTTGTCCTTTAGCAGTATAAAGACAAGATGTAATGATATTTTAGGAGAACTCTTCAAGAATCTGCAATAATGTAGATCACAAGCGAATATTGTATTAAATCAAGGTTAGATCTGTACACCTTGACCTCATGATCCACAATATGCTTGAAGATTCGATGATGATAAAGAAAAAGTATATGGTCCTTTTAAATGTCCTTCGTCTTTCCTCGGTTCATCTAGTACCTGAGATAATCAAAGACATTTGCTCTTAATGTGGCAAACTACTGACCTGTGTAAGTATTGAAATACTTGTATACTCCTCTAATCCCGTTGTCGTTTGTAAAGCCAATTTATTTTTGCTAGTCTTTGTTCCATTGCATGTAGCTTGCTTGAAAACGCTGTAGTAGACTAAACTGAAAGAATTTGTACTGCATCGTTTCAATAGTCGTAGCTGTATATTCTATTAAAAATACAAACTCGCCTCACATACACGGTAGAGAATGAAGAATGCTTAAATCAGTAGCTACATTGGACTTAAAAAGTGAATAACGTTCTCCTGTTTGGAAAGGAGGACGTCGACTATGCTATAAACAAAACCGTGGAAGAAGTCTAACCCTTTAATGGGATCACAAGCTACTTAATTGTTAACGATTCCATAACAGAGGATAATCATTGGGCGTTGAGCAACGATATGGAAATCGTTATAAGAAAATGAGGTCTTGCATTGATTGCAATGTTATATGCTAGAAAATTCTTGGGTTTTGAAAGTACATCCCGTATGGTGACTCATCCTATTCCTACTAAACCTCCTGTGTCTCAGATGCCTTGAACTTCATTTAAAAAGTAAACAAATAAAAATTATATATGTATATATATGTGTGTGTGTACTCCAAAAAACAAATATCTGTGTACTTCTATGCGGGACGTCAGTGATACTGACGGTTCAAAATGAGATATTCTGTTTGTTTATTTGTTTGTGTTTGTGTGGTGTTGATAATTTCTTTATCTGTATGGAAAAGGTCACATAACTGCAGTATATTATATCCTCAGTCCATCCAAAGGAGGACATAGAAACGCTCAGGAAAGTTCCATGTTACTAATATAGATATAAATTTATAAAAGAGCAGGAAATATTATCAATTATGCTGTTAATGTTTCGCTGTACTTCATCAAATGGCCATACTAGAATCCGGAGACATAATGGATTATGAAGCACGCTCTGCTCCTTGACAGCTTACAAAGGTTGATTGCCCTATGTCGTCATATCGATGCTATGGCCTCCTGACAGGTGATGGCTCTGGAGGATCAGCAGGTCGAATTCTGCATGCCTCTCATAGAGTTTTGGTCGGTGGCGCCCTTATATTGTTATGTCGTTATTATTTTGGGGGGTTTTCTGGTATAAGTAAGCAGACAGAATGGCCTTTGTGTAAGGATGAGGTCGGTCTCTTCCTGTGAAGTGTAGACCAATTATGGGATGCAAGGGGTTGGGTGTCCCATGTGCTGTTGATGACACTTTTAGCAGATATCAAACCGTAACAGGGGGTCAGTTTAGTACTGTGTTGTTAGCCTACTGCATCCTTATGGCACCTTCTTGAACATGGACCAATGACCATCTCTCTCTCTCTCTCTCTCTCTCTCTCTCTCTCTCTCGTCTCTCTATATATATATATATATATATATATTTATATATATATATATATATATATATATATATATATACATATATATATATATATGTGTGTGTGTGCATGTACATCTGCAATTCCCGCGAGTGTTGATTTAAGGGAAATTAGATAGCCTTGATTGGGCCACAGAATCATAAACAAACAGAAGGGGGAAGGGAGTGTAGGTCGCCTGAGTGGCAGCCTAAGTGAATGATAATTAGTTTTAGTTACAATTTGCAAAATAAATGTAACAGCAAAACCAATACACAAGCAGCACCCAATTATGTAGAATGAATTCAATTAGGGAATACACTGATAACGGGGACTCCATCCCGGGATAGCTCAGTAAATGTTTAATGGTCACATAATCATTGGTGTTGATTTCATACAACCTTGGGTTAGGACCAGTAGCGGCTCATGACTTAACTTAGTGGTGGTACTGCTTTAGAAAAATTTTTGCCGCTATTTTGCTATTGTGAAAAACGAAATTTATACACACAGAGAAAGAAAATTTATATATAATGATAAAAACAGAGAATTTATTTCTAAATAGAATATTACAACTATCATCTACAGTTCGCCACATTCATGTACTCTAATTGTAAGTATGAAACAATTGAGGTCTCACACTGATACAAAACGTAAACACAGACTGTGTGAAAAAGAGGGTTTTTCTCCACTGTGGGCCCACTCATCCCCTCAAACGTGTGTGCAGCATGGAACAAGGAAACACTACATCACTGGAACTATGAAGTACTTTTCTCCACTGTGGGCACAATCCTTCCCTTCATCACTGGAACTATGAAGTACTTTTCTCCACTGTGGGCACAATCCTTCCCTTCATCACTGGAACTATGAAGTAATTTTCTCCACTGTGGGCACAATCCTTCCCTTCATCACTGGAAACTATGAATGTACGGTTTTACTCCACTGTGGGCACAATCCTTCCCTTCACCTGGAACTATGAAGTATTTCTCCCACTGGTGGGCAACAATCCTTCCCTTCATCACTGGAACTATGAAAAGTAATTTTTTTCTTCCACTGTGGGCACAATCTTCCCTTCATCACTGGAACCTATGAAAGTATTTTCTCTCCACTGTGGGCACAATCCTTCCCTTCATCACTGGAACTATGAAGTAATTTTCTCCACTGTGGGCACAATCCTTCCCTTCATCACTGGAACTATGAAGTACTTTTCTCCACTGTGGGCACAATCCTTCCCTTCATCACTGGAACGAAGCCCGTGGACTATGAAAGTAACTTTCTTTTTCTCCACTGTGGGCACAATCCTTCCCTTCATCACTGGAACTATGAAGTACTTTTCTCCACTGAGGGCCCAATCCTTCCCTCAGACGTATGTGTAGCAAGGAACAAGGAAACACTTCATCACTGAAACCATGAAATACTTTTCTCCACTGTGGGCCCAATCCTTCCCTCAGATGAGCGTGGAGTATGCAACGAGGAAACACTTTATCACTGAAACTATGAAGTACTTTTCTCCAGTGTGGGCCCACTCCTTCCCCCAGACGTGTGTGCAGCATGGTAAAATCAAACACTACATCATTGGAACTATGAAGTATTTTTCTCCACTGTGGGGCCCACTCCTTCCCCCAGACGTGTGTGCAGCATGGTAAAATCAAACACTGCATCATTGGAACTATGAAGTATTTTTCTCCACTGTGGGGCCCACTCCTTCCCCCAGACGTGTGTGCAGCATGGTAAAATCAAACACTGCATCATTGGAACTATGAAGTACTTTTTCCACTGTGGAGCCCACTCCTTCCCTCAGACGTGTGTGCAGCAAGGAACAACCAAAGACTATTGCTGGAAGTATGAAGTACTTTTCCACATTGTGGTCCCAAGCCTTCTCTCAGACATGTGTGCAGCATGGAACAACCAAAGACTGCATCACTGGAACTATGAAGTACTTTTCTACATTGTGGGCCCAATGCTTCCCTCAGACATGTGTGCAGCATGGAGCAATTAAACACTGCCTCACTGGAACTATGAAGTACTTTTCTCCATTTTGGGCCTACTCCTTCCTTCAGATGTGTGTGCAGCATGGAACAACCAAAGACTGCATCACTGGAACTATGAAGTACTTTTCTCCACTGTGGGTCCAGTCCTTCCCTCAGACATTTTTGTGGCGTGGAATGACCAAACACTGCATCACTGGAACTATGAAGTACTTTTTTCCACTGTGGGCCCACTCTAAAGGTATCCGCAAGGCTTCCTCACCTTCTACCACGAAACAGTTACAGAGATTTTTGGACATGGCTGGATTCTACTGTCGTTTCTGTCCAAATTTCTCAACCGTAGTATCTCCCTTCACAGACATAACTAGTCCCAAAACTAGTCCCAAAGCTAAGTTTGTTTGGACTCCAGAATGTCAGGAATCCTTTGAGAAGGTAAAAGCCATTCTAACTTCAAGACCAGTACTTCAAGCTCCAGACTAACAAGAAATTTGTGATACAAGTTGATGCTTCTGACTGTGGCATTGTAGCTGTTCTACTTCAAGAAAATGAAAATAATATCCACCAACCTGTGTGCTTCATGTCTTCAAAACTGAAAAAAAACATCAGAAAGTATATTCAACAATTAAGAAAGATACTTTAGCCTTAATCACAGCATTGGAAAAGTTTGAAGAATCTGAACAGACCTGGGAATGAAGAAATTTTATTTATGACTGATCACAATCCCCTATCATTTATACAGCAGATGAAAAATCATAATCAAATACTAAGCAGGTGGTCTTTGTGTTTGCAACAGTATGATTTAAAATTGCAGCACATTGGTGGCAAAAACAATGTAGTTACTGATTATTTATGCCATTGGAAATTGTTGGATTCAACAACGGGATAACCAATCTTCTCGGGGCAGGCACCTTATATGCTTTTGTTTCCGCAATGTATATCTTCCTCTCAGTACTATGAAATGTTGTAAGAGTGTTTGCAATATTTTCAGATTCTGTATCATTTTTGCTTAGAGTTAATATGTGCTAATAATTTATGTTCAGAATTGACAAAAGCATAATCTAAGTTAAGAATAACTTAGAATGTAAAAAGAGAGAGAAATTAGCATTGTCCGTTCAGAGCAGGAAATAGCTGTCATCACTTGAGATAAGAGGAGCTCGAGGTCTTCGTTCTGTTTTGGAAACGTCAATTATGTATGTGCGATCAGTAGCAAACCAGTGTTGTTCGTTTGTCTTACTTGTAAAACCACGTGGAGATTGCATGATCTTCCGTAAGATTGTTCTAAAACATTCCATATACAAATACGTCATCTCTGGGAAGAGACGTCACTTAGTCTTTGCTTTCAGATTAAATAATCATATCTTTTATGTTAAGAGACTTTTATTGTCTTAAATCATGTAATAATAAATGTTATTTATGACTGTAATCCGGGTTTCTCTCTGTTTATTGTTTTAAAAGAGAATTATAAAGATTTAGCAAAGGAACTTTGGGTCCAAAACATTTTGAGTCAGTCAGTTTAATGTCTCGCCCAGTTAACCACCATACAAGAGATATTTTGTCATTCTCAGATTTGAGACCGTGTCGTAAGGAGATAATATCTCCCCGCCTCTCTCTCTCTCTCTCTCTCTCTCTCTCTCTCTCTCTCTCTCTCTCTCTCCCATATGAGGGTATTTTGATTTTCACATTAACGTAAAAATTTTATACTTAGTGGTTGGTCGCTCATAAATTTTAGATTTGGTATTTCTAAGATTTATTTAATATTGCCGAGTGTTTATTTGTGGTCTAAACAGACACTGTAAAAGTGTGTTACAGGCGCCTCTGTGTAAGTGTTTATTGGTGATTTCTAAAAAGGCCTTCTAAAATTGGTATACCAAGGTAGGAGTTGTTAGTAAGTTATGTGAACTAAACTTAAACAAAAAGTACTTGAAATACTGAAAGTACTTTGGTTATTTCAGGGGAAATTTTTTACAATTTTTTCACATTTTGGTGTTAGTGAATTTTTGTGTGCATTTATCCATTTTTTTAGTAAACTGTTATATATATATATATATATATATAATTACCATATTTTATATAATATATATATATATATAATATATATATATATATATATATTATATATATCTAGATATATATATATATATATAAACCCTATATATACCTGAGATAGTATGTATATATATTATATATATATTATATATATATATCTATATATATATATATCATGTTATGGTATATATATATAATATATATATATATATATATATTAATTATATACTATATATATTAATATATTAAAATAGAGTTATATATAGTCAAAATTGAAGGCGGTGCTATCAACCAGTATACATCAGTCGATGCAAGGTGAAACGTCGCGACAATAAAAGTACATATAATGGGAATAAAGGATTGTCCTTCACCTTGCATCGATTAATATATATATATATATATATATATATATATGATATATACATATATGATATATATATATATAACATAATATATATATATATATATAACTATTATATATATATATATATGTATATATATATATATATATATATATATATATATATTATATATATATATGTGTGTGTGTGTGTGTGTGTGTGTGTGTGTGTGGTGTGTTCTGTGTGTTTGGATTAATGCTTTCTTAGTGTTTTTGCAATTTTGGTATTTTCCACATTTTTCTGTGCTTGTATTTACATTCACAATTTGATTAACTTAAATGTTTTCATTAATTAATCATTACAAATTTATTTGAGTTTAACACCTGTGAGTTACTTTGTATTTACTTAGGATTCTTTTCAAGTTTTATTGTTGTATAACACTTGTGGATTAATTTCCAAATTTTAGTTATTCTACATTAGCATTTACTGGAGCGAGAAGGCCTTTTCCAACTTCAAACCAAGGGTACTGAGCAGTCGCCTTTCCAAACTAACTCTTCTCTAGGTTAACTTTTAGTTCTGCTTCTCGTAGTTTCTTGAAAACCTTCCTCAGAATCTTCAGTCAGAAGCATCAACTTGCATCACAAATTTCTTGTTGAAGTCTGGAGCTTGAATTACTAATCTTAAAGTTAAAATGGCTTTTACCTTCTCAAAGGATTCCTGGCATTCTGGAGTCCAAACAAACTTAGCTTTGGGACTAGTTAAGTCTGTCCAGGGAGCCACTACGGCTGAGAAATTTGGACAGAAACGACGGTAGAATCCAGCTATGCCCAAAAGTCTTTGTTGCTGTTTCCTGGATAAAAACATGACATTTATTTACAAGAAAAAATAAAAAATAAAATTGATATAAAATTTTAATGAATATCATAATTGTAGGCCAGACATTTTAGATATTCTAGTGGTGCCCGTGAGTCAAAATGTTTTGGGATGTTTAGAATACGCTCATCAGTCTTAATGTATTTTAGGAGATTTTGGTTCGGAACTTTCCCAGCAATCAACTGCTCATAGTAGGTATCATGCCCTTTTTGAATTTTCCAAATAACTGGACGGTTCATTTCAATTAGGGATATATTTTTCTGTGTGCTGCCTCAGCATGATTGTTGGTTCTATCCTCACCACCTATTGTTCGCCGTTCAAAAATGTGTAAATATCCATTGTGTGATAACTTTAGTTTATCTCTCTTGCTAAGAATGTTTTCAGCCATTTCTGACATGGGCACTAAGAGGAAATAAAAACAAGACTCTTTTTCTGTGTAGCACTAAAGCATTAAATTTTTATATAGTTTTGTTTGTTATCAAAACTAATTGTAGTTGTTCAGGAAAGCACGCTGTTAAAGCTCTAAATATAGCTGTACAGTGGTTAAGAAAAGCACGTTGTTAAATTTACAAATTACTGCAGTAGTTTACATTATAATTACATAGTTTTGTTTGTCATCATGCACACAAACCCACACACTGGCGCCAAAACAATTCAGCGCCAAAAAGGTTGGTGCCAAAACAGTTCAGCGGCAAACAGTCGGAGCCAAATAGTCATCGCCAAAAGGGCGGCACCAAATAGTCCCATTCTGGTAGATAGGGTAGCCTTACGGATACCTTCTAAATTAGCATTTACTGGAGTGAGATGGCCTTTCCCAACTTCAAACCCAAGGTACTGAACAGTCCCCTTTCCAAACTCACTCTACTCTAGGTTGACTGCTTGTCCTGCTTTTCGTAGTTTCTTGAAAACTTTCGTCAGAATCTTCAGATATTCTTCCAAAGTTATAGAGTAAATCACTATGTCACCCAGGTATGCACCTACCCCCTCTTTAGATCCTAGCAGTTGGTCCATCACTCGTTGGAATTTTGCAGGTGCATTCATCAGACTAAATGGCATAACAGTATGCTGATACAGTCCAAAAGGAGTAATAAAAGCTAACAGTAACTTAGCATTCTCATCTAAAGGAATTTGATAGTATCCTTTCAAAATGTCTGTCTCGGAAACAAACTTGGCTTGCCCAATATTATCAAGTAACTGATCTATAAGAGGCAAAGGATAATTGTCAGCCACACAGATGGAATTCAGTTTCCTATAATCAGTGCACATTCTAAATGAACCATCTGGTTTCTTCATTAACACACATGGGGAATTGCTAATCCATGTTGCAGCAAATACTCAACTTCTCTCTTCAAAACATCTCGATGATAAGGTGATAAGCGATAGGCACTTTGCTTGAATGGTTTTCCATCTTCTTGGATCTTGATCTCATGCTTTGTCAAATCAGAACGCCCAGGTACATCTGCAAAAATCTCTGGGAAACTTCTAATTACTTCACTTAATTCTTCACCTTGCTTCTGTAGATGAAGTAGTTTGTGTTATTGACACAGTTTCAGTTTGTGCTTGAGAAAAAAGGTTTCTGAGGTGTACATGTATCTTTCTTTGTCGTTTTCTTCTTTCTGGTGTTTCAATCACATAAGTTCTATCACTTAACTTCTCAACTATCTTGTAAGGACCTTCAAATTTATCGGTGAGGGGAAATCTCATAACAGGTAAGAACACTAACACCTGTTGACCAACACTAAAGCATCTTAGCTTAGTCTTCTCATCATATCTCCTTTTTATTTTCTCTTGGCTTACTTTTAAATTTTCTAAAGAGAATTTTTTAATCTCTCCAACCTCTTTCTTAAATTCTTCACATACTCTCCTTCGGTTATCCTCTTGATTTTCGTCCCAGTTTTCTGCAAGAATCTTCAACGATCCTCTCACTTCTCTACCAAAAATCATCTCATTAGGTGAACAACCCATGCTTTCTTGATAAGCATTCCTAACTTCAAACAACATTAAGGATAAACCAATATCCCACTCGCTTCCTGACACGGAACAATACTTTGTCAGCATACTTTTTAATGTCTGGTGGAACCTTTCCAAGGCTCCTTGAGTCTCCAGATGATAAGCAGTTGATAACTGTTGTTTCACTCATAACAAATTCATCATATCCTGGAATAATTTGGATGTAAAATTTGTCCCTCTATCAATTGTACTATTTCTGATATACCAACTTTAAGAAAAACTCCACTAGTTTCTCAGCAACTATCTTGGCAAATGTGTTTCTAACAGGGATTGCCTCCGGATATCTTGTCACAGGACACATTAATCTTAACAAAAACTCACTTCCCTTCTCGGCAGTGGTCCAATCATATCTATAATCACTTTGCTAAAGGGTTCTCCTCTAACTTCTATAAGTTGTAGAGGACTTCCTGGATGGTTTCATTCGGTTTTCCAGGTATCTGGCAGGTATGACATTCACGACAGAACCTGATAATATTTCTGTGAAGTCCAGGCCAGAAAAAAATATGTCATGATCTTCTCCACAGTCTTCCTGATTCCCATATGTCCAGATTCATGCACTACTGCTACCACTTGCTTCCTCAATGGATATGGAATCAAAATTTTATGATGTTCACCCCATACAGCATCTCCTGGTATATCTGCAGGTCTATGCTTCCTCATTAGCAAACCTTTCTTTAGATAATAATAGTTAGGAGTTTGTTACATCTCTTTTCGATCAACAACTCTGAAGAACAAATCAGCTAACGATGCATCCTTCTTCTGCAAGTCCATTAGCTTCTCTCTTGTCACTTGACCAACTTCAAGGGTTGAACTCTCAATATATGCTAACTCAGGTACTGTAGTTTCACTACTGTCTTCAGGAACATTTTGACTATTCGCAGTCTCTTCAGGAACAACTGGTTCTTCTTCTTCTTTATGGAAAATCTCTTCTTGGTCAGCACTAGGGGAAACATCACTTCCCTGGAATATTTCTTTAAATCACAAAGAACCTTCACTTAATCCTTCTTGGGTGTGTAAATCCTCAGTTTCTTCACTTACAGGCATATTCTTATTCATACTTCTGGTAGTTACACAACTAGGAAATAGGTGGTGGTTATTCTTCCCCAAATCTACGGTAGGACTAATCCTCAACAGTTACTTCAGGACAAGGAATAAATGGAACACCAACAACTTCATTCCCTAACAAAACATGTACACCTTCCACAGCTAGTGAGTCCTTTACAGCAAAATTAACATTCCCTGTCACCAATTAACACGACAGGTGTAAGCGGCATAAAGGAGTTACTTCAAAATAACTGAATCTCCTGTAAGACTCTTCTCCAACTGAGGGTGAGCACCATATACTACCACATTGTGGTTACTCCTTGTATCACGTAATATCTTGACTGGTACCTGCACACTCCCTCCTTGAACTGACAGCATACCCTCATAGATATATAGCTCAAAAGCCTCAACACTGCTAAGCCACTCACTTCTTGAGGTTACCAAACGCTCAGCTTATTAGTTTTAGTCTTCTCTGGAGTCTCATTCTTTCCCACACTGCTCTTCGAAGTTTGTCTCACCTGGTCACCTTTCACTCCTTGATCAACTGACTTTGACAGCTGTTGATTCCGGTAACAATCTTGACTGAAGCATCCTGCTCTTCCATACTTAAAGCAAACAACATAAGGTTTCTGTAACTGTCTTGAAAAATTGGATAAGGATTTCACATTAGCTTGCTGAGGTGTATTGCCTTGTGTTCTCTTGATGGTATTACTTGTAGGTTTCCTATTAAATTTATTCCTGAAACTTGGAAGAGACTTTAAAAATGTGGGCGTTGTTGATTCCGGTTTTTGACATTGTAATTGTGTTTGTTACTAATTATATTGTAATTTTCACTCAGTCTAACAGCTTTGTCAATTTTCTTAACCTCTCTCTCTCAAATAGGCTCTTATATGTCCACGAATTCCCTTTAGATATTGTTCAGGAACAACTAATTCTTCTAAATCATCAAAAGTTTTAACTTTAGCAGACTCTAACCAACGTTTAAAACACCTTCTCACTCTATAAGCATAATCTAAGAAGGCTACCTTTTCATCTTTTCTTAAATTTCTAAATTTTTCATTGTAGTACTCTGGGATCATCTGACAAACTTGTAGCACATTGTGTTTAAGTACCTTGTAGTCTTTACAAATTAAGACACTTTGAAGCATTTATTTTCTGGCCATTCCATACCTGAAGCCACTTTTTCAAAGTGATCAAAGAACTCATCTGGAGCTTCTTCGGTAAACTTTACTCATACCACATCAAACATAGGGTCTTCATTACCTTGATTAGGGTTAGGCGTTACAGATAAATTAGATCTAGCTCCTATCAATTCCATCTCCCTTTCAAGCCTTGCTCTTTCTCTTTCCTCTTCTGCTGCTTTTTCTTCTCCTCTTTCTCTTCTTTCTTGTTTTTCCCTGTCTAGTCTTTCTCTTTCAGCCTGCATTTTCAGCTTAATCAAACTTTCTTCTGCTTCAATGCATCTAAGCTCTAACTCTGCATCACTTTTTCTTTCTTTTCTTATTGCTTATTTATAAGATCAACACGTGCTATATTCAACAACTCTTGAGCTAATTCTAACTCATCTTCATCAATTATTATACCAGAATCTATCAATGTTTTCATTGCAATACACCTTATTTGTGCCTTTACCATACTAGAAGACACATAACCACCATATGCCACTGCTAAAGCGCTCCACTGTGCCTTAGTCAGAGTGGTTTCAGATAGCACTTAGATGGAAGGGGCTGTTAAAATTCCTGAACATTGAACTTATCCATTTTCTCTAAGTTATCAACTAACAATTCAACATAATAAATGCAAAAACAAACAACTGTATGGTCATTCTCCTAACAAAATATATCCCTAACATCAGTATAGACTAGAGTGATATTGTGATCTGTTTTCTCGGCTCTCTGACGAAGTTCTGGGCACCATTTATACCTCTGACGAAGTGCCAAGTAACTGGTTACTACACTTAGCAATCAGGAAATAGTTACCTCACAACAGCTAGACACCTGAACCTTCATCACAGATAAAATATGACTGAATACTCTAAAGGCAACAGTGGTCCCTAAAAGCTTCAAGAAAATCAGACTATGTTCATTAAAACAGGTGTGAGGTAATCTTATATGTAGTTAAATTAATTAAAGGGCATCACTCCATCAACAACTTTTAAAAGTAAGTATTTCCCTGGTTCTAACTCACTTCAACAAAGCTGAAAGAAAACAGCTCAATTACCAATTTATATTTCTACCTAAACAGAAAAAATATACTGGTGAAAAAAGAAGAAGAAAAGACTCATAAAATGTTAAATACAAAAATATATTATCAAACTTAAAATTTATAAGTGAAACTCACAATTTCAGGGAAATTTACTATTATTTGAAAACAACACAAAGTTTAATTAATTCTTGAATTAATTATTAAGTAAAATTAAATCAAAATTCAGTGTTAGGTAATAACTAAAATTTGAAAATTAATCCACAAGTGTCACACAACAATAAAACTTGAAAAGAATTCTAAGTAAATGCAAAGTAAGGCATAAGTGTTAAACTCAATTAAATTTGTAATGATTAATTAATGAAAACATTTAAGATAATTAAATTGTGAATGTGAATGCAAACGCAGAAAAATATGGAAAATACCAAAATTGCAAAAACACTAAGAAAGAATTAATCACACAGAATCGGAGATGGTTCCAAGTAACAGGGACAAGATCTTAGTGATATATTGCGAAAGTTTATGTGAAATTGAACCAACAGTACTGATAATAGGCCGCATAGGGTTATTTTCTTTGTGTTTCGAAAGATATATATATAATATATATATATATAGATATATATATATATAATATTATCATATATATATATATATATTATATAGTATATATAATATGATATCTATATATATATGTATATATATATATATATATATATATATATATATTATATATATATATATATATATATATATATATCGCTGTAAGTAAAGTATATATGGAAGTAATTTGTAACGTACCAACGCTTGCAATATTTTGCAGATGTGTCTCTAGTGTTATTCAACGATTCTCTAGGCGTCTCTAACGTTTATTCGGCACATAGCTGTTTTGTGTGAATTCGGCTTTTATTCGTCAACTTGGAAACCAAGAAGATTCCGTTCTCATGAAATCTCGAGTAAGATTCAGTGATGGTTCGATCGATGACCTGAATAGGGCTCTTAGATTTAGATGCAGCATCACATGGCATGATGGAAATTCCCAGCTATAGCCATGGAACTTCATGGACTGGAAATAATCGGTTCCGAAGCTGTGAGACGGAAGTATATATGCAAACGTTCGTTACGATATGTTTGGTGCAAATAGCCTTATGATAGATCACTCACGCTGGTGTGACGGGCCAAGCAAAGAGGACGTATTGGTCACGCTGGGCATCGTGATTCCAATTCGCTTGATAGTGAGTAGTCTTAGGAAAATGCCTAACTTTTATGAACTTTCCCTTGCAGACTGTGTTATGTTTTATTACTGTTTACCTTTTACCTCATTGTTTTATAATGTTTATAAATTGGTGACTAATAGAGATGTTCCCCTTTTCCCCAGGAATGTTTCAAATGGTCCTATGATTGATTGGATTGGTTATGCTCCTAGTTGAGCGGGTATTGGAAATGGCGTATGTGAATGTGGCCATGTAATTGGAACTGACCCAATGATATTGAAAATTGTGTTACAGACTTACTGAAGTTAAGATGAAATAATTAGTGACGACCGGTGCAAAGGGACTTTATTTCGTGTTTTTTTTAGGTAAGGGTTCATAACCCGTTTATTTGCTTATTCTATTTTTGTAGCTTATAGTTTAATTTAAATGCCTTAGTTAGAATGAAGGTATGAGAGAGAGAGAGAGAGAGAGAGAGAGAGAGAGAGAGAGAGAGAGAGATAGGTACTGGAGTTCATCTTTTGTTCTTGTGAACTCTTATCAAGAAATTTGCGGTTCTCCTCTCATTCGTGAATGTAGTTTCGTCTTTTATCTCCTGTTTACGATTCAAGACTCAGTGGAAAACGTATCAAATGAATATGAATAATCCGCTAAGTGAAGAGGTCATTGTGGCTGTTTAAAATAAATACATCTTGTAAATATTGCCAAACTTTCATTATCTATATGTGTAGTGTTAGGAAGGGCATAGGTCTGGTCCTTACGTGGCTTGTGAAGTCAATGTTACTAATGCGACCTTTCCTTTTTATGGTTGTCAAAATCCAACAGACTGGTTGGTTGAGCAGATTTCCATAAGGATCAAAAGCATCGTGTTTCACTTTAGATATACTCCGCAGATAAAACGAAAGCTTATGTTTTTTAACTTTCATGAGTAAAAAGTGGTAGTTAACTATTGCAGAATAGAATTTTGTACAGAAGAACATTCACAAAATTCATCACTGCATTTGAGAGGCTATATTCCATATACATGAATCAAATGCAATACTTTGAAACAGAAAATGTGGTGCCAGTCATCATCCCCAGGGCCGTGATTCAGATCCGATATGTCGATGACAAGTTCACGATCTGAGGCGGAAGCTGGAGAGATCTTGGAGGTTTTCTTAGACTCAAACAATCAGAGAATCAGTTACCTCAGCCATATAATTCAGTCATTCAAAAGCAAGTTTTCGTCAGTGTCTCCCATTCACTCATTCACTCCCAACCCTTTTGATTTTATTTACTAAGTCCGAAACATTCAATGAGAGATATGGCCATTTTATCTAACATATAGCATCATTATTGGAGTATTTGCAAATATATGTTCCTGTATGTAAAGCTTTTGGGTTCCAACGCAGACTCAAATATCAATGAATAAAAATGTAATGCCATTTGAGAATTATTGCTTTTGAGAGTAACTGTGGGAGATTTTTCAACTATTACTTGACTAACTGCACTAAGTTCGCTCTCTCTCTCTCTCTCTCTCTCTCTCTCTCTCTCTCTCTCTCTCTCTCTCTCTCTTAATACATATTGCAAATAGTATAGGAGCAGCTTCTAGTTACTAGAGCTATTTTCTTATTACATGATGAGAAAATACAATAAGATCAATATCACTCGGCAATTTCTACTGTCTAACAGCGTAGAACATTTCATACAATAGTTAATTAAATGCATACGAAAGGTGTGCCGATACATCCAGATTTCTTTTGTGCCTCTATAAAAAATCAGTCTTGGGCCACTCATCTGGATTTTCCAAACAATAAAACCCATTCTGGTGTGAAGAAAAACAAGACACCACCAGAGAAATTTATAAACAATATAATCAAATTCGGTATAATGCTGAATTTTGGGCCAATTAACGGGAATCTTGAGGCAAAATGAATTTCAGTGCCTTACAATTTTCTTGTGATATAGTGACTTCTATAAAGGGTTTAAAGTCCGTTATACTAAAACTAGTTATTCAGCATGCAAATAAAATGCCCAGTTTTCGTTTCTGATATCATGAAGTGATGAGACGACTTAGGAAATTAGGTCTATTCCTAATTTTTTTTTTTTTCATTTATTTTATTTTATTATTATTATTATTTTTTTTTTTGCTTTCGTAATGTAGAATTGTACGTAACTAGATTATATTTCAAGACTATTCAAAGCTCTGATGAATATGTTACAATTTGCTCTTGTAAAGAACAACGTTTTGAAGAGATTCCTTTATTAACCAGTTATTCGTATTTTCATATTTATTTGCTAAAGCTATCTATTAAAAGGTTACCAAAAACAGTCTTAATTCAATGGTAATCAGAAATCAATCTGTAAACAACGAAGCCTCAGATAATGACTATGTCCATTGACTCACAATAAAATGCAATCTGATAGTTAGCTATCGTTCAGAAATTATTCATTTCGGCTTCCATGACCAAGTCCAGAAGTCCAGAGTTGGTTTCTTATTCCTTGAACACCTACCCACATCCACAGGTAGCCTTGGAAGAACGGCCTGTGTTGGCATAAGGCCTTTTTAATTTGATACCACCACCAACCAAGCAGGCTTTATTTCTGTTTACTTACTTTTAGTGCGGCGCGCAAGGCCTTTCTCCGGTCATTCCGGGTGGTGACATTTCAACGACCACTTTCCGGGAAATCGTAACCCTTTAAAGGTTAATGAATTGACATCTGTAATTAAGGAAACCGCTTGCATCCAATGAAAGCCATTAAGCACAAACAACACCTGATTTATAATGAGCACGCGATGAAAGGACCGGAACTTGGCTGTCTCGCTGATGTATAATTGCGTTTGTTGACAAGCAGAGAAGAGAGTTTTCGGCCTTGTATAAAATTGTATGACATGAAAAATCATTAATATTTTAAGTTTAATTGTTATATATTCATATAAGACTGGCATGAATGAGACTGGCAGGACGAATATATCATCGAGTGATTTTATGGTGAAATCCGCGACTTATTAAAATCATTCAGTATAGATCTGGTCATGGGAATCCTAATATATCAGTTCGTTGCTTCATTGCGAAACGTTTTTCCATAAAGTAACGCTAACGTAAAATTTTCCAAACTCCTCCAATTACTGCTTGCCGAAAGCATTAACCATAAAACTATAATACAATGGTGAGCAATGGTCTATCTCGGCTCATGTGAAAAATATCCGAATACTGCAGATTTATGTCCGCATTAGCGTTGAGCGGCTCGCGTGGTGGGTTACACCTCCGCCACAAGAGAAATGCTTCTTCTTCATTGATTTTCCTTCCGCACTGACTGGATTTTACTGATAAGCGTATCCGAAGTGTGCGGAAAATGAGAGGTTCACAGGTTAAGGTGTATATGTTTGTACGAGATCTTGAGTGATCTTTTTCTATAAACTGGCTACAGATTGGAACCAGTTATTTCATGAATGACTAATTACATTTAACAAAGAAAGTATTTTCACTATTGCTGAAGTTGAGTCTCCCTTTGGGAACCTTGTAAAGGCTTCATAACAACATCTACTTACATCGGAACCAGTTATTTTTTTCTTAACTAATATTTCATCTATATAAAACTAGAAAATATTTTTCGAGTGGTCATGTCATTTTCGTATATTTTAACAAGAACAGTTCTCTTTACCAGTTTTATGTGCAAGGTTAACCCTCGCTCTTAAAATGGCTGCCCCTGTGCAAATGAGGTGTAAATGGCTGTCCACATAGCACGTCTCTCTCATTTTGTTCGTCCTGTATCCTTTCGCTTCTACTTTCAATATCTCGTGCCGTTACAGGTTGCTGGGGGAGAGCCGCTGCAAGGATTGGAGAAAGAACTACCAGGGCCAGTGTCCATATCCGGCTTCCCGAGTTCAGCCGCTCGTTCCCGGATTCGTCCTCACAAATGCTACGGTAAGCCTAAATCGAACTCGAGTATTTTGGTGGCCTGCTTTTCTTCCTGCTGAAATATTTCTCAACTTTTAATGAACCTCTCCAAGTGTATCCCACCCCCCCACACCCCATGTGCATTTCCCCTCTCTTCATGCGTTTTAGCAAACCCTCCTTTGGTTCTCTAGTCCATCCTTTTCTCAGCAGTTGCCACCCACCGGTTGCATGCTGGGTTAATTCCAATGAGTGAGCAGTGTGATATCAGTGAGATTTGATTGGCTGTGCCATTCGTGGGCACATTGCTAGTTGGCGAATCCTTATCATTTCAATTTCATGGTATTAGAGCTACAGTTCTCGCCAATCCCATAGTTATTCGACACCTCTCTCTTCCAGAAGGATGCCCTTATCATGAGTAGAGGAGGACACTAAGCTAGACGTTTCGTTCGTCACCAGGACCCATCCACGTGCGACTAGACCAAGGAGTATCATCCTTTATAGCATCGTAGAATCAATATATTTACCTTATTTGGTTAATCACGTGTGTCCCTAGTTATAACTAATGTGTACCCTCTTTTTTTTATTATTTGCTGGTAACATCATCTTTCTAACTTCCTGTCTTTTTTTTTTATACTGTCAGCCATTTTATAGTACTTCATTGCTA